>NC_072383.2:15787142-16112857 GCF_028885625.2 Pongo pygmaeus | reverse complement strand
ACTGAATGGATGGACTCTCTCAGGTACAGCCAGTGAACCTGGGGTGGCTTCTCATTCCCCCAGAAAGAATTCTTTTAATTTTCAAAGTCTCGAGAAAAAGATCACATCTGACCTCATAATAATGTCATGAATTTGAGTAGAAGCTGCATAGAATATGCAGTGAAATAGTTAATTTTTATGCCAGATCTAGGCTTAAAAAAATACAGATTGTCCAAAGCTGGAATTGTGGTCATACTTCTGCTGCCGTGACAATTTATTTCAGTACTTTTGGCTCCTCGTGATATTCATGCCTGGTGTCAGTCCTGTGCTTATCCAGAGGGACTTGGCCTTACTAGAATCCATGAATCAAGCAAACATTCAAAATAAAGAATTTGTGTATAGTTTCTCTATCTCGGTAACTTAAAGTGATGGCAATGGAAATTATTTACTGTGTTATGTTTTGGCTGGCCTGATGTGCATATATATATTATGTACTTATTTTATGTTCATCATTTGTCATTAGCTGTTGATGCCAAAGAAGGAGTTTGAGTTATTCAAGGTATGGTCTCCTCCATTTCCCATGGGTTTTTGAAGTGAATTTTCTTAGTTTTTATACCTTTTTCTTTTCTTAGTTCCTACTTTTCTGAGTTTAATATCTGTTTACCTAATACAATATATGCTTCTGTCTGGTTCATGAATACCAGTTCTTCATTTTCTTTCCCATAAAGGTAGTATATGCTTGAAACCTATACTTAAAATAATGGTAGAGTACATACCTTTGGGCTATATCAACTAATTTTAATATGCTGTTCATGGTAAGCTATGAGAAGCACTATTCATAAAGGATATCCCTGATTCCCATATGTGAGCAGAAGGCAAGAGTTTATATTTTAAGGTTTGAAAACGAATTATCCAAATTTGTTTTATTTGTGTGTGTGGTTGCTAGGAATAAGCAAACTGTGATAAAATAAAAAACATGCAAATAGTATGAATTCTATAATAGGAATTTTCTCCTACCTGATATTCCTGAAGAGTTTAATATCTCTTACCTTTTGCTGTTTGCTGTTCAGTCTTGTCTTTTTCTTTAATTCTGATTCTTGGCTTGAGCCATAAGTTGACTTTTCTGTTTAAAAGGTTGCTTCTGTCTAAAACTGAACCAAAACTATTAATATATATCATAGGCAGGGAAAGTATTTTCAGAGAATGTCAAACCTATTCCTCCTTTCTTAAACAGAACCTCATCTTTTATTTTTGTCAACTTTGGCACAACCCAAGAAATGTTTTTAAGAGTTCACAAGTTTCAGGAGTTTGTTTTGCTACTTTATGTAAATAGAAACTTGTGGTTCTTATGGGGATTGCCTATTTGCCTATTTCGTTTTAAACTTTTCAACACTCTCCTACTCTCTTCTTAAAAATTCGGGTTGCAACTACAAATGTAGTGGTGTATGTAGAAATGTGTACAGAAGCTTTCTGTGTGTATGCAGAAGTGTATGCTGTTCAGGTTGAGGGTCCTACTTTGAAAATGTATTAAAAACAATCTGCTTTTTAACACCTCCTGAAAATTTTGGGCTGAGCTCAACAAAACCACTAAGACCTTGTAAAATTTTAATAAGCAAGCTTCACAGTCTGCTTTGCTGTCTGCTATCTGGCATAAATCCTACTCTAAAAGGATTCCTATTCTGAAAACATTTATAATATATTCTTTAAAAAAAAGAATAGAGTAAAATGGAAAAGAAAACATCCTTGGAAATATGTGCCAGTCATTTTTATATCTCTACAACAGTAGATACCCATATCTACTGTTTTATATTTCTACAACACCAGATACCCATATCTAAAATATCTAAGGAAGAATCCTGCAACTTATTTCAGAATGGTAATTAAGATACCACCATATTTATGTAGATTCCACTGATCCTAATACCCTAACCTTATAAAACTCAACTGGATTACAATTTTATGTCTTACTCACCTTTTTATTCACTAATTCCACAAATACATATTGAGTACTGGCATCTCACACACTTGGTAAAAAGAACAATAGAAAGCCTAGTGCCGAGCAGATCCTTCCCGAAAGCCTGCGTGAGTCCACAGGTCATCTGCCATGGCTTTGCTCCTTCCTGCATGCTTGCTGTATCAAGAGCAGCGTGACCCTCTCTGTCCTCCTCAGATATGGCCCACACATTTGTTTTCCCTTCCATCTGTCTCTTTCATCCAGTGATACCAAAACTTTGAAGAAATATAAAGAAACTAACAAAAATATTTTAGATTCCTGCACCATGCTGCCAAAAGGCAAGCAATGATTCATTACTTAAATGTGCTTCACATTCACAGAGAACAACATTCACAGATACTCCTCTCTAGAGAAGATATGCCAGTGGTCAGTGCTCATACTGTGCCAGACATTGTTTAAGCACTTCGCAAATCCAAATTCATTTAATTCCCGCAACAACCTTGTGAAGGAGGCACATTTTTTCGTAGGAAACTAAGGTGTAGGAGAAATAATTTGCCCAGATTTATACAGCTGTATGAAGCCAGGATTGGGCCCCAGCACTCTGGATCCAGAGCCTGTGCTGTGTTGCATTCTGCTGTTCTAGAGAATAGTGATTATAAAAGGTTATCATTTCGGGTGGACACAATGGCTCACGCCTGTAATCCCAGAACTCTGGGAGGCCGAGGCAGGCAGGTCACTTGAGGTCAGGAGTTTGAGACCAGCCTGGCCAACATGGCAAAACCCTGTCTCTACTAAAAGTACAAAAATTACCCAGGCATGGTGGCACACACCTGTAATCCCAGCTACTCAGGAGACTGAGGCAGGAGAATCGCTTGAACCCAGGAGGCAGAGGATGCAGTGAGCCGAGATTGTGCCACTGCACTCCAGCCTGACGACAGAGCAAGACTCCATCTCAAAACAAGAAGAAAAAGAAGAAAAAAAAAAGATTGTCATCTCTTTTTGTATAAACCCATAGTTTTTCTCTGTATTAATGTTTAAAGTGATATTTTCTCAGAATAGCTTTACTTTGCATTATACTGTGATAAAAGTTGATCTGATCAGTCACAATCCTTGGAATTTGATTTTTGCCTTATGTATCCATTCACTGGATTTCATGGTATTGTTCATTATATTATAATTTAGGAAAATTACCCAAATTATATGATTTACTTAGAATAGGACATTTTGTAAGTGGTAGAAATAAGGGAATTAGATGTAAACTATTTCCATGCAACATCTGTGAGTCACCAAATACTTAAAAAAATGGACACAGTCGTGACTCTTATTTTTATCCCCTTACATTTCCTATAAAGAAATATATATAAATAATGGCAGTTTCTGGGTGAAGGGCACAAGTGCAGCTCTTGCCTATTGTTCACACACTTTTTATCAGAGATTCTGTTCTGATGACAGGGATGCTCATACCAGGCACCACCAGTGAATAGGTGTTGAATTGCCACCTGGTGTCCCTGAGAGTCCAGGCTATTTAATATCCTCACATTTGAAGTGATTTTTAACAGCTCTGTAAAGACAACCATTCCCACCTAATGTATTTCCCCCATGGCTTCAGCAAAGTTTTAAACATAAAAGAGAAAGTAATAAAAATTGACAAAAGATATTGACACAAAAGATTGAATAAACCACAGAGAAAAGGAAGTAAATGCTGAGGAGAGGTTATGGAGAGATAACATGGCTTTTGATAAAAATGTTGTAGAGCATTCCAAGGCTTTGTAGTATTTTAGCTGGGCAACAGATGGACATCCAGGGTGCTTTCTCCCCACCTGGAAGCTATTTGCCACATAAAGTTCCCTGATCTTTATTTTGACTTGATTCTCAGACCTCTAGCCCTGTGACTGCTGGTCTGCTAGAATTACCCTTTTGCCCATTTAAATTTGCAAGCTATATGCCAAGAGCAGAAACCACCTCCTCCCGTGATGTTATTTATTATATATCCAGTGGACTGACTAAAGAAGTCTTTCACGTATTCTTAATTATTATCTATGCATTTATTATTGTTATAGGTATTCTTACTCTACCAAGATGCAAGTAATTATGAATGTCCAGTCTCTGTGGTCACGTGAATTCAACAAAACGTTTCCCATATTCTTTATTGTCTAGCAAGAGATATTGTAATATGATACCGTGAGAAAAGCCCCAATCTAGGTATTGGTAGGTGAGGGTTCTAGTCCTTGAAGACAGCATTTTATTTTTCTGTGTTCCAATTTGCTTGGTCATGAAATAGAAGGAGTCAGTTATGTGATCTCTACAATCCAGTCTAGGTATAAAATCTTCTCATTCATTATATACATGTTTAAATAGCCCTAAGTTAAAAGTGGAAATGTTTTCTACAGGTGATTACGAAACCACTAACACTACTAATTTCAGCCTATGTTATTAGTGCTCCGTTTTTTAAGCTCGGTCCAGACATTTAGATACTGCTGGATAGAGTGACCATTTTACCAAAGATGGCTTATCTTCTTCCAGCCAGGCCAACCTCCTGATAATATTCAGTTCTTCAAAAGTGTTTTTTAAAAATTAATATTGGAAGACTCTGCTCATTAATTATAGGCATGGTTTTTAGACAAAGATGTCTACTTTTTATTCTGCCACATGTATTGACATTTTCCCAGAGACTTCTTAATGATAATTTGAATAATACCCACTCTAAATATATATATGTGTTTTTATACGTATATAAAGTATTGATAATTACTGTCTGACATGCACATGTACATAGTTTTATTAAATATTCTATGTTTGTTCAGGCTGCTTACAAAGTTTGAAACTAAAGCTCATTACAATCACACGATAATGCATGCAGTATTACCTTTTGTAAAATCAGCTAATTAAACAAGAATAACTCTTACATTTAATGCATTCTAATTGTATTCTTTATGAGCAATAGGAATAAAATAAACCTATATCTTAGTATTTTACTTGAATATACAAATAGTTACTACTGAAGTACTTCACACCGTTTCTACTGTAGTAGAATCTATATGATTAGTTTTCCATGACTAGATAGTGATGGGAATTAATTAGAGATTTACAGGCTCCTTCGCTGGTTGATTGTGGGCATGTAATTTTACTGTCAGGCTAATTTACTCTTTCTGATATTTGATGTGAATTATAATTGATATTATTTTAATTCCATTTCCTGTATTAATTTTCTCATTTGATGTGATTTGCTCCATTTTCCTAATAGCAATTACTTGGCGAGCTGTCAGAGGTAACCCACATTCGTTCCCTCATGGCACTTCTTTTTAATATAATTTTTTGGATTCAGTCTCTCAACTTAACACCCTCCAAATGTTCCAGCTGTGCTTAGTTTTCACTGCAGAGTTCCAAAAAAAAAACAAATTTAGAGGAAAAATGTGTAATTTAGAGTAGGTTAAATATTTAAGAACAGTTCAATTTTAATGGCTTCGTTGAGCTTAACTTGCATAATTTCCCCTCTGAAGCAGCATCTTGTATGAATCAGGATCTTATCTCTCAATAGCATTCTTTAATTCTTTAGAATTTCTACTCAGCTTAAGTTGCTAAAGAAAAGTGACTCATTCCAACTTAATTATCAATAGGAAAGTAAATTTCCTATGAGGTCTAGTAATTCTGCCTTCTTTCAGAGAAAGAGAGACAAAAAGATAGATTTTGCTTTTAACAGAACTTTGTGTTTGTGGGATATCACAGGCAAGAGTAAGGAAGTGACAGTTGGGTGCAAAAGTAGGTCCACACCAGGCTGACCAACCCTCCCAGTTCCCAGTTGGGGAGTCTGAGGGGTTTGTGAAGATGTGGAACTTTCAGTGCTAATTACTGGGAAAGTCTCAGGCAAACCAAGAACAGTTGGTCAGAATTTCATTTTGGATTTGGAGCTTCAGTACCTTGGTTCAGGAGAAAAAAGTTCAGAGTGCACTTCTTTTCTCCAAGACATTACGTAAACTGAGATAACCTTGGAATCATTAACTCTGTAGCTTCAACAAAAAATAGCCAAGAGACAGACATAAGGAAAGGAAGAGCAGTAGTTGGGTGGTAGGTAAAGAGGAGTAGAGAAGCTAGGGAGGGACACAGAAAAGTGACGTTAGGAGTCAGTGCTGATTCTTTTTCTACCACATGAAGAATTTCAAACCAGTTTCCATGGAAGAGCGTCTAGGTTGCCATTCAGAACCAGTTGTCACTATTCAAGGAAGGTACTTCGCCCCTTTTAATGTCAGAGGTTGGAAACATGGGGCAGGAGGAGAGGACTAAGGAAAGAGGAAAATATGCAAGTAAATATAATTTATGGCATACATTTTCATATGGGTTTTCTTTAATCAAATATGTATTTTAAACCTATTATTTTGTTAGATCATACTGATAAAGTTGCATTATGTAACAATGGCATGAATGAAATAAGGCACAGAACATTTGGTGAGTTTGTTTTCAGGCTTGATTGTGACAGTAACACAGTTTATTCACTTTCTCACAATAGTATTTGATGAATAGAAAAAGCAAAAATTATGAATCATATGGAAAGCAAGGCTTATGGCATTTTTGTTTGTTTAGGCTTTAAAAACAATAATTGAAACTATGATGCTTTTGAAACACTAATGTGAGAATTAATTAGCCCTTCATGAAATTACGTGCAGAGGACATTCTTGTCAAGGGAACATTGCGTATACATTAATCAGATGACTTTGGTGTGTGCTAAGTATTACATTCTGGTGATGTTTGCTGTATTTTGACTGCTTTAAGTATTTTATTGGCCCAAATATAGGAAGATTGTTTGTGGGGAATAATAATAACAATTCATTCTTTCATTTTATTACAGTATTGAATACATTAGAAATATTTCTAAACCTTGAATGCTAAGGGGATTAGCAACTCAGTTTCTGTCCCACCTAACTCCCTTCTTTCACTCTGAGAATCTTACCCTTTACTCCCTCCTTCCCTCCCGTCCTGCCTCTCTCCTCCTTGCCCTCCTTCTTCCCTCAGCATCTACCAGCATTATAAACACTCCTTTCAGATATACTTCCACCCTTTCATAATACACTTCCCACGTCCTTGACCCCATCCCACTGGTCGGTGAGTAGTAGCTTTGAAAGAGCGAGCTGAAAAGAATGAGGGCTCCTTCCCACACCGCTTTCCACAGGTGTTAGTCATTTGCCGTGAAGGTGACTGATGAAGGTTGTTGTGTTGTTTTTGAGTAATAGTTTAATTAAAAAGTGATGTGTCTGTGTATGGTGTGTATTTTTGTTTTTGATCTCTGTGGAAATTGGGAGGACTCTCTTAAAATCAATATTACCTGATATTTGGGCCATTTTAGAATTGAAAAGTAAATACTCTTCTAATCAAAGGACCAGATTACCAAAAGGTCTTTTGCATGTAATATGCGAATCCTAAATTAGAATAATTAAAATTGTGCCAGTGCAGTATCTAAACTTTGCCTTAATTACAAATAATTGCCCTGTATCTTTGATTCTAAAAAGAAAATGTGCCTTTTGAGAATTTGGAGCCTCTCACAATGCATTATCTATTAAAATTATTTTATTTAGATTTAAAGTGTTAACTATTATGTGTGTTTTAATAAGCAATATGCACAAATGCTGTTTTATAAGTATGCCTAACAATCATGATTTTAAAATTATTAAAAAGCATTTTGTCACACCTACCTTTTTTAATACAAATGGCCACAGGTCCCTTTCTAGTATTCGTTTGTGAGTTGCAATCATAAACATTTAAAGACCATACCATTACCCTCACAACCATCCACCCCGTGACATTTCCATTTTAACAAGGGAAATTTCTAATTTTAATAAATTAGCATTAAGATGATGGCAGAAAAGGTTATGCCTTGAACAAAATAATACCAATATTTTAAAATTATTTATTGGAAACAGAATTAAAAGTCTTTGAATATAGCATACATTTAAAATGAGTAAGTGATGCTTTATGCTGTTGACATTTAGACTTCCAGTGCAATTAGAAGTTATTATTAGCATAAATTAAAAAATAATTATAAATCTTTCTGCCTCCCCTGGTCTTGTGTGATTCCAAGCCCAAATTCCATTTTCTTGACATTTATTACTGTAATACTACTATTTGCTATTGACATAGCCTTGTGACTCCTTAACTTACGTTTTGACTTTGAACAAATTATGTAGAATGTTTAAAATATGATTTTTAATGGTCTTTATACCACATAGGATTACAGATAAATGTGTAATGGGTTTCCAAGTAAGTTTAAAAATACCCAACAATGTCCTATCAAAGTATAATTTGTTTTCCTAGCCTAGGTTTATATTTTTTAAATTTTAAGTTAATTATTTGTCTTTTTATAGAAACAAAGGATGGAGTATGGCCCAAGACCAGCTGATACTCCCCCTGCTCCATCACCTCCTCCAACACCAGCTCCTGTTCCTGTCCCCCTTCCCCCTTCCACTCCAGCACCTGTTCCTGTGTCAAAGTTCCCAGCAAATATAACACGTCAAAACAGCAGCTCCAGTGACAGTGGTGGCAGTATCGTGCGAGACAGCCAGAGACACAAACAACTTCCGGTGGACCGTAAGTTTCCCAGGGAGGCAAAAAATGTCTTCTGCAAATTAAAAGCACTACTAAGTAAAATATTGTTTACTGTTGATTCTACTTGTATTAAAGTCCTTTATACTTGCATGGTACTTAATAGATTGCAAAGATTTTCACCTGGTTTCTCATCAGCTATGTAGTTCTGAGAAACAGGAAGTATTCTCTCCACTCTCTAATGTATGCCTTTCTACTCCTTTTCCAATCTGTTATGATAGTTGAATGCAGACTCTGGAGCCAGACATCCCGGAATTTGTATACTGAAACAACACTTGCCAGCTTCCTGACCTTCAATGATTTAATTATCCTCTCAGCACTTCAATATCTGAAAAGTGGAGAAAAATAATAGTATCTGCTTCATAGGATAAGTGTGAGGATTTAATGAGATAATGCATAGAAAGCATCTACTTCAGTGCTTCTCAGCCAGGAGCGATTTTGTCTTCTCCATCCTTCTGAGGACATTTGATATTGCCTGAAGACATTTTTGGTTGTCAAAACTGGGGGGATGCTACTGATGTCTAATGGGTAGAGACCAGGGACACTTAGCAACAATTACAATGCACAGGACAGCCCCCAGCAATGGAGCTATCTGGCCCAAAATGTCAATGGTGCTGAGGTTGAAAACCCCTGACTGATTTGACCACTGTATGACAAATAATACGCAGTCACTAACTACATGCTGCTGTTGTCATCATCATCATCATCATCATAACCTTCCCACTTCTCTTCCTCTTATTTGCTATTCACAGTAGCTGCACAGTCACACTATGTTAATACAATCACCTGCCAATAGTAGTCTCAGATTTACCCTCCAAATTCAAATTTCATGTGACTTACGCTTCAGTGCCATATTTTCATAACTTGAAATTTGATGTTTCATATAAATGGTTTCTATGAAAACCATATTTAAATTAAAAAGGCACTATGACCACCTTTGGATTATCCTTATTTGTATTATTGGTGAATAACAGTGTAGATATTTTGAAAACTGAAGGTAATTTTAAGATAAATTTTGTTTAACCTTGTAGTGTATGGCATGTCAATTTAATCTCCAAATTTGGTGTTTTAAACGTATTATACAGTTACTTTGCTTTACTCATACTCGATATGTAAAAACTCTTGGAAAACCAGAGCTATGAAGATATTTCATATTTCCCCAATATGACAAAAGTATATGAAGTGTGTGTGTGTGTGTGTGAGTGAGAGAGAGAGAGAGACAGAGAGAGAGAGATGGATATCTATCTTTCCCTCAATGTGGGCCTTTCTTAGGGTTCTGCCTTCGTTTTCCACATAAACATACTTTTACTGTAGTTCATTCTATTTCCATTTCTTTCAATACTGTTTATATTGTTGGGAAAAGAATGATTCCCAAATTAGTCATCATATTAAAACTCGTCTCTGACATCCAGATACCAGTATGGAACTATTAACTTTATAGCTGAGATTGGATGCTTTCTATTTATGTTCAAAACTAAATGACTGAATCTTTCACTCCCATTTTCATCGTACTCTTTTTCTCACGTCAGTAAGTTATTGCCACATCTGTTCAGTTGTGAACATTCTTGATAAATTAAAAAATAAAAAAGACACTAAAACTATTACTATTTAACAATTCTAAAAATTCTGGTTAAATGCAATAAGCATAAGTCTACTTTTACTCATTAATTTTTCTCCCACGGTATGTCCAATTTAAATGACTGTCATATCTATCTTGCCAGAAAACTAAAGGAAAAATGAAGTTTTGGAAAAGTGATTAGCTCTTTCTGTACGGCAAAAACAACTGTGTGTGTGAGTGTGTAGAACCATAATAAAATAGAATATGCTACTAAGTTTTTAAAATTATGTGGAGTTTTTAAAAAGAGCTTTCTTTTTCAAATACCCTTAAGACATAGTTTTAAGATGAGAAATTTCTATAAATATTTTTATTGCATTCCCTAAGGGGAAAACTTCCTCTTAGAAATGACTGTTCTCTTCTTTATTCTTCCCACAAGTTTATAGCATTTCCCTCCGTAGAGACGTCAGCACAGTCATCTTTGACACGGTGGGACTCTTTATCCAGGCCTAGCTAGGATCAAAGTTCATCAGCCTCCAGTCCCTATTTGGAGCAGTGTGTGGGTTAGGACAGTCTGTTCTTTGTTCACGCTGAGAAACCAAGAATAACCTAGTGGGAAAGAGGCATAGTTTGCATACTTTTAAAGATAGAGAACTCTCCTGATAATTGTGACTCATCATTTTGAAGTCTGTTTTTCATAAGTAAAAGGGTGGCATTGGTGTATAAAATATAAACATCTCTCCCAAAATTAACACACATACTTGTTTCCTTAGAATAATAAAAATCTTACAATATATTTGCAACTTATGTAAGTTCCTTTTTAAAATATCTCAAAAATACAGTTTGGCATTAAATAAATATATTTCTTTTTATAAAACAAATATTTCTTGATAACTTTATTGCAGAACAGTTTTTCTCTGAATGAATGTTGGGGCTTAATGTTCTTTTAGAACCAGACAGTAGCACATATTTCAGTGTGTGTTTATTGATAGCCAAATTTATCTCAAAATATACCTACTCATCTACCCACATTCTCTGCTTACTGCCTAAACTTCTGGTAAAAATAAAATGAAAGGAACTAGGAAGTGAATACTCATAGAAATCTATCAAATAGCAGCTATGAACAGGGAAAAAAAGCCAACATGCCTGTTTTTACAACATAGCAAGTGGCAAGAGTGAAGTCCTTTTGTGGAAGTCTGTGTGTTGCCTATTCAAAATAGCTGTGAAGCCTTGTGTCGTAGAAGCTATTCGGGACTGTTTTATCGCAGGATCCCAAAAGGTTCTCCTTTTATCGCTTTTAAGATGCCAACACTTTAGTTGCTTTGTATTTCTCCCATTTCCTTTGAAATGCTAGTCCTTTTATTCGAGTTTAATCTTTTGTAATCAGAGTGTTACTTTAGAAAGGCGTAAAGTTATTCTGGTTTGCTGTTGTGTGTTAGAACATTGGAAATGGAAACCTAAAGCCCAGGAATATGTTAGGCGGAGGTTTTTTCGTCCTTCCTGGAAGAAAACTAGGCTGTGGACTGGAGATGATCGATATACTGGCTAAGTCAGCAGATGAGAAACTAAATCTTTTATTGTGGTGATACATTTTATTTTTTATTCCCTTGAGATGCACTCATATGCTATTTGACAGTTTGATGTAGTGATTTTTTTAAAAGGTAACTAATGAAATGCATGTAATGTATACTTAAATGTAACAATCAATAGTATTCTCTCTCTCTCACTCTCTCTAGCACCCCCTACTCCTCCCTCCCTCCCTCCCCTTTTCCCTTTTTTGACTTCTTCTTTGAAAGATTTCCTAGATACTTGAGGCATTAAACAAAAATTAGGCTGAAATAACACTAACTATTCACACTTTCCCTTATTTCCCAGGGGCACCAAACACTTTCTAAAACCCTTTCCCTGGGGGGAAAAATCATAGAACATTGGTCACAAAAAGCTCCCTGAGTGACCAGGTTATTGTCACTTGCCAACTTAATTAGATTGTTCTTATTTCTTGAAAGTGAAAACAAACAACGTAATGTACCTATGTATATATACACACATTTTAAAATACACAGACACATGATTCCCCTTCCCATGCTTTTATGCCTTTCCTATTTTTGTCATGACAGGATGTTCATAGACACACACATCTTTTCCATTAGCATAAATGGCTAGGAAAAAGGAGTAGCTAGGGAAGTTAATCAAAGGTGATTTTAATGACTTTGGCTATAAAACAGCCCTCTGCTGAAAGTCAGAAGATCCAGTTCTAGCTAAATTATTCTACTAATTGAAATGTGACTTTGACATATCATTTCTCTGTTTTTGGCCTTCATTTTCTTATCTGGTTATTTAAGGGGTTTGTACATGATGATTCTCAAAGTCTCGGTGAAAAAGTCAGCAGAATGCCTCATTCATTCATTTATTCAACAAGTATTTATTGAATTAAAGCACTGTTCCAGGTATTAGGATATAGATGCAAACAAAAAAGGGAAGCATCCTTTTTCTCCTCAGGCTTATATTTTAATGAAAGGAGGTAGGTTAAAAAACGATTAAGTTGGCCAGGTGTGGCGTGGTGGCTGGCTCATGCCTGTAATCCCAGCACTTTGGGAGGCTGAGGTGGGTGGATCACGAGGTCAGGAGCTCAAGACCATCCTGGCCAACAGGGTGAAACCCCATCTCTACTAAAAATACAAAAATTAGCTGGGCGTGGGCACGGTGACACACGCCTGTAGTCCCAGCTACTCGATAGGCTGAGGTGGGAGAATCGCTTGAACCCGGGAGGCGGAGGTTGCGGTGAGCCAAGATTGTGCCACTGCACTCCAGCATGGCAACAGAGTGAGACTATCTCAAAAAAAAAAAAGAAAAAAAAGATGATAGACAGCTATCTATCAAGAAGGTGGTAAGTGGTTTGGAGACTAATAAAACTATGTGGATAGAGAGTGCTTTTGGGGAGGGATTGCAGTTTTATATACATCAGGGGAAATAGAAAGGTGGGGAGGAGTAAGCCATGTGGAGATGCGGGGGAAAGCATTCCAGGCAGAGCAGACTGGAGTGGCCTTTAAATTTGAAGAGCACCAAGGGAGCCATTGGGAGCAAGAGTAAAGGGCTCCAGAAGAGTTGTGGAGTGGCTTTAGAGAGGTGGAGGTCTTGTAGGGCCTTTTACTGGGAGTAATTAGGATCACTTGGGAATGTTTTGAGCAGAAGAGCTGCAACATCTGACTTTTTTTTTTTTTTTGAGACAGAGTCTTGCTCTGTTGCAGGCTGGAATACAGGGGCACTGTCTTGGCTCACTGCAACCTCTGCCTCCTGGGTTCAAGCAATTCTCCTGCCTCAGCCTCCTGAGTAGCTGAGGCCACGGGCGCATGCCACCACGCCCAGCTAATTTTTGTCTTTTTAGTAGAGACGGGGTTTCACCATGTTGGCCAGGATGGTCTCGATTTCTTGACCTTGTGATCTGCCTGCTTCAGGCTTCCAAAGTGCTTGGATTACAGGCGTGAGCCACCCGGCCTGACTTACATTTTAAAAGAATCACTTCATTGTTATATTGAGAAGAGAATGAAGAGAAAGGGGTAGGGTGGTAGGGAGTGGAAGCACAGAGATCTGTTAATAGGCTGGTAACTCAGACCAAGCTGGCAACAGAAAAAATACAGTGAAATCATTGGATTTTGGATACATTATGAGGTTGGACTAACAGGATCTGCTGATGGATTGGATGTAGCATAGGACAGGGAATCAAGTGCAGCTCCGTGGTATTTTGCCAGAACTGGAAAGACAGAATTGTCATTAAGTGAGTTGAGAAGTCTAAAAAGCAAGTCTAAGAGTTTATAAAAGCAAGCTTCAGGAAGAAGATCAGGAATTCAGGTTTGGGCATGCTATATTTGACATGCATTTGAACTATTTAACAAATACCCAAATGAATATATCAAGTAGACAGCATATATGCACCTAAGTTCCAAGTAAGAGGACTGGAAAAATAATTTGGTAACCATCATCTTTTAAATGGCCGTGAACCTAAGCACAGTGGTCATTGATGGAGGTAGTGCCGGCAGAGATGAGTCTCAGGAGTGTCCCCTAGAGCACCTTAATATTACTTAGTTGGAGAGATGAGAATATTCAGAAGAGGATCCAGAGAAGGGGAGTCCAGAGACATGGGAGGAAAATGAGGAGACTGTGGTATCCTGGAGGCCACAGGAAGAAAATGTTTCCAGGAGGAATATTCTGCTTCAAATGTGTGCTGATAGGTTAAATGAGATAGTAGCTGGGAAAGAATTGGCTGGAGTTTAGCAAAGTGTAGTAGAGAGATGGGGGGAAAAGCAAAATTTAATTTTGATGACATTAAGAGAAAATAGGAGAATGGGAATTGGAGTCCACTAGTCCAGGCAACTTTTCATGGACTTTTGCTGTAAAAGGAGCAGAAAAATGGGCAGTAGCTGGGAAAGGACATGGTAAAAAGGGCTTGTTTAAAGGTAACAGAAATCATAAAATAATAGCATGTTTGCAGGCTGATGAACTGATTCAGTGAAGAAGGAAAATGAATAACAGGATAAATAAGGGAGAAATGACTGAGTATTTGAATAGGCAGAGAACATGAGGCCTAGTGCATATGTGGAGAGTCAGCCTTGGGAGCAGGGAAACAGCTCCTATATAACATAATAGGAAGGCAGGCAGGGCATATGGGGAAAGTGCTGGTAGGAAGAACCACTAGGGGAACTTACGGAGGTTTTCTTCTATTTTATTCATAAATTAGGAAATGAGATCAGCTCAAGGTGAGGATTGGGGAATAGGGTTAGAGGTTTGTAGAGAGAAAGTAGAATATATTCAATACTTGTCTAAGACAGTGGGCAGTTACATGACCTTGGGCAGGACTTCTTGGCCTTTGAGGCTGGGTTATTCTCTGCTATAGGAGAGGCTGACATTATAGAATGTTGTGTGCATCCCAGGCTTCTACCCACTGTGTGACAGCAGCAGCCTTTCCCCTTTTTCTCCCTCAATTGTGAACAACCAAAAGTGTCTCCAGATATTCCCAAATGTCCTCTCGGGTCAAAATTGTCCCCAGTTGAGAGCCACCAGTCTAAGGAAATGTAGTATGATTGTCAGGAAGCATTAACAGCCAAGTTAAGGTTCATAATCATGAATTTAACATGAGATCATTCAGCATTGTTGTGTTATATTCAGCTGTGCAGGTGCAGGCACAGAATACGCAGAAAGTTAGATTTAACCAGGGTTGGGGTTTTGCCAAAGGAGTACAGTGAAGAGACTAGAGAAGAGCCAGGGAGTTATTTTAATAATTGATCATGGAATTTATACCGGGCGAGGATAAAAGTGAGGAAAGATGGTAGGAACACTATATTGTAGGTCCTACTGGGGTCAAAGTATTATAGAGATCGGGGTTCTAGAGAGGGTGATGTAATATTAGGGATTTTCAAAAAGAACCTACTCCCTGTTGGTGTCTAGGAAGGAAATCTCAGATGGAGGAAGTGCAGGATGAACTCATCCACAGACTGACCATTGGTCGGAGTGCCGCTCAGAAGAAATTCCACGTGCCACGGCAGAACGTGCCGGTTATCAATATCACTTACGACTCCACACCGGAGGATGTGAAGACATGGTTACAGTCAAAGGGATTCAACCCTGTGTGAGTCTCTCTGTGAATACTTTGCAATTCTGTGTGTACAACATGCATTGTTTTCAATTTGCTTACTTAGATGTCACAGATAACTCTTAAAAAACATAAGGGCACAGACTGCATACTTTGTGCCATACTCAAGAAATCATTATAGCTGTTCATAGCTGAAAAAGAACTAAAATAAGCATAAATAATTATTGTGATGCCACCCCATTTTCAAGTTGGTAGTATCTGTTCATTATTAGTTCTTTAAGCAAATTATCGGCAGCTTTAAGGCCCAGTAGCTTCTTTTCTCCATCAGATTTCTCTGATGTAACCTAGGTAGGACCATGGTCTTAGCTGAACTTCTTAGACCACGTAGGACATAGAGCATAAGCTTTCCTCCTGCTGCAGGATATAGTGTCTCTGGCAAATAAAAAATAGTGTTACCTAGCATCAATTATAATCTTAATAGAACTTTTCCTTTAATAAACCCATAGTAAAGGTTCTATTTATCTATCTAAAAGTCTATAAACATTTAATATGTATTTGGCACGATGAGCTATTAGAATAGAATATACATGTTCAAAGGACCTTGACATATTATAAACTCACCTACCCAGCATGATTGAAAAATGAGGTACAATGGTTAGTCAATTGCCAGGTTACTAGAAAGTTATCTCTTCCTTCTATGAAACAGCAAATCCCAAGAATTGGTATTAAACAATGACCCTAAACCCAACTGGTTCCTTTTTGATACTTTGTAATTAATAATCTGTATAGCCTCAGGATCATCATCATGAAAGAAGCTTGTCATTGCCCTAACTGTAAAGACTGTAGTGGCATTTTAATAAGGCTTCCAGGGTATGGAACACTTAGAAAAGAGAAGTTACTAGCAGGAACAGATAATTTTCTCCTTTGTTTGTAGGCAGTATTTTTAATGCTCAGTTTCTTTTTCTTTTCTTTTTTTTTAGGACTGTCAATAGTCTTGGAGTATTAAATGGTGCACAACTTTTCTCTCTCAATAAGGATGAACTGAGGACAGTCTGCCCTGAAGGGGCGAGAGTCTATAGCCAAATCACCGTACAAAAAGCTGCATTAGAGGTATGACTTGTCAACCTAAGGTGGTGTTTTTCTGCAAATTGAAAGCTCTGGAAACAACTGTTTATGTCCATATTGGCCAATTTCCCTTTCTTAACAGAGCTGAATTAAATTTAACTCTGCTTTTGTAAATTTGTCACTGAGATCATCAATGAGTTTCCGGAAGGTTAATTTGTTATAAATGCTCATATGACGTGAAGCTTGAGCACATACTTTTGGACACTTAACAAAAAGCGTAATGTTCTCATTTTATATGTATTCACTACTTCTATAGGAAATTTAATTTTGACATAATAATGGAAATTAGCTTCTGAGTGAGTAAGAGCCTTAAGAGGCCAGAACGCTTGCCTATTCTTAATATTTTTTTTTTGGAGATTCTAATAGCGTATGGGTTATAAGATTGTAAAACCCTGGCTGTGTGTGTTAGGTCTAGTAATACATCTCAATAATCGGGAAGGATACATTAGGTAGAGATCACTGAAAATAGAGAGCCCTGAAAAGTATTTAGTCACAATGGTCTGTATGAAAGCAGGAGAGTCCATGTTTTCTAGATTGGTTTATACTTAAGCTTCCAATATCCTATTTTAGACTTAAAATGTGCTATGTACGGGTAGTAGTTTCCAACTGTTACATCTCACAGCTCTTAATAGTTTCATGAAAATTATACTTGGACTCAAATGAAAGAATATAGGCTTTGGCATGAAACTGATCCATAATCATCTCTAGCAGGTATATTCTATAAATTCAACAGTTAAATAATGCAGGGTAAAATCACTTCATGCATATCACCCCATAGCCATTCTCAATCAAGAGAAATAATATTTCCCTTGGAGGTTTTCCCTACAACATTGATCTTGAAGACTCCATATTAAGGTTTGATTTGATTGCTTTCCATATGTTGAATATTAATAAGGATTATATATTTTTCTCAAGCAGTTTTATTACCACTATATTTAATTTTGTTGAGAGTATATAATTACTTTTTCAAGGTATGTTAGAAAATGCCATATTCCTAAAATTCTGAATTCCTTCATCCCACACCTGCCTATCATTATTGTCATTTGCTGTCACCACCCACTTCAGGATGGCCTCTTGCTGCTTCTTCTCTTCCTATTCTCTGGATGGGAACTGAGGCAGAGGCTGACTACCTGAGGTTCTTCATGTTCCTCAGCCACCTTCTACCACCTCACCCTTTCCTTGGATCTAGTTAGTCTTTTAGATTATTCGCCTGTGTTGCCAGAGACTTCTGTTGATGGGAAAGGAGAAAAGCCAGCATGGTTGGAGGGTCAGAACTATGTGGATGGGAAACTGGGTGAATTCTCTGGCCTGAGTTAAAATCTTCTAAAGGCAGATCAGTATCTTGTTTGACCCCAAAAGAGTCCTTTGATAATTTACCATGTTATTATGCTTATTGTACGCATATCCTCTTTCTCTCAGCAAACCTAGAGTACTACACATACATGATTGATTTATCTTTATCACGTTCAAATGAAAGGCCTGGTGAGTGAATTGCCTTAACAGACTTTACAAAATGAAAAATTATCAATGTGATATATTAGTGAAGTGCAGAAGCTTCACTTAAAAAGTGGAGCCATTAGCTTTCCTGAAGAGATACTAGAAGAAAACCACAGTGGAATTTTATCCTGAGCCATTTCATGATACGACCTGCAGCCTGCACAAATCAGTAACCATCTTGTCTAACTGTTTATCTTTCAGGATAGCAGTGGCAGCTCCGAGTTACAAGAAATTATGAGAAGACGACAGGAAAAAATCAGTGCTGCTGCTAGTGATTCAGGAGTGGAATCTTTTGATGAAGGAAGCAGTCACTAATTTGTTTGTTTGTTTTTAAACTCCATTGTCTTTGGCATTATTCCAACATGCTTTGTTTTAAGAAGCCTTGAAGGGAATGTCAGATTCATTTTTCTTGATGTAATTTATCACCATAAAAAAACCCATGCAAACCTGAGTGAGCACAGGATTTGCTTCTAGGCCCATTATTTTTATTAAAACTGAAAAAATTTAAACTGAATTTTTTGACCTTGGAAAATATTTTTCTTACTTTACCAAGGTGAAGCTTCCTTAATTAGATTAATTATTTTATCCCCATCCCAGGGTATAAACAGGAATTGTTTTGATAGTGGTGGAGTTATTCACTGCAACAAAGCAACAATGTTGTCCATGATTCAAAATCTAAGCAGTTTCGATTTTGCCTGTGAGTATGGTGTCTGTCATTCAGGGCGTAGCTCACTGTAGGCTAGCCTCTGCTTACTTAGGTCTCTTCTCTGACATACTCAATGGAAGAATATTTAGATTTATTTAAAGTTCTTAATGCCAACAGTTTTAAAAAAATTAAAACATTTGAATGAACTGTAAAGTACAGCCATACCTTGGACATGCAAATATAAATCTATGGAGCATTCTCAAGACAGTTTGTCATGGCTCTGTTGATTGCAATTCCTTGTATAGCTTGTATTTTGATTTAGTTTATATTCTGCTTATTATGTATACTGTGTTCTTATATATGAGAAAGCACAAATGGGAAAGAGGTCATGTTTGCTCAAAATCTAGCAAAGGAAGTAGTCTGCATTGGTGTGCATTACAGTATTTTGCTTAATGAAAGCCTCAGTTCTGAATGTTGATATGAGTAGTTAAAAGGAAGTGGGGCCATTTTATGTGTTTATCTGTGTCAAGTATTTCTGGTAATAAGAAGCACTTAATTTACACGTATTTTAATCCTGTGAAAGATTCCACATAGAGAAAAGAAAGATACCTAACCTTCAACAAATGTTATTTTTGGAAACACAATTTTTGTCATTAAATGTTATATTATTTCACATATATAAAACAGATGTTATGTAAGAATGTTGTATATTTTAACATAAATCATTTAGAGAAATTATCTAGATTCATTAATTTTCATAGTGCCTTTTTCACATGAGTCAGCTGGAAAGTCTGCAATAAACAGTATTTGCTGTCTGTTAATAAATGGGTTCTGTCTCATTGGCAAAAAGGATCTGTGCTATATCGGCTGAGGATTCGTGTTGAATGGAATGGGAAAAAGTAGAGATCCACATTTTTTAAAAACTATATATTACTCTATTTCTGAGTGGACAGGGAAACTCTAGAATACTTTTTTCGATTGTTTTTCTTCTTTTCGCCTGTCGTTTCATCATCTTTTCCTTCTACCTCTAGACATATTTGGTAACGGTAATGGAACTAATTTACACTGCACTTACAATTGCTAAATGCTTCCACATAAATGCTTTCCTGGATATTTACAACAACTCTATATGAATTATTACAGATGAGGAGATTTAGCTTCCTAGAAGCTGGTTTTCCCCAGATCCTGAAGGATGTGGGAGTTTCTCATCTTCTATCTCTTGGTCTCTCTATAACACTGCCCCTTGGATAAAGTGGAACAAACATGAGCATGATAAAGGCAAATTAGTTTAGATCTTTTACATTTCATAAGGACTGATACATATGTATAGTTTAGCCTTTATTGAAAGGGATAAGATGAAAGAAAATAGGATCCAAAAGTTAAGATAACCTGCGTGTAAAATAGACGGATATGAAGAGAATTGGTGTAATTTACATCTTTATGCTATAAAATGCCAAAGGAATGTATCCCAGAGGTAGTGACTGCAAAAAGCAGTCACATCAGCTAAGGCTGTGGGGACAAAGAGAAGAGGTTCCTGGAATTTAGAATCTTGAGAGAGCAGCACCACAGCATTTGGATCCAGACATCTGAGAGGTGTGGTCACTGGTCTCTGAGGATTTGAGGAAAGACCCCACAAAGCTAACAGGGGGACACAGCCTAATCAGTGTTTTTGCCTCAGGTATTCAGAAAAGATTTCAGGAATTGAAAAACAGGTCAGAAAATCCATGGCTCTGGGACTTAGACTTTGGAGAAGAGCATGGCAGGTAGCTGGTGATTGAATCTCTAAGAGGGCACAATGAGAATGCCTCTGGGAGCATGGGGAAAAGAAAACTGATAAATTGAGCCAACTACTGCTGCTGGGAATCATTTGCTACTTATTGATTGAAGAACCGCTACTGGGGTGATGTTGATAGCAACAGGAAGTAAAACAGGAGGGAGAAGCCCCTTGTTCCTTCTCTAGCCTTCTATCTCCCTGTAGCACATGCTTTCGGCACAGTCTATTGAGCATGCACCTAACAAAGCCCCAAATCTCAAAGATGAGAATTAAGGGATGGATTTGAAGCTGAGAGAATAGCTCATAACCCATTCCAATCTCTAGTACTTAGCCTCTACACTTGCTCTTCTGTACATATCTGAAATTTCATACAACAATAATTTTTTAAATGTGGGCCAGGAGCAGTGGCTCATACCTATAACCCCAGTACTTTAGGAGGCCAAGATGGGAGAATTGCTTGAGCCCAGGAGTTCAAGACCAGCCTGGGCAACAAAGTGACACCTCATCTCTACAAAAAAATGTAGCCAGGTGTGGTGGCATTCACATACAGTCTCTGTTACTTCGGAGTCCAAGGTGAAAGTGTCGCTTGAGCCAGGAGTTCAAGGTTGTAGTGAGCCATGAGTGCACCACTGCATGCCAGCCTGGGTGATGGAGTGAGATCCTATCTCTAAAAAAATTGATTAAAAAAATTTAAAAAATAGAAAAAGCTTATAATTTTACCTAACAAGATGCAATCATCTTTCTCTGTTATTTTAGTAGTATTTAATGTAGAGTACTTAATGTAAAGAATTGGTTAAACAGGCTAAAAGAGAACACTAAGGCATCACAGAGGTGGTTATAATAGGAAACAGCTCCTACCCCGAGGGCTACAGAGCAAAGGGAAGGGATTAGGTTTATCAGCATTCAGAAGCTTGGAAGGAGAGTCCTAGAAAGCTTGGACTGGGACCCATGAAGAGGAGGCATGGTCTAGTGTTGGTCCTGGTGCTTCAGTAGCACAGAGGAGAGCCCTGTGAAGAGCTGGGACAGAGACCTCTGAGGAGGAGATTCTGGCCATTTGATGCCGGCCCCTCTGAGAGAGTGTAGTGATGTTGGTCCCAAAAATGTTAGGGTAAAAACTAAAACAGAATCACCTGCTGCTACTGGACTCAACTGGTGGTGCCAGAGTAAAGATCTATTTTACTGGCTTACAGCCAATTGGTTTTTGTGTGCCTTTGTGTAGTTTTCTTGTTTCTTGTTCTTCGTGTTGAGCTTCTTGGAACTGTGGAATTATAGCTTTTATTAAATTTGTAAAACTTTCAGCCATTATTGCTTTAATGTTTTTTCTGTCCCTCCTGCTTTCTTTTTGGGAGATTCCGATATATGTGTATTAGGCCATTTGAAGCCTTTCCAAGGTCATTGAGGCTCTGTTAATTTTTTAACAAGTTTTTGTTTCGTCTGTTTTATTTGGGTAGTTCCTGTTGCTGTCTTCAAGTTCATAACCTTTTATTCTTCTATTTCTAATCTGCTTTTAATTGCTTCCATTATATTTTCATCTCAGACGTTATAGTTTTCTAAAAGTCTGACTTGGGTGTTTTGTTTTCTTAGAATATCTTCTATATCTCTGCTTAATTCACTCAATATTTTTCAGGTTTCCCAATTATATGGAATACAGTTAGAGTATCAGTTTTAAAAGAGGATTCTGTGAAGATGGCAGAGTAAGAAGTACCAGAAATCTGTCTGCCCACTTAGACAATAATTACACTGACAGAATCTATTTGATGTAACTCCTTTGAAACTCTGGAATCCATTGATGACTTGCAACTTTCAGGGAAAGGCTTGGTTGGTAATTTGCAGTAAATTTTGGTAAATAACAAAAATTAATAATAAAAAAAATTAAGAAAAAAGAATTTTAAAAAGTGAACAGGCTGGGTGTGGTAGCTCACGCTTGTAATCTTAGCACTTTGGGAGGCCGAGGCAGGTAGATCACTTGAGCCCATGAGTTAGAGACCAGCCTGGCTAACGTGGTAAAACTCCATCTCTACCAAAAAAAAAAAAATTAGCCATGTGTGGTAGCACGTGCATGTAATCCCAGCTACTCAAGAGGCTGAGACAGGAGGGTAGCTTGAACCAAGGAGGTCGAGGATGCAGTGAGCCATGGTTGTGCCACTGCACGTCAGCCTGGGCTACAGGGAAAGAACCTATCTCAAAAATGAATAAATTAATTAAAAAAAACTTAAAAAATAAAAATGAACAAAGCCTCCATAAAATATGGGATTATGTGAAGAAACCAAATCTATGATGTGGGAGTTAGGTCAGGATGGTGGGGAAAATTTTAAGCCAGAAACCTTCTTGGAAGGCCTGGGGGGTTTGCGTAAGCTCCAGTAATAAACTTGGCTGAAGGCAGCCTTGTCCCCTTAGTTAAATAAATCAGAGTAGAAACAAAGGAATGTGGGGAGTTTACCTAACTAGCTTGTTTACTTATGTGGTCCTAAGACTAACCTTTGATCTACCGTGGGTGCTTAATTGTTTTCTACTGGGGAAGTCCACAATGTCAATTACCCTCTAGTGGTGTTGACTCAAGCCTTTGTCAATTAATCTTTACTGAATAAATGCGAGTCTTGCTGGCTGGTCAGGGCTGAGGCTGCAACTAAGTGGCCTGGACACTCAGTCGAACTGGCAAAGCAGAATATCTGTGTGTCAGCGTACTTCATTCATCTGTCGTTGGCTCAGAGTCTGCGGGACAGACCCCCCACACTGTGACTCATTGACATTCCTAAGAGATAAGGAATAGAGAATAAGCACCTCAGAAAATATATTTGAGGGTATGGTCCATGAAAATTTCCCCAATCTTGCTAGAGAAGTTGACATACAAATTCAAGAAATTTGGAGAACACCTGCTAGATACTAACAAGAGAACCATCCCCAAGACACATAGTCATCAGACTTTTCAAGGTCAACATGAAAGAAAAAAATCTTAAAGGCTGTTACAGAAAGGGGTCAAATCACTCACAAAGGAAACTCCATCAGGCTAACAGCAGGCTTCTCAATATAAACCTTCCAAGCTAGGAGAGATTGGAGGCCTACTTTCAGGATCCTTAAAGAAAAGAAATTCCAACAAAGAACTTCATATCCCACCAAACTAAGCTTCATAAGCAAAGAAGAAATAAAATCTTTTCCAGACAAGCAAATGCTAAGGGAATTTATTACCCCTAAAACAGTCTTACAAGATATCCTTTAGGCCTGGGGAGTTCTAAACATGGAAATGAAAGAGCAGTATCTGCTGCCACAAAAACACACCTAAGTACATAGCTCACAGGTATTATAAAGCAACTACATAATACAGACTACAAAGTAACCAGCTAATAACATGACAGGGTAAAACTCTCACCTATAAATATTAAACTTGAATGTAAATGGTCTAAACGCCCTGCTTAAAAGGCACAGTGTGGCAAGTTGAATTAAAAAAAAAAAGACACAACCGTCGTCTGTTTTCAAGAGACTTCTTCAGAAGGAGCAGAAGTTGCTATTCCTATATCAGATAAAGCAGACATTAAGCAAACAACATTAAACAGGACAAAGAAAGTCATTATATAATAATAAAGGGTTCATTCAACAAGACTTAACTATTCTAAATATATACACACCCAACATTGGAGAACCCAGCCTTATGAAACAAGTACCTTTAAATGTATGTGTAGACAGCCACACAATAATAGTAGGAGACTTCAACACCCCACTGACAGCATTAGACAGGCCATCAAGGCAGAAAAGTAACAAAGAAATTCCAACTTAAATTCAACACTTGATCAATTAGACCTGATAGTCATCTACAGAATACTCTACCCATTAACCACAGAGTATACATTCTTCTCATCAGCACATGGAACATACTCTTAAGATTGATCACTTGCTCAGCCATAAAGCAAGTTTCAATAAATTTTTAAAAAGTTAAGATCATACCAACCATACTCTTGGACTGCGATGGAATAAAAATAGAAATCAATACCAAAATCTCCCAAAACCTCACAATTACATGGAAATTATATATCTTGCTCCTGAATTACAACAAAGTAATCCTGATTACTTTGATACTATCCATAGATAGTACGGCCATTTTCACAATATTGATTCTTCCAATCTATGAGCATGGAATGTTTTTCCATTTGTTTGTGTCATCTATGATTTATTTCACCAATGTTTTTCAGTTCTCCTTGTAGAGATCTTTTACCTCCTTGATTAGCTGAATTTCTAGGTATTTTTATGTGTATGTGACTCAGCTTGAATGTTATTGGTGTATAGAAATGCTACTGAGTTTTATACATTGATTTCATATCCTAAAACTTTACTGAAGCCTTTCAGTTTTAGAAGGATTTTGGCAAAGTCGTTAGAGTTTTTCTGAGGGATAGAACCTTATCAAGAGTGGTTCTACTGATAAACAACAAAGTTAATCCAGAAATTTTAAAAAATTGAAATAAATGAAAACAGAGAAAACACCAAAATTTCTGGGAGGCAGCAAAAGCAGTGTTATTACAAGGAAAGTTTATAGTGCCAAACACCTATCTCAAAAAGTTAGAAAGTTCTCAAATTAGTGATATAACATCACATCTAAAGGAACTAGAAAAACATGAACAAAATAAAGCAAGCGGAAGAAAAGAAGTAACTAAAGTCCAAGCAGAACTAAATGAAATTGAGACCCAAAAATCCATACAAAGGATCAATGAAACTGAAAGTTGGCTTTTTGAAAAGATAAACAAGATTGATAGACCACTAGCTAGATCAACAAAGAAAAACAATGATCCAAATAAGCACAATAAGAAATGACGAAGGTGACATTACAATCAATCCCACAGAAATACAAAACATCCTCAGACTATTATGAAAAACTCTACACACACAAACTAGAAAATCTAGAGTAAATGGGTAAATTCCAGGAAACACACAACCTCTCAAGATTGCATCAGGAAGAAATTGAAAACCTCAGCAGACCAGTAATGAGTTCTAAAATTGAATCAGTAATAAAAAATCTACCAACCAAAAAAAGCCCTGGACCAGAGGAATTCCCAGCCAAATTTTACCAGACATACAAATGAGCTGGTATGAATCCTACTGAAACTATTCCAAAAAATTAAGGAGGAGTGACTCTGCCCTAACTCATTCTATGAAGCCAGCATCATCCTGATGCGAAAATCTGGCAAAGGCTCAATGAAATATGAAAACTAAAGGCCAATATTCCCTATGAATATAGATACAAAAAATCCTTAACAAAATTCTAGCAAACTGAATCCATCAGCACATGAGAAAGTTAATTCATCACAATCAAGGAGGCTTTATTGTTAGGATGCAAGTTTGGCTCAACATACATATGCAAATCAATAAATGTGATTCACCACATAAACAGAATTAAAAACAAAAACTATGTGATCATCTCAATAAGCGTGGAAAATGATTTTTATAAAATCTAACATCTCTTCGTGATAAAAAACCCTCAACAAACCAGGCATCAAAGGAATATACCTCAAAATAATAAAAGCCATCTATGACAAATCCATAGTTAACATCATACTAAGCCAGCAAAAACTGAAAGCATCCCCCTTGAGAATTCGAACAAGACAAGGATATCCAGTTTCTCCACTCCTATTCAACATAGTACTGGAAGTCCTTGCCAGAGCAATCAGGCAAGAGAAAGAAATAAAATGAATCCAAATAGAAAAAAAAAGTCAATCTATCCCTCTTCACTCTTGATATGGTTCTATCCCTAAGAAAAACCCTAACTACTTTGCCAAAATCCTCCTAAAACTGAAAGGCTTCAAAAATAAAGTTTTAGGATACGAAATCAACGTACAAAACTCAGTAGCATTTCTATACACCAATAACATTCAAGCTGAGCCACACACACATAAAAATACCTAGAAATTCAGCTAACCAAGGAAGTAAAAGATCTCTACAAGGAGAACTGCAAAACATTGGTGAAAGAAATCATAGATGACACAAACAAATGGAAAAACATTCCATGCTCATAGATTGGAAGAATTGATATTGTGGAAATGGCCATACTACCTAAAACAATCTATAAAGTCAATTCTATTCCTATCAAACTACCATTGTTATTTTTCACAGAATTAGAAAAAAACTATTCTAAAATTCATATGGAACAAAAAAGGAACCCAAACACCAAAAGCAATCCTAAGTAAAAAGGATTATATTTTCTGACTTCAAACTATACTTCAAGCCTACAGTAATCAAAACAGTATGATACTGGTACAAAAGCAAACACATAGACCAATGGAGAAGAATAGAGAACCCAGAAATAAAGTTGCATACCTATAATTATCTTATCTTTGACAAAGTTGACAAAAATAAACAATGGGAAAAGGACTCCCTATTTAATAAGTGGTGCTGGGATAACTGACTAGCCATATGCAGAAGAATGAAACTAGACCCCTACCTATTACCACATACAAAAATTAACTCAAGATGGATTAAAGGTTTAAAGGTAAAGCCTCAAACTATAAAAATCCTAGAAAACCTAGGAAATACCTTTCTTGACACTGGTCTTGGCAAAGAATTTATTGCTATTGCAACAACAACAACAAAATGGACAAGTAAGACCTAATTAAACCAAAGAGCTTCTGTACAGCAAAAGAAACTATCAACAGAGTAGAGAGACAACCTACAGAATGAGGGAAAATATTTGCAAACTATGCATCTGACGAAGATCTAATATCCAGAATTTATAAGGAACTTAAGCAAATCAACAAGCCAAAAACAAATAAGCCCTTTCAAAAGTAGTCAAAGGGCCAGGCATGGTGGCTCATGCCTGTAATCCCAGCACTTTGGGAGGCTGAGGCGGGTGGATCACCTGAGGTCAGGAGTTCGAGACTAGCATGATCAACATGATGAAACCCTGTCTCTACTAAAAATACAAAATTAGCCAGGCATAGTGATGCACACCTATAATCCCAGCTACTCAGGAGGATGAGGCAGGAGAATCTCTTGAACCCGGGAAGTGGAGGTTGCAGTGAGCCGAGATCATGCCATTGCACTCCAGCCTGGGCAACAAGAGCAAAACTCCATCTCAGAAAAAAAAAAAAAAAAAAAGTAGGCAAAGGACATGAACAGACACTTCTCAAAAGAAGACATGTAAGCAGCCTGGAAACATATGAAAAAATGCTCATCATTACTAATCATCACAGAAATGCAAATCAAAATCACAATGAGAGAACATCTCACAGTCAGAATGGCTATTATTAAAAAGTCAAAAAACAGATGGTGAAGCTACAGAGAAAAGGGAACACATATACATTGTTGGTGGGAATGTAAATTAGTCCAGCCACTGTGGAAAGCAGTTTGGAGATTTCTCAAAAAAACAGAACTATTATTTGATCGAGCAATTCCATTACTGGGTATACATCCAAAAGAAAACAAATCGGCTGGGCGCCGTGGCTCATGCCTTTAATCCCAGCACTTTGGGAGGCCGAGGTGGGCAGATCACCTGAGGTTGGGCATTTGAGACCAGCCTGACCAAAATGGAGAAAACCCAACTCTACTAAAAATACAAAATTAGCTGGGCGTGGTGGTGCATGCCTGTAATCCCAGCTACTCAGGAGGCTGAGAATCGCTTGAACCCAGGAGGCGAAGGTTGTGGTGAGCCAAGATCATGCCATTGCACTCCAGCCTGGGCAATAAGAGCAGAAAACAAGTCATTCTACCAAAAAGACATACACTTCCATGTCCATATAGCACTATTCACTATGGCAAAGACATGGAATCAACTTCAGTGCCCACCAACAATAGATTGCATAAAGAAATTGTGGAAAATATACACCATGGAATACTACCCAGCCATAAAAAGACTGAAATCATGTTCTTTGCAGCAGAATGGATGGCACTGGAGGCCATTATCCTAAGTGAATTAATGCAGAAATGGAAAAACAAATACTACATGTTTTCACTTATAAGTTGGAGCTAAACACTGGGTACTCATGGACATAAAGACGGGAACAGTAGACACTGGGGACTCCAAAAGGCGGCAGGGACAGAGGTCGAGGCAAGGGTGAAAAAGCTACTTATGGGGTACTTTGTTACCTCTGGGGTACTATCTGGGTGATGGGTGTGTTCACACCTCAAACCTCAACATCAAGTGATACACCTTTGTAACAAATCTGCACATGTACACCCAAATCTAAAATAAAAGTTGAAAAAAAAAAGATAGACATGTAGAACAATGAAATAAAATACAGTCCAGAAATAAACCCTTGCCTGTATAGTCAAACGAGTTTTCGCAAGGGTGACAAGACCAGTCAATAGGGGAGAAAACAGTCTTTTCAACCAACAGTGCTGGAAATACTAGGTATTCACATACAAAAGAATGAAGTTGGGGCCTTTAATTTGAATGGATCTGTGACTTAAATGTGAGACCTAAAACTATGAAGCTCTTAGAAGAAAACATAGGGCAAAACTTTACAACATTGAATTTGGCAATTGTTTCTTGGATATTACACCAAAAGCAGAGAAAATATAAGGAAAAAATAGAAAATTGGAGTTCATTAATTTTTTTTAGCTGTGCATGAAAATACACTATCAACAGAGCAAAAATGGCAGCCCACGTATTGGGAGAAAATGTTTCCAAGTTGTACATCTGTTAAGGGACAAATATCCACAGTTACTGTTTAATGGGTATAGAGTTTCCATTTAACAAGATGAAAAGTGTTTTGGAGACGAACAGCAATGATATGATTGCATAGCATTATGAATGTATTTAATACCACTGAATTGTACACATAAACATGTTAAAGATGGTGAATTTTGTGTATATTTTACCATAATAGAAAAATTGAAAAAAAAATCTGTCCTAATATCCTTGTTTATTCTATCATCTTTGTAGCTTCTAGCTTGATTTTGATTGATTTTGTTGCCTTCACTATAGGTCTCATTTCTCTGTGTGGCATATCATTTTTAACTTGATGTCAGACATTGGGAATTTTATCTTATATGTTGCATACATTTTATTTTTATAAAATATTATTGAGCTTTGTTTTGGGATACTATTAAGTTACTTGGAAATAGTTTGATCCTTTCTGATCTTGCTTTTAGGCTTTGTCAGGTTAAACCAAAGCAGTATTTATACAAGGGCTAATTTTATCCCACCATTAAGTCAAATCCCTTCTGAATATTCCACCTATTGTTCCATGAATTATAATGTCTTTCACTTTGGCTGGTGGGAATGAGAACTATTTCTCATCCTGTGTCAGCTCTGGAAATTGTTCCTTCCGATTCTTTCAGGTGGTTCTTTTCTCAGCCTTGGGCAGTTTTCTCCTATGTATGCCCTTATCAATACTAACTTGAAGAATCTATGGGGACCCTGTGAAGATCTTTGGAGCTCTCTCTTTGTATAGTTCTCTCCTCTCCGCCACTCTGTCCTGTGAACTTCAGTTCCCTTGTCCTTCTCACACTATCAACTTTGTCTTCTCAACTGAAGGGATCTGGAGTCCTCATGGGCTCCCTGCACTATAGCTTAGAAACAATCTTTTTGTTTTGTGTGTATTTTTTTTTTTTTTTTAGAGTCAGGGTCTCACTAGTCTTAAACACCTGGCTTCAAGCGATCCTCCTGCCTTGACCTCCCAAAGTGTTAGGATTACAGGTGTGAGCCGCTGCACCCAGCCAGAAACAATCTTTAGGCAGAAAGCTAGAATGATTGTAGGATTTCCTCATGCATTTATCTTTCTGTGATCACTGGCATTCATTGCCTTGTGTTCAATATCTTGAAAGCCGCCCTTTCATATATTTTGTTTTTTTCAGTTGTTTCAGAGTGGAGGGTAAATCTAGTCCCTCTGACTCCACCTTGGCCAAAACTGGGAGAAGTTTCACCTTGCTTTTTAAAGCATATTTTCACGTATACAAAATTCTGGTTTACCATTTTTAACTCTAGCACTTTAAAAATGTCATTTCATTGATTTTTGGCTTTCATCGTTCCTGATGACATGACAGCCATCATTCATGCTTTTCCTTTTGGCTTTTTTCAAGGTTCTTTTTGGTATCTTTCATTTTCAAGTTTGATTATAAAGTTGATGTGGTTTTCTTGGTAGTTTGTCTATTCAGGGTTCAATGAGTTTCTGGGTGTATGAATCAAATGTTTTCTCATCATTAGAAGGCATATGCCTCTGATATTTTTTCTCCTCTTTTCTCTTTTTCTCTCCTAAGCCTCCTATTATATACATACATATTAGGCCATTTTATATCATCCCCAAAGATCCCTGAATCTCTGTTAATTTTTAAAATATATATGTTCCCTATTATTTAGATACTAAAATTTCTCTCAATATTCAAATTCGCTAGCTCTTTTTTTAATCTGTGATCTTTTCTTTTCTATGAAGCCAATCAAGAAAATTTTTCATTTCAATTATTGTGTAAGTTCTAGAATTTACATTTAGTTGGTTTATATAGCTTCCATTTCTCTGCTGAGACTATTTGTTTACTCATAAAATAATATATTTTCCCTTAATTCTTTGAACACACTTTCTTTTATTTCCGTAATGCACAAAGGCTACTTTACAATCTTCATCTGCTAAATTTAACATTTGATCCTTCTCATGCTCAGTTTCTGTTCATTGCTTTCCCCACTAACATTGGTCCTATTGTCCTGTTTCTTCGTGTGTGTCCTAATTTTTTATTATATATTTAACATTGCAGATGGTATGTTTCAGATATCCTAGAATATGTTATCTTTCCTTGAGGAATGTTTATTTTTGTTCTAGCAGGGAGTTCAATACCAGCTGATCACTTCAGAATTGTATAGGCTTGGTTTTATGCTTTGTTAGAATGAATTATAGAAAGCAAAATGTTTTTTGCAAGAGCCTCTAACTTAATGGGACTCGATCTAAAAACTCTCCTTTGCAAATCTTGTCAGGGCATGGTTCTAGGCTTTGTTTGTACCTGAGAAGAGCAGTTTTTACTCTAGGCTCCTTAGTTCTAAGTTCCTTTTTGCATTTTGGATGAATACCCAGGATATTTTTAATCTTAGCTGAATTTACATCCCAGGTTGTTAAAAGGTGCCGAACAAATCTCACTTTTGCTGAGCTGGACTGCCAATGTCCCTTGCGCAGCTACCCTGGTAGCTCTAGTCCACTCTCAACCTTGTTGCAGTCACTGCTGGGTAGGCCTTGGGTGATGTTGCCTATGCCAAGGATGGGGGGTGGATTCCCTTACAGATTTCTGTGGCCACTCTGCACAAATCCCTCCACCCTTGTGCCCCTTTTTAGAAATTTCAGGCACTTCAGGTGAACTGAATTCTGGTCTTTGCCTCTTCAGTTCAGTGGGACTATCTTGTTCTGCTTGAATTATAGCATGCTGAGGTTGCAGAATTGTCCCCAGGCGGAGAGCCGACAAGTTTTCCTTATCCCAGATATGATAGTCTCGTACTGCTTATAAAAGGAGACAAATAAATTTTATCTCTTTCCCTCTCCTTAATAGGCACTGGGTCATGGGAAGCTAATGTGAGAGGTACTCGAATCACTTAAAACTCTTCACATTTTTCTCTAAGAAAATTTATAGGAAATATGGGATTCACCTGTTTCCTAAAACTAACTTTATAGAGGCTGCACTAGGGCTTGGGTGGAGATCTCACCAGGTCTGAGTCTTCTCACTTTCTTCCCAATGCTTGCATAAGGAGGGTGGAACAACATTAGAAAATTGTAGAGAGCCCATAAAGGAGTTTATATGAAGACTGGTTGTTTCTAAGTAGGAGACAATGTTCATTTAATAAATATTTAGCACGTGTTTTCTTTTAGAATTGGATATTCAAGGGGAAACCTGGACAGGGTCTCCGCCATCAAGGAACGCACAATCTAAAGAACCGTTGCAGTTTGCCTTATTTATTCCTGAACCTAGTTTTACTGATTTCTTAGGACAAAATTACATCCTAAAACTAGCAGTGCTGATTTCCCAGAGACTGTAATTTTATGCTGTGACACTTAGTTTTTCCCAAAGGGCATGGCCTTAACTTAGTAACTAGCATGAAAGATGTTCATAGGGTTGTACAAACGGCCCTTAGGAATGGATTGGGCAAGGAAGGCATTTTATCTTCTGTAATACCACCTTTCTCTTGCATACTTATTTGAAAAACTAAAATAAAACATAATATACTTATAAAGCCATGGTTGCTGCAAGTGACTTCCAGAGAAAGGTTGCATTCTCAGCAGTTCTGGGTTCTATATAGGAATTTCAGTTTGTATGACGTGTTTCTTTTTCCCCATCCATTCTCTCTCCATCATCTTTGTTCCCCAATCCCTTCTTTTCCGCTACATTTTTAAGACCTGCTCCCACATCATCTCACAGCCCGTTTACTTGCCTCTTTGTTCCTTTCTATCCTCAGTTGAGGACAGGAAAAGAAGCCAGTGTTCTGAGAGTGGTTTTTCAGGAAATGCTCAGTTGTTTTTTATTTTTGTTTTTGTTTTGAGTGGGGGGCACACTTAGCAGAACCATCTTCTAATACCCAAATGTTCAGATTTGTGTCATCACATTTGTGAAAGAAAGGTTAAAAAATGAAAAGTTAGTATAATTCTGATAAGATAGAATTACTAAGAACTACACAATTAAACGTGAAGCTGAATTGGAGGAGGATGTGGCTATTACGTGCTCTGAGAGAACTAAGGTCCTGAATGTGGATTTCTGTATGAACTGGGTTATCTTAACAGTTGAAATGCCTTCGAAAGAGCTTTGGGCACATCACCTTGAGCTTGGTGCTGGAAGGAGGTGGGCGACGAGCCAGGACTGCTGAGGGGCCCAGATGGTCCTGGTCCAGGCGGCTCTCACGGCTCTTTCCTTCCTGACTGCAGTCCCAGGCAGTTGGCCCAATTCCTGCTCCATTTCTGGGCTGCCTTGGGTGCGAAAGCTCTGCATATGGAGTAGAATATAATTTCCCCATGTTCAATCATTCCTGTTTCCTCCAAAAATGAAATGAAGGCCCTTTCAGCCCATGGAAAAATGGAATAAAGCACACATGCATGCATGCATACACACACACCCCCACGCACACGCACACACACACACACACAAACTGGCGAGAAATTGAAATCTCTAGATCTTTCACAGTTTGTCCTGTTTCATTGTTTCTTACTCTGAACTGGTATCATATGACAAGGCCTTCTGCTCTGCCATCTATTCTAAGGAAAGGGAAACAGGAACTGAATTCATATGTGCTGAGCACTTTCATGTATATCCCACTTTATAAGAGAGGAAATTGAAACTCAGATAAGTTAAGTAGCTTGTAAAAGATTACAAAATGGACAACTAAATTTGGACTCAATTTCTTGGACTTCTATATATCATGCAAACCTTTTTTTCTCTCATGTATTATATAGGTCAGTGTATACAACCATTTAAGCAGAAAAAGCACTTTTTTAAAAAATGAAATTTTATATAGTATGCCTCTATATAACACAGGTAAAATCAGCACTGAAGCTGCAGAGAGGAGTCTAGGAGCTTTATTTGGAAATCTCTGGACCTTGGAAATCCAGGTCCCACGAAGGCCCTTGCAGGTGGACATGAAGGTAGACTGGACACTGACTGTTTCAGGCAGCAGTTGAACCAGGAGATATAATTCTCACTTGCAAAGGTCATTTGCATCTGTGGGGAATTTCAGATGACTGACCACCTCCTCAAAGCACTATTTTGTTTAGATAGAAAAATTACCCTTGGACATTCTCTCATAGGTTCACATTTATGCTTTGGAGTAGACATTATATAAAATACCAAGAAATCAGGGCGAAAATTAGTGGATCTTAGTCTCAACCCTGCCGCTAATAGCCAGGCCCAAACTAGGAGTAGATACACATTTGCTTCAAGTTCATCTGTGGTGTGGTTTATCCAGTAAACACAACGACAGTGTCCTCTCCAGCTCTTAGGAAGCATGTGGGAAAAGGATTGATTTGTCTTTCACTAGTGAAGGAGCCGAAGCAGCAGAGCTATTGGAACACAGGCTAAAAGAGGCTAAGACAGGTGCCATGAGCTGTTTCTAGCTCACAAAATATAGCTCTTCTGAGATCGCACCACTGCACTCCAGCCTGGGCGACAGAGCGAGACTCTGTCTCATACACAAACACAAAATACAGCTCTTTGCAAGGCAAGCAGGTCATGGTGTTAATAGCCTGTAGCAACCTAGTATCTTGCAGTATATAAGTAAGGGCGCATTTTTTATTAGGAAAACAGCACAGGGAAGTTAGTTTATTGCCTCATCTCCAAAACCAATCTTATTATAGGATGGAATTTGGAAGTTTGGGTAATTTGTTTCATTTGCATTGCAGCAAATGGAAAAAAAAGAATGAGAAAATGACTATTGTTATATTATACCTTGGTGACAGCCAGTGGATTTACAGAACGCAAATTAAAACAGATATCTGAAATTGCCTGGATGCTTCCAAATTCTTTTATTATTTTTTCCAACTGAGTTTTCCACCCCAGTATGTGACATGTACGTGCAGACAAAACCTCTGCCTCTTTTTTTTTGAGACGGAGTTTTGCTCTGTCGCCCAGGCTGGAGTGCAGTGGCGTGACCTCGGCTCACTTCAACATCTGCCTGCTGGGTTCAACCGATTCTCCTGCCTCAGCCTCCTGAGTAGTTGGGACTGCAGGCATGCACCACCACGCCCAGCTAATTTTTTAAATATGTATTTTTAGTAGAGACGCGTTTTCACCGTACTGGCCAGGCTAGTCTTGTGTTGAACTCCTGACCTCAGGTAATCTGCCGGCCTTGACCTCCCAAAGTGCTGGGATTACAGGTGTGAGCCACTGTACCTGGCCAAACCTCTGCCTCTTACGGGAGCTGCTGACTCCAAGTGTGGCAGCCCTTCATGGGTTGGGTTGTTACCGCTGCTCTGGGAGCTGACCTTGTTGGGGGGGCATGCTCATGCTAAGGGCGCCCATGTGGGACTGAGAAATCAAAGGGGCACACTCACTCTGTAGATGTCTTGGTACTGAAAGGAGTAGGTGGGTTTGGTGGCCTAAATGCACTAAGAGAGGGAGAGATTTGGAAATTTGAAGAATCATACTGCATTTATGCTATGCTGACTCTGCCAGGTTTTTGGCCGGTGCTTTACACAACCAGTTGTAAGTTTTACCACAACTTGAAAACATAGATATTACTTGTTTATTGTGGGGACACTTAGGCTGAGAAATAGTAGGTGACTTCTCAAGGCCACACTGCTATCAGCATAAGAGCACAGAGTTCTGTGACTCTAAAGACTATACTTTCTCAATTATGCCATTCTGTACCCCCAGACCACCAGGCACCATGCCAAGGGCTTTACATTTAATCCTCAGAGCAGCCCTGTGGAGGAGGCTCTTATTATTGCCATTAACAAACAAGGAAACCAGTTCACAGAGGGATTAAGTGGTGCTCACAAGCAGTGTCTGTTCACTCCAAGCATCTCTTCTTAACTTGACACAGGCGTATGTACGTATTAAGGTTTGTACAAATTGGCTGTCTTGTCTTAGAAGTAGTCAGCTTTCTAGACATAGTTTTAGCGCAAGGAATTTGTGCAGATTATCTGTACAGCTGCAGACATCTTCATGGAATGTAAATTAGGTGCTGACATTGCTTTTCTGGGAAACCCGCTAGCGTAGATTACATACACTGGACATAAAACACACACATTGGTGATACATTTGCTAGTAAAGAATTGGAAATCCAGGCCTGGGAAATCCAGGACTCTTATCTGGAAAACTAGCTTCTGCTTTTGCATCAAATGCCTATGACACAAGGTCATCCATATTGGGTCACAGACTATACCTCTTTTATATTCCAGGGTCTGTGATTGTGAGTGTAGCTGCCAGGGGAGGGGGGTTCACGTGTCACCCTGGAAAAACCCAGTCAGCCTAGGTCAGATACCAGCTTCAGATGCTCTTACCAAGTCTATTGAAGACTATCAGGATGGCCCTTAGAGACTGTGGGAGATTGGCTCGTAACAGGATGGTATGTAATGTACTAAACTATTCCTGGTATTGTTTTCAGATCCTTACACATGTTATCTTCTGATGCCCTATGCAATGGACTGAATTTGCCCCCCAAAATTCATATGTTGAAATCCTAATCCCTAATGTAATGATATTAGAAGGTGGGGGCTTTGGGAAGTAATTATATCATAAAGGTGGAACCTTCATGAATAGGATCAGTGCCCAGATAAAAGGAACCCCAGAGAGCTCTCTTGCCTTGTTTCTGCCATGTGAGCATACAACAAGAAGGCAGCTGTGTGCTACCCAGAAGAGGGCTCTCATCAGAACCGACCATGCTGGCATCTTGATCTTGGACTTACTGCCTCCAGAACTGTGAGAAATGTTTAAAGCCACCTAGTTTATGGTGCCTTGTTACAGCAGCCCTAAGACTCTCTATGTGAAAGCTACCATCACGATATCATTTCACAGATTAGACGACTGAGTTATATGTAGTCAGGAGCAGAGACTTAGCTCAAGCCTCTCTTCATCCACAGTCCCTTATTCTAAGCCCCTCTGCTCTGCTGTCCTGCTGGACCCTGTCCTGTGCCACTTCCCAAGTTCATTGGTTAAGGGACAATATGATCTAATTTGGTTTTGGACATGAAGGAACCTTTCTAAGACCATCCTGTTTTATATTTATAAAGGATGTAGTGGTTACAGTTAACTTTTTCTAGTTTAAATTGCCCTTTGGACTTTTTGGTGCTCTTAGAACTGAACAAAAATATTTCATGTCAGCTGGCTTTGAACTGTGACCGTGGCCCTGGAACGCACCAGGACACACACAAAATGCAAAGGATTGGGTTGCCCAGCATCACTCCAAACACCAAGCCTCATGGGCTCCTGTATGTGTGAGCTTTTGTTGATGTGAAACCACTCTGGGGTATATTGTTAACAGGAATCCAGTGGTCTGATTCAGAGGCAATGGCCTAGTGTAAAGGTAAGAAATTCTAGTGGGTGTCCTGAGTCACGGTCTTATGATGGGGAGTGAAAAGCAATGACAACCAAAAGATCAGGAGAGATCTAACTTGGAGGAAAACAACTTATAAAGAAGAATTCATATATTTCTGTTAAAAAGTTTATTTATTAAAGGAACCATTATTGCTTCTGTGGCCTTTCCTGAACCCTTGTTTTGCATTGTGGGTTTACTTTGCTCTGCACTGCTTCGTCTTTAACTGTCTTCTGGGAATTTTACTGGGCAGTCACACACCATTGCTCTGAAAACTTCCTATTGTAACTTAGATGGAACATCGTTGTAAAGGTTATCCTTGTGCTGCCATATTAGTTAAGGTCAGGTTGATTGGCGTAACTGACAATGACCAAGTTTCAGTGACAATGTAATAGAAATCTATTTCTTGATCACATAATGGGCCAATGCTACCAGATATCCCTGCCTCAAGTGGTGATTCAGGGACCCAGAGTCCTCCTATCTGTGGCACCACCATCTGTGTTGGGGTAGAGGGGAGGGAGAGAGAGAAAGACACACACACACACACACACACAGAGAGAGAGAGACAGAGAGAGAGAGAGACGAGAAAGAAGAGGGGTGGGGGAGGGTGGAATGGAAGGTTGCTCCTGGGTAATTTTCATGGTCCAGAGGCCAGGAAGCACACATTCCATTGCCCAGAACTCTGCAAATGGTCTTGAAAAGTAGTCCCAGTATGCTGTTAAGTTTGCAGTAAGAGTAAATCCACTGGATTCTGCTGAGTGATACATGAGCTGGAGCTGTTTGTGGACATCTTAAGAGAAATGGTCCCTTTGGAAGGTGCCAAGAAGAATAGGTTCAGAAGGCAGGGTAGGAGGATTAGTCATCCATATGCGCCCCAGCGACTGATGCATACTGGGTGTTTCATGTTTGCTGAATGAGCAATGGATGTTCCTCTTTAGTATTGCTTAATGTGGCCCTATAGTTATTAGTACTTTAATATAGTAGTATAGTGTTTCCTGACCCAGAAAAAAAAGATCACCTATCCTTCCCTTGGACCTATATTGGATAATTTTTGTGTTTCTATCATGGTGTGTGTTACACTTTGTTGCCCTTATTTTTACTTCTGATTTCTACTACTAGAATGTAAACTAGAAGCAAGAATCTTGTTGCATCCATCTTCATAGCCATAGCCCCTTCTACGGTGCCTGGCATGAAAGGTTCAATAAATAAATGATTTTCTTAGAAGGTTAGAGATTTACCATTTCTCGAATTGAATGCCTGCCCTCTATATTAAACACATTACCTGGAGATGAATCTATTAATTCCATCCTACTGCACCTTATCCATGCTAATAAGTATGAATGAGAAACAGCATGAAGTCGTGGGGGAAAAGGTTTAGGGCTGGGCCGAGCTAGCTCAGAATCCTGCTTCTGCCACTTTCTAACCCTGTAGTTGTAATTTAACTACACTGCCTCTTCACCTTATTGTCTCTCAACTTTGTCACCTGGTAAACGAGTATTCTCACTTCCTAATGATGTTTTGAAGTTGAGGATATGAACATAAAGGGATTAGCACATTAGAAAGAAACCCCCATTGCTCCCTGAGTCAGGTGTCATCTCCTTTGCTGCCAAGTGAGATGCCAGTCCGGTATTCAAAGCAGCCGCAGAACCTGATCTTTTTTTTTTTTTTTTTCCCCAAGATGGGGAAGTAGATTTGGGCTTCAAGCCTATGCCCATGAGGGGCACAGACTCATACATTCTTAATATTAGTAAAGTCCTTGGATGTGTAAACAAAAGAAAAAATGCTTCGCTACCTTAGGAGCAATTCCTCCCTCTAAAAGTGTTCCGTAGAAAAGACTTAACCATCCACCAGGAACATGGTGGAGGAGACTCTTGTTTTGAGTAGGAGGGCAGGACTAGTTTGGTGACTCTCATCAAGCAACAGCGATCATGTCAGGCTTTCTAGTGGTTTATGAGTAACAAAAACAACGAACATTTGTTGTTTCTGTTATATAAGCCGTTGGGGAAAATATTTAACATCATTAAATATGATGGCTGGTGGGTATGTCCAGAAGATATATTGATGAAGTTTTGGAAGATATAAATAAAAATGTTGAAAAAGACTTGACTAAGGCTTTCTCGAACATTCCAACAACAGTATTAAAACTGATTATATAGCCTATTTTTAAAAGCCTTCATATTTGTGCTTACCATACGGCCTAGTATATTGCAAGTGGTCAAGAAACCTTAGATGGATTGATTGAGTGATCCCTACAATATGATTAGACAAACACACATTTGTTGACTGAGTGATTCAATAGATGACTTCCTTTACTCAAGATTTAATAGCCCCAGTTTTCCCAGGTTTTGTTATCATAATCTGTTATTTCTCCACATTTCCGGTGGTTCTAGTGACAATGTCTGGACGGCCTTCAGTCTGTTCATGACCCTCCTGTAATGCAACTCCCAGAGCTAAACCTTATACTCCATCTTTAATCCAGTGACCCACCAGGAAAAAGCTTTGTGATAATCACCAGATAAAACTAAAAGCAAAAAATCTTACTGTTCTGGAAGGCCGGGGGTCAGAGATGTCACAGCTGAAATTTCCTTCAAACGGTTCCAAATGAGGCTATTAAAAATCAGGGGTGGAAGTCTGCAGGTTTTGCAAGTTATATTTTGTTGCTTTATAACCCCTTTGGCCAAAGCGAATGTTATAATCAGTGATGGGCATGGCTCTCGGACTTCATCCCTGTGCCAAGTACCAGACTAGAGATCTGTGAGCTAGGAAGCGAGCCAGCTATTTGAAGCACATTACATCAGACATTTCCTGAGGCGTAAAGGAAGGCCTCCTTGCTAGAAAGCAGGGAGAATTTTGGCTCTTAGAGGTTGGACTCAGTAACTTTAACTCCTTGGCTAAGGGCCAATTCTCTAGCAAGTAGCCTGCAAAAAATTCAAATCCAAAGCCCCTGATCCTGCTCGGCCTGTTGACACCACAGCCTCCTTTGAGAACTGTGTTACCTTTTTGGGAGTAGGAACAGGTTTTAGGAAAGGAGAGACATTATAAAATCTGACATTAAAAAAAAAAAAGTAGTAACTTTTCTAGTTTCACATTTTGGAGGCAATATTGTCTTTACAGTGGGAAATTGTAGACCCTGAATTAAAATGCTTTTCCAAAAAATGCTGTCATCCATCACTCTTTTCTTTTCAAGTTAAACAAAATCATCATATGAAGTAATGGATATACTGCTGTCAACTATTACATTTATTAATTAGATCCTAATGGTAGTTTCTCAATTAACTTCATAAATTATGTTTTGCAGCCAAGGAATTTGATCTCAATAGCCCTTAAGGCCTGGTGTGGTGGTTTACACCTGTAATTCCAGCACTTTGGGAGGCTGAGGTGGGCGGGTCACCTGAGGTCAGGAGTTTGAGACCAGCCAGGCCAACATGGTGAAACCCCGTTTCTACTAAAAATACAAAAAATCCGCTGGGCGTGGTGGCACGCACCTGTAATCCCAGCTACTCAGGAGGCTGAGGCAGGAGAATCGCTTGAACCCGGGAGATGGAGGTTGCAGTGAGCCAAGATCACGCCATCGCATCATTACACCCCAGCCTGGGCAACAGAGAGAGACTCTGTCTCAAAAAAAAAATAAATAGCACTCAAAGTGAAATGTTTTGTAATGCTCAAGTTTTTAGATCTTTTTGTGTGCCATACAGGCTATTATGAACACATGCACTAAGGCCCCTGTGTTCTTTTGGAACAAAGCATTACTCAAATGAATTTTAAAAACCCTAATTAATAATACAGAGGCTCTGGAAGCCTCCCTTCTGAATGCTTAAAGTTGGGTCCTGGTGTGGAAACAGAACTGGTTAGAGTAGCTTTACGGAGCATCCATGAGAGAACAAGACACAAAGCACCTTTGGGTCAGTTATCATATCTGATACTTCTTATCCCTGTTGCAAGATATGGAATTATGATTAGGTCATTCTTCAGTTTATTAACTGAGACCCAGGAGAGATAATTCCAAAGTCATTATCAGGATTAATCAAGTCTTTTGATAGACTGATGCCTTTTCCATCATAAACTCTACAAACTGAGGAGCAACAGTGTTCCAGAGAACAGTGTGACCTTCCTGTAGTTTTGACTCTGAACCTTCAGTCTAAACTCTGGATACTTCCTCTTTCCTTTTGGGAAAATTGATCTGGCACTATTTGATCCCTACCTTGAAGGGGTGCTCAAGAAAAACATAAAATATTTATGAAGTGCTTTGTTTCATCGGAAGCAATGTTCCAGGCTGCAAAACTTCTGTATGCTCTGAGCAGCAGTGTTGGAAATATATTTCAGCTTACCATACATTGTATCAGCTCTTCCAAGGTTGCACATTTCACTCCTGAGTGTCCATGTGTGAAAATCTAAGAATGTCACACATCCCTTTGCCACCTTTCATTAACCATGTTTGTTCCTGAGCATGGTGCGATATATTATTAAAATGTCCAAAAAGGGAAATAAAGGAGTGGGGGGTGAGAAGAAGAGGAGGAGGTGGTAGCAGGGAGGTGAGTAGGAACTGACAATCCCTGAGGAGCCCAAGCTGTTAACCTGCAGGGTATGGGCATCCTCTGCCATTCACCCTGCAAGGTGAAACTGAGACTCACTGGCCAGATCTTGCAAGAAACTCTGCCAAGGTCTGCCATGGCCGAGCCTTCTCAGTGACAAGAGACGGTGGGGTGCAGAGCTGTTAATTTGGCATCCTTCACCAACACTAAGGTCACTGATAAAATATTAAGCTGAACTTATATCTGTGGCTTCATGAAGATGATCAGGGATGGAGGGACGCCAGGGAAGGGGCAGTGTCAGGTGCATGAAGAGGAGCAAAGCCTCCTGGAAGCACACACACGGAAGCTCACAATAGCCACAGTTGCCACAGGAAGCAGCCAGCTTGTGTTTACTTTCAATTCAAAGTGTTTTCTGTTGTATATCCATGTCATCACCTCTTATTTATCAGGAAGTGACACAAAGTAACAGGCTTCACAATGCCATCAATGTCGTTTTGACAGCATTCATGTCACAATACACAATCATGTACTGCAATTATACAAAATCCGAAGAATAAAAGTTACTAGTTACACCGTTAAAATGAAACTGACAACCAAAAGAATAACAAAACAAAAGGAAGTCTCCGTCAGAATCCATAGAGACATTTGACAATATTGCAAAAAAAATGTAGTCAAATAATTGTCCCAGCATGCTGCAGTTCATTGCCATAACTTCATAAATTCCCAGCTCTTTGGGGGAAAGAAAGTGCGTTTTCACAGCCTATACAGTTCTTAAAGAAATAGCTCTCACATGTATGCAGGTCAACAGAACAAGCAATGCAAAGTCTAGGCACCAAGATTGCTCAGACAGCAACAGAGTTTAAAGAGTCCGACTTGACACTCTTCTGAACCAGATGTGGTTTCTTGAGAAAGAACTTGGACAGTAACATTAGTCCAAAAGGGCCAAGGAAAAAACACCAACTGTTAATAAGGAAGAAAACCATCAAGAACTAGAACAGTTAAGACAATTTTTTTTTTCTACTCTACTTTGAAGTTGAATTATAGCTTGAATAGGAAAAGATTACACAGTTGATCTGTGGGTAGAACCCCTCTCTTCCCTGACCAACCTCCCCAATCCAGATCCGGTAATGTTGGAGTACAGATAGTGCTGGCTCAATTTCTTTGAAGTAGAATGACCATTTCTTCATGTGTGGCCATGCCTCCTTTTAATAATGAGGTATAATCTGATGCTAACAATGCCTGTTCCTTCCTGGGTTATGGGGCTGATGAATGGTGTAGGCAGAAAACAATTCAACTTTCTGATAAGAATCACACACACACAAAAATTATTGCACTTAAAAACAAACACTTAAAAATAAAAAACTCAGCCCAACCAGCAAAGGGCCAACTAAACTCTTCGGAAGTGCTGTACTTCCTGCCCTTTGGAGAGCGTCTTGACCTTCCTGGTGTTCTGTTGAATTTGGTCCATTATTAAATGTCCCGAAGTGAAAGAGTCCAAAAAGACACTGTAGGCTCTTTAAGGCTAAGTCTTCCCGGTGCTTCTGTGAGATAAATTATCTCCTTGGCCACATATTACAAAGCAGGGCCTCTGTTTAGAAAAATGACTATCAGGGCCCCCTAAAACAATCTGGAAGCAAGGGAGGATGGGCGCACATCATGTCATCTCCTGTGAATGAGACAAAGAAAGACAGTAAGCAGCCTGGTGTCACAGCCCCACCACTGCTCTCACTATGCTCAGTCTCACAACCCATGCAGATGTGGGTTGATCTGTGCATCTTTCTCTGTGTGCTGCCTCCTTTCTGTGGGTCTGAATGTCTTTCCCTCTCCCAGCAAATTTGTTTCTCTCTGTCTTTCTTTATTTTTTATCCTTCCTGCTCCATTGTGCGCTCTGTCTCTCTTGATGGATATAGAGGTGCAGTGCTAATCCTATCCTGCCTACTGGTCCATATGCTTCCCAGATTTTCATGATTCTCCCAACATGCACCACTGTCATCTCCCTATCCTGTCATTGGCTCCTCTTCCCCCAGTATAGTCAGACACTCTACAGTCTGTTTACTAAACTAAATGGGCAGATTACTGTTACCTCAGCCAAGATTACTTACACCTCCAAAATCTGATCTCCTAGTCAAAATTGGAGTACAGGACGTTGAATATGTTACAAGTGTCTTCATGAAGCTCTCAAGTAAGGGCTCACATAATGGGTGAGACCAAGGTATTTTCAAACTCTGCTATCCTGAGACTCTATTGTCACTGTTGTTTTTGGTTTTAGGAGTGTCCAATCCAGCTCATGTCTTTTTGTCACCCCGTATAGAGCCCTTGTAATCAACAAAATATTTGCACAAGATATCTAGACAGATTTGGATGGTAGTATCCTGATATTACAGGCACAGATCCAATAACAGAATAATTTAGGGTTCTGAGTAGAGGGAATGGAGGTAAAGCCATCATGATCTGTAGAAGCTCCTGTTTGTTGCCAACACCAACCAAGGTGCACTGAAACTCAAAGATCTGCTACAGTACTTGTTTTTCCCTGTGACCACCCACGTGAGGCCAGGAGCTGGGAAGAAATACTCATGTGAAGTCAGAGTCAATACAAATGGCTACTGCTGTCTTTTGTCCCATCCATCACGTCCCCCTCTAATAGTTGTAAGACTGAGCACTCGTGGCGAGCTCTTCTCCACTTACTGCTCTGGATTCTGAACTAGGACTTGCTAACATTCTCGTATATGACATCGCTGATGCAGAACTGCTGCTTCTTCTTCATCCACATCAGTTGCACACACTGATGGATAAAAATGTACTGCTCCTGGAACAAAAGACAAAAACAGGTTTCACAGCAGACATGTGCAAAGATATAATATTTTATACTATGACAGTTTTAATGATCAAGATCTAGTGTTAAAGGAAACCATTTTCATTATTTACAGAGACACAGTTTTATAACTAGAAAATCCAAAGAATCAACTGTACAAGTATTTTGATTAATAACAGAGCTTAGAACATCATGGCTTTTTTTTAAAAACAGTGGAATTTTTTTCCCCTAACTTTATTGCAGTTTAATAAAAATTATATATATTTAAGGTGTACAATGTGATGACTTGATATACATACATGTTATGAAATGATTACCACAATCAAGCTAGTTAACACATTCATCACCCCAGATTATATATATGTTTTTATATATATATGTGTGTGTATATATATATGTATATATATTTGTGTGTGTGTGTGTGTGTGTGGTGAGAACACTTAAGATCTACTTTCCTAGCAAATTTCAAGTATACAATACGGTATTATGAACTATGTTCACCACGCTATACATTAAATCATTATTAATGCTAAAGGAAATCAACATTCAATCAAATCACGGGGCTATTTTGAAAAAAAAAAAAAAGGATATCCCCTTATCATACACCAAAGCAAATTCCAGGTAATTTAATAAATTGTCTTTAAAAATATAGAGGAAAATATTGGTTAATTTCTCTCTGATTACTTTAGGAAAGGAATTTCTAAAATTAAGAGCAGTAGAATAAATTACAAATAAAAATCTCAATCTACTGTATATTTTAAAAAGTTAAAAAGAATAAAACATAGGGTAAACCAGAAACTGGGAAAGAAAAATATTTTCTAGAATTATGACAGAATATTGATACCTTTATTTTTGTGATAAAGTCATTCAAATCAGTAACATGTACAAATAGACAAATAAGTAAAGGACATCAACCACTAGGCCAAATATTCCCTGGAAGTTAGAAACTATGTCTTTTTATTCCTAATGCCTAGCACTTAGCTTGCTTATTAAATGATTTTTGAAGTAAACTGAGGAAATATTAAGATATGCCAAAAATAGTCAAGTAATACAAAGTACATTGAAATAATTATTTTCTATCTATGTAGTGGACAAAGCTAGAAGGAAAAGAATAATATTTAATGATGACAAGTTTGTGGAGGCAGTCCATTTTACTTATTGTTTCTGGAGGTAGAATTAATAAAGTGCTGATAAATGGTGTGGACACAGATAATAGTAAAAAGTGGGAAATAATCTAATTTAATGTTCTCTAAAAAGGAGATTGGTTTAAATATGCAATAGTGTATCTGTAATGAAACATTAGTCTGTCCTTAAAATGAGATTTATAGAGTTGTAGGTAATTTTTGATACTATACAGGCTACATAGTAAGATCCTAAATGAGAAACTACAATGTAAATAGAATGTAAAGTAACATACATATATACATACACATAATATGAGCACAATCATGTAAAAGTTATACTTGAATGAAAGCCAAGATGAAATCACCAAAATACATCTTTCTGCCAAGAAGTAAGGGTAATTTCACAGTGTTCCTCCTTTTTCTTTGTTTCCAGAGTTTCTCTATAAGTAATACCACTAGAAATAACATTTAAATGAGATCCGGTCAAAATATTCATAGGATTTTAAGAAGCTTCCTGTGTAACAACTTCATACAAAAAACAAAATTAATATTTCAAACATCACTGGGTTGACACCTCAGCCTAACCTGTATTTTTCAACACGGTTTGGAGAAAATATATTCCCTTTTGCGGTGATGGTATCCTATCAGTGGCTGAGCTACCCCTTGTGGTTGTCACACATGGACACCTAATCCATTGTTTCTGGTGTTATGTCAACACAGGGAATAGATAAGACCAGAGATTGCCTGGACATTCAATCTGCATCTGCTTAGTGGCTACATTTTGTATCAAAACAAAAAACAACCAAACAGAAAGACCACAAGAAAAGTAAATAGAGACTATTTATGGAGGGACTTGTCCTTGAAAGTCCCAAAATCCAAACTGCAGATCAGGAGGATGGGCTGCTCAAAGCAAAGCTCCAACTGACCTCTAGGGAAGGATATTAGAGGAAAACCAAACAAAATATTCGATAAAAATAGAAGAGAGGAGAACATCATTCATAAGTAGCACTTCACAGTTTCACAGCACTTATCTAGGTTATATTATTTCCCATCATGTCTACTTTACAAAAATTAGTGAAAGTTATCATTCATATTTTACAGAAGAGAAATGGGAGCCTTGAGAGGTGACGTGACTTGCGCAGCAGTAAAGTGGAGATTCAGGCCTCCCCCCAGGGTCTGGCATTCTTTCTAAATACGCCTGTACTTGCGTGAAGAAGTCTATGAAGTGTGTCTGGTCAGGTGAGGAAGAGGAAGAGGGCAGGTCACAGTGCAGTCCAGGCAGCATGTTGCACCTGGAGACATGGCTCATCCTATCAGCTACTTCTGCAATTTTTTGGGTGAGGTGGAATGGTGGAGTCAAGGCAATGTAGAGAAGGCTGGAAAATTAGATACCAGTGATGGGAGGAAATATGGTCTATGTGGCTTGATTATATACATAAAAACAGAGCTCAACTGGAGAATCATTTCATTCTCTTGAAAATCATTAGTGTCAAAGGAGTACTCTAGGATCATACATGTGAAAAGAATAAGCTTTTTTTTAATTTTTACTTTGTTCTTTCCTTGTTAACTTTTGTGACCTGGCAGCAGAATTTGAATGTGAATGGGCTTAAGGAGAATCTTAGGCAGATCAATCTGTATTCAAAATACGGGATGAACCACGGTGAGCAGAGGAACAAGGAAAAAATAAAGGTAAATGAACAAAATGTTCTAGACATAAGTTAAAAAAAAAAAAGACACAGATAAATAACTTGAACTGGAAAACATCCACCATGAAGTCCTGAGGGAATCAAGGGTCAAGCTAGAAAAGTTGGAAAAAGGAAGTAACCTGGGGGACCTCTGCCCCCTTTACTGACTTTGAACTCCCCATGAGAGTTCAGGGAAGGGATACTGCACTTTATTTTTTATTTATTTAATAATGGATTTTATTTAATTATTTAATAATGGATTTTATTTAATTATTTAATAATGGATTTTATTTAATTATTTAATAATGGATTTTATTTAATTATTTAATAATGGATTTTATTTAATTATTTAATAATGGATTTTATTTAATTATTTAATAATGGATTTTATTTAATTATTTAATAATGGATTTTATTTAATTATTTAATAATGGATTTTATTTAATTATTTAATAATGGATTTTATTTAATTATTTTATGGGTTTTTTTTTTTGAGACGGAGTCTCGCTCTGTCACCAGACTGGTTGCAGTGGAGCGATCTTGGCTCACTGCAAGCTCCGCCTCCCGGGTTCGAGCGATTCTCCTGCCTCAGCCTCGCAAGTAGCTGGGACTACAGGCGTGTGCCACCACGCCTGGCTAATTTTTGTATTTTTAGTAGAGACGGGGTTTCACTATGTTGGCCAGGATGGGGATACTGTATTTTAAAAAGGCCGTGTTCGAGGAGATATCGACATAAAATGCTGCCATAAACAAATGAAACAACCAAAATTTAGGGTAAAACATTTAGGGAGAAAACAAAACGTTTTCTTGGCTTTGCAGAAAGCGACATGGTGGCTGCTTGATAACCACCCGAAGAAAGATAATGACCCTAAAAATGGGATGGAGGATGTGTCATGTGAAAGACATTAAGAATCTGTAGTTGGAGAAAAGTCAAAAGAAAACAGGCCATAATTAAAATCTACGAAGTTTTTTGTTTTTTTGAGATGGAGTCTCACTCTGTCGCCCAGGCTGGTGTGCAGTAGCACCGTGTCAGCTCATTGCAACCCCTGTCTCCTGGGTTCAAGCAATTCTCCTGCCTCAGCCTCCCGAGTAGCTGGGATTACAGGTGCCCACCCGCCAGGGCAGGCTAATTTTTTTAATATTTTTAGTAGAAACGGGGTTTCACCATGTTGGCCAGGCTGGTCTCCAACTCCTGACCTCAGGTGATCTGCCCGCCTCAGCCTCCCAAAGTGCTGGGATTACAGCTGTGAGCCACTGCGCCTGGCCCCAAAATCTATGAAGTTTTAAAAGGTACGAATTAAGTAAATTGAGGAGACAATTCATTAAATACAAAATACTTAAAATAAGGTGTGGCTCTTTGAAGCTTGGTGATTCATATACATAACGGGGAGTTTTAATCACATATCAGGGTGCAAATTTATGGAAGTAAAAGCCAAAAATATGGACTGATTAATAAAGCACTGTTTACTCACCAGACAGTGGACTCCTCTGGGAAACCAGACATTTTAAACTTATGATTAAAAAGTGATATTGATGTCCCCACCACGCTAAATTACTAGGCAGCATGATTGAAACCAAGTGAGGAAACCAACTGGACTTGCTTCCTAATTATCAATGGGAGGTCTGAATATTAACGAGGATAACTCTTTCCCAAGTGATATGATCCTGCTGTAGTTCAGAAATGAATGTATTGAAACAGCCTTGCCAAAAATTGGTCAGATAAGAATGGGGAGGTAGGAGGAAAGAAAAGTAAAAGGAGGGGGAAAACAGAAACAGCTGAGACGGCCGCCATTACTCTAGGCTTTTGAAGTGATACTGACATCTAGTGGTGCTGGGTAGGAAAAGCATGAGGAAGACCAAAGCATTTTAAAAATATCCTCCTAACAGGTCGGGCCAGGTTGTGTTCTACCCAAGTGTTCCACCCACACACACTCTTTGAGAAAAAGGATTATTGTAAGACTGAAGCTAAGAAGTCGCGAGTATGGCTGGGTGATGAGGCTTATGAACAAGCTGTTGTACTTGGCTTTTTGCGCCCACAGGGGTACACACCCACGGCTGCTCTGAGGCAGGCTGTGCTGTCTGCCGGCGTTGCCTTGAGTTGCCGCTCCAGACTAAGTGCATCCTCAGGCTTTCAGGGAGGGAGGACTCGGGAGAAGAGGAGGAAGACGGAGCACGTAACACTGTTGGATATTTCATTTCAGGGGATGCTTCCATGTTGTTAAAATAATAAATCTTCATCATTGAGATGAAGGGAACTGGCAATGCTGGTAGGTTGGAGACTGGGAATCTTTAAAATCATAAAAGGGACAGAAAGCTCAAATCCAACTTCTAATCATCATCAAAAGTGAATTGAGATAGAGTCACACGGAGGATAAACTAATGACAAATGTATTGAATCAAATCCAACATTTCAAATATAAATCAAATTGCACCAGTTCTACAGTCTCTATTTGGTGGCATTTACCCAGGATGGCTGTTATCTGCAACTGACTCTGAGTCTGTTCAAAGGGGTCTTACTCTTACTAATCTACCCATGCACTCTGAATTATGATGCCAATAAAAGTATAATCACTATACGTCAAATGGATTTCTGGAGGCTAGTGTCTATTTCTTTTATGCCTCAAAGCAGTTTGAACATATACAATAAGAAAATGGGAAAGAAAGATACAAAGAAGTTTGAGAGAATTGTTTTGAAGCATATCATTGAATAATGGTTAAGTTTTTCAGTCCAGGGAAAATTTAAAAATACATATAGATTATGTTCCTACCTCTGTCTGTACCATAGACATCCGGTATGACCTCATTTCTGACACCAGCCCTAAGATGTCGACAAACTCATGATCCCGAATATGTTGCAAGAGCCTGTCCAGGGCAATGAATGTTCCCGTCCGTCCCACGCCAGCACTGCAAAAGAATGTTCCGATGGCACATTATTCAGATGGTGTTTCTTCCCCCCCCCTCTTTTTTTTTTGAGATGGAATCTTGCTCTGTTGCCCAGGCTGGAGTGCAATGGCATGATCTTGGCTCACTGCAACCTCTGCCTCTTGGGTTAAAGTGATTCTCCTGCCTCATCCTCCCGAGTAGCTGGGATTACAGGCATGTGCCACCATTCCTGGCTAATTTTTGTATTTTTAGTAGAGATGGAGTTGCCATGTTGGCCAGGCTGGTCTTGAACTTCTGACCTCAGGTGATCTTCCCACCTCGGCCTCCTGAAGTGCTGGGATTAGAGGCGTGAGCCACCTCGGCCAGCCCAGATGGTGCTACTTTACTGTTGAAATGAAACTGATGATTTCTAAAAAACTACAAATAGTACCCTTGTGGAGAAAAGAAGACTAAGCTCCTGACAATATTTTCCACTTAACTGATTTTTAAGTATGCAGCTGTGGTTGGTGTTCCTTCTAATGTCACATTTCTGAGTATCATGGCTACCTTCCTGAGAGAGATTTGCACTGCATTGGCCACACCCTTTTTCGGGGTCTCTGCTTCTGCAGAAAAGTAGGGATTCCATGTTGAGTACTCTCGGGAACTGATTTCTGAATTCAGAGAGCTGATACACATAAACAATACCCGGTCTTTTGAACAGCATCAGAGTTAAGCCCTCAGACCAGCTCAAAAGTCCAGTGGAGATGTCCATACCATAACTCTAGGTCTGGGACCACAGAGATTTGTGTATCTTCAACCCTAAGTTCAGTTCACCACCCCAGACCTGCCTTACAGCACGCCTGCCCTTTCAGTGGGTCCTGGGCCTGCTTCCATCTCACAGGGACCTTTGAAATAGTTGCCTTAAAATCAAATGAAAAATTTGGACCCAGTCTCAGCCAGTACCCCAATCCCAGTGCTCAGGGCACAGGTGGAAGTGGACTGACATGCGCTGACCAACTGCCCATCACAGTCCCTAGTTCTATGTGTTGAAGTCAGCCCTTTTTTCCCTCCAATCCTCAATAAAGAGCCAAATGGCTCTTAGCTTTGAATCACTGTGAAATGATGGGAAAAGAGAAAGTTCAAGCCAATTTATATGGAAAGTTTGCTAGAAAAATCCCACTCTATAAACCTTGAGTTTAAGGTTGCTTTTTCTACTAGACAACTCTTCCCTCCCAGGATTTCTCAGATAAAATGATCTGCCATTGGGTGAGCACCTGTAAAGTCATATCCAGAACTGCACTTACTATCTTCCATGAAAGGAATCGGTGAGTTTGACCCCAGAGTTGAAGAGCTTCATTTTCTGCTCTTGAAAAGAACCATTTTGAGAACAGATAATCTTACCTGCTAAAGCACATCTTTTAACCTGTGAATGCCTGCAGTGGATTGACAGCAACAATATCTGCCCTAAACAGAAACTTGGTAGCTTATGAAGCATTTTCCTTTCCAGGGAGACACACACTCCACACAAACACACATGAATGCACACACATACATCCTCATTCTAGTCATTCTAATTCACAAGGGCCAAGGCAGTAGGTCTGGGATTGTAGATTTATTTGCTTAGGTTGGCATGGCTGCCAATGCTTCCCTTCACAACTTCATCCCACTGCCACCTCTCACATGCCATTGGAGCACGTTTATGTCCCCTGTTCTTTTGAGGTTGCATAAGGATTTTAAAGCAATATTGTATCACAGAGATAGATTTTGATGGAGCTCTGTTCGTACAGTAGGAAGAACAAATTAAATTTAATGATAACTTTTCCTGTTGGGAATTAGTGTGGACCTTGATTTTTTTATATCCTATATCCTTTTTCATGCTACTGTCTGAAAATTTAAGAGACAATGCCAAAGAGGAACCATAGCAAATATGTTTATCTTCATAAGCTGAATATTTTCATTTTTCTTTTCCTTTTCTAGTTTTTATGCCTATTTATATTATGTCAAGCTGTGATCAGCTTTCTATAATTTGACTTTGTATTTGTCCATGTTGTAACTACCCAGAATCCTTGATGGAGTAGGATAATGTCACATATTAAGGGCATGATCTTTGCAGATTGGCATGCCTGGATTTGAATACTAACTCCTCCATGTTCTAGTTGCATGAAACTTGTGTGAATCCCTTAACATCTCTACCCTTTTCTATTTTTTTCATTTAAAAATTGGAATAATAACATCTATTTTATAGGGTATAGATACAGGAAAGCCAGAATAAATATTATATATAGTGAGACATCAATTAATCGTAGTTTAAAAAACATCAGAGTTTATTTAATTTTAAACTAAATCTGATAAGGGCTTATGGAATGGTGAGCTATTCCCCTTACAAAACCAACTCCTAATATTTAATAGAAAATGCAGTTGATGAGGTTACCTGCAGTGAATGATCATGGGACCTTTGCTCTTGGTAGCTTGCTGTCGGACCATGTGTACAAACTGCAGGATACTTTCTGCAGCATTTGCTGTGGGCACACCATGGTCAGGCCATGCAGTGTAGTTAAAATGCATCACAGCCTGCATCTCATCAGCCTTTAGAGAAAAAAGCCAAAAACAAGCATTAATTTTTCAGTTCACTGTTAGGATGACCCAGGACTCCGCTAGTTAAGCATGCAAAAAGGTAGAGCCATGTTCCACTCCTGGTCAGTACACTTTCCTTTCCAGCTTTGAGCACCATATCTGGCATAAAATAGGTATTGAAAAAAAAAACACACTAATTGTATAAAGCTTCAAATAGTAGGATAAGTAGGCTAATCTGTACCTGTGTAATTAAGGACAAAACTTAAGCAGATTAGGGTTTGCATCCTGGCTGTCATTTAGAAGCTGCATCAGTTTTGGCTAATGAATTAAACACTGTAGAAAGTGCTGTTGGTGCCCTTTAGATACACTTTGCCAGCCTGGGACACACTTTTCCCAGTTGCTGCTAACAGCACAGCAGTACCCATCTCTTGATAGTTGCCTTCCACTGCACAGAGCTGCCTCGATAGAAAATGCCTAAGAGGTTGCGTTCTCCTGCTGAGGGCAGCCCACAGCTAATGATTGACTAACTGTGGGGTATAAAAATCCAGCCTTTTTCAGAGTGAGACAGTACCATGGTGCTGTTCATACCCCAGCACTGTCTGTGGGATCCAGCACAGGTGAGATTTCAGCTGAATGCTCTGTAGGGCTTCTTCTCTGTCAATCTGCTTCCCTTGCTCCCTTATGGGCTTTCCCTAAGAATGCACTTTCACAAAATCACTTATATGAGAATCCTTGTCTTGGACTTTGATACTAGAGGACCTGACTCACTGAGCTTCAGTTTTCTCATATCTAAAAGTGGCCTAATGATACTTATAACTAGAGTTGTTGTGTGGATTAAGTGTAATCATGTGTGTGATATTACTATTTACTAGTACCTCATTACTATCCCTCACTGTCATCCAGCTCCGTGCAATTGTATGGTTGATTCTGGGAGTCCCTAGTAAGTGAGTATAACTTATATATTTACCTATTCCTATTAACCCATACATCAAATATATTGTTGTTCTCTCTGAACTGAGTACATATTAACTAGAATGTGTATCTTTCCAGATCAACTTTTTTTAGCCCCAACTAATTTGTAAGAGTTATATATTCTCCACTTGTTATCAACCATCAGAAATATCCCAAACCCAGGCTTCATAAAGGTCTGATTCATCCCTCATTCTTCAAATTTGTGAAGAGCCTAGAATTCACTCAGAGGATGGAATACTATATCATAACTGGGAAGGAAGGAAGCTTGGCCTCGCTGTCAGTTTTGAGCTAAAATTTAAGTTCAAGTATTAAAAGAGAAATGAATTTCAAAGAGTCAGTGGTCTTGGGCAGAAAATAAATGTATAAGGACAATTCATAAATAAAATGTATAAATAAATATGTAAGATTTGTTTAAATATACATAAGTTATCACCTCCCCTACACCCATTGTACCCTTGGCACCTAATATATCTCCAGCAGCGTGCAGTGCATCCCTACTATGTTCAAGGGCTCTGGCTTAGACACACAGAACATGAAGTCTACAAAGACACTGGCTACCCTCACTGCTCTCTTCAGGAAGTATGTTGAGAAACTATCTTGGGCATAATGAATTGTGCAGAATAATTTACTTATTCAACATCATGAGGATTTAAGAATACTCAGCCACCAGATAACTTTAGTTGCCAGGAAAGTTCAGGAAAATCCTTGCCCTGTTCAAATGCTGATCATAATTTGTATAACATGTGTACATTGTAGCCAATATATATATTCCAGTACGGTTGAAGTGAAAATGTATTCAGTTAAAAAGTGCAAGGTGATTTAATATCAGGAAATCATTAAATTGTAGTTAGTTTCTCCCCAGCTACAAGGCAGGGGTCCTGGAACTGGGGTCAGCCCTGTGAGCTGAATAGCAAGGCACAAAGTCCCTGGCAACAAACATGTTTTTGATGATCTTTAGTCTCCAGCTCTCACTCAGTTCATGCCAAATTTCAAATAGTAGAAATTTGAAATTTTTAGCTCAAAAATGACAAGTTGTGTGTTATTGTCATTTTTCTCCTTTCTTGTTAAAGGAGAAAACTCTTCTGATTTTATCTTACTTAGCTATTCCTAAATTTCTCTTACCTTGAGTTCCTTATTTATGTAATTTTATCTTTTTATAATTGGAAAGTTTCCACATATCAATATGGAATGGATAAAGAAGGGTATAAACAAAAAATGAAACAAATTGAAAAATATATTAATTAGACACAGCACAATGTTCTTTGGGCAATTTAGCCTTCATTGTAGGAGCTTAACATTTAGATTCATTATGCTTATGGCCAAAAGGGGGCACTGTGGTACCAGATGCTTGTAACAAGTAAATCTCTTACAAGCAAACACCACTGTTCAATGTTTTATTCCTATTTTTCAAGTCCTTCACATGATTGTCATTGAAAGATAGGTCATCACTTAAGACCAAGGACAAGAAGCATAGTACTGACCATGCAATAATCTATGTGACTCTTCTTTGTCAACAGAATAGGCAATGGAACAGACCCTATTTTGTGCTCAGAAATTTTTTCTCCTACGTGCAAACCTAGGGACAGATTTGTACTGTATTTGGTTATCAGTTTGCACTGGCTTTTCAATTGAAATATCTAAGAACAAAAAACAGAGTTCAAATGGCATTCGGATTGACAAATATTTTCTCTGATGGAAAGTCTATTGATGCTTTACAAGTGCCTTATTATTTTTGAAATAACTCATTCATTCGCTGATTTATTCGTTCCACAGGGATACAGCACTTGCTTCTGAAACTCACAGTATACTGGGGAGGCAGACACAAAAAGGGAGAATTGTAACTATCTATGGTGTGCTGTGATAAAGCAGCTTGCTTAAGACTCTGCCCCAGCGAAGGAATGGGCTAACGGTGTCCAAGCCCAGAGAAGACTCCACAAAGGAGGTGACGCTTAAGCTGAAACTCTGCATTTGAGTAAAAACGTGCTTAACAAGGAAGCAATGTGAATTTTAAACGACCGAAACAACACGAAACACAGTCTGTTAGAGTCATACGGGGATTTGCCTAAATTCTCCTGGTCATAAAAGACACTGTTAACTGCCAGTTAACAAGTGGCAGTTAACAATGGCTAAGAAGTGATTTATCTCCTGTAGATATCAATAAGTAGGTAGTATCAAGTTCTAACGTTGTATTGACATGGGCAATCTTTGTTTCCATTGCCTATTTTAAGGGTCAGCAAACATTTTCTGCAAAGAGACAGTTAGTAAATATTTTAGTTTTTGCAGATCATATAGTTTGCAGCTACTCAAGCTTGATGTAGCACAAAAGCAGTCATAGACAATTCATAAACAATGCAGGCTGTGTTCTAATAAAATGTTATATATGGACATTGAAATTTGAATTTCACATAATTTACATATAGCGTTTCACATAAAATACTGTTTTTCTTGTTGATTTTTTTTTTTTTTTTGTGGAGACAGAGTCTTGCTCTTGTTGCCCAGGCTGAAGTGTAGTGGCACCATCTTGGCTCACTGCAACCTCCACCCACTGGGCTCAAGCCATTCCCCCCACCTCAGCCTCTTGAGTAGCTGGGACTACAGGTGTGTACCACTACGCCAGCTAATTTTTGTATTTTTAGTCAGATGGGATCTCCCTGTGTTGCTCAGTCAATCTTGAAATCCTGGGCTTAAGTGATCTGCTCGCCTCAGCCTCTCAAAGTGCTGGGATTACAGGTGTGAACCACCATGCTCAGTTGTTTTATTTCAACCATTAAAAAATGTAAAAACCATTCTTAGCTCATGGGCTTTATCCAACAAGCAGTAGGTAAATTTGGTCCACAGGCTACAGTTTGCTGTTTCCTTAACTATTAGAAAGGATTGTTTCTAAGCAGGGAAGAACATCTCAGTGAGAGCTTTCCTATTCAATTTTGTCTTCATAGAGAGCATGTTCAAGTGGAGAAGACTATTAATAGTAAAAACTGTATATTCTATAGGCTGAGGTCAATGGCATGACTTCAATTGATGTTAGCACCTAAGCCTGGCACAGAAATATTTAGCGTTTGCTCAGAGACTTGTCAGCAGAAAGGTGGCAGGCCTTGTGAGAAAAACAGACATTTTTTTTGGATGTGTTATCAATCAGAAATCAGTAGCCCTTCAAGAGAGATAAGGAATTATGATTAATAAGACCTAGAAGTACCTTACAAATAATGAAAACCAAACCAGAACAAAATAAGAAAAAAAAAACCAAAACAAAACCCAAACTACTAAATCAGGGTTTAATTATTTAATTTAAAATGTAAGTGTGCCTTATATACCCTAATTATACTCATATATGATTAATATAAGTAAGGAGAATACTTCTGTCCTCAATGATGCCTCATAAATGATGATTAATAGTGTCTTCTATGATCTTGAGCTAATTTGAGATGAACTAGTGCAGACTTTTTACTGCGTCTTCTCAGCCTCTCCAGACCAACCATATCATCCACACCATCACTGATGAAATGGGAAACAATGACACTGAGAGTGGATTTTTCCTCTTGAAGGAAGCAGCATTGCAAAGCTCAAAGTGCTCATTGGGTTGGTCTCCCATCACTTGCCTGGCGGTGGTGGTGTAGGTGTCTGTTGGGAACAGGCCCCCAAATCTGGCCATAAACTGGCTGCAAAACTGGCCATAAACAAAATCTCTGCAGCTCTGTGACATGCTTATGATGGCCTTGATGCCCATGCTGAAGGTTGTCGGTTTACTGGAATGAGGGCAAGGAACACCTGGCCCTCCTAGGGCAGAAAACTTGTTAAGGTGTTCTTAAACCACAAACAATAGCATGAGCGAACTGTGCCTTAAGGACATGTTCATGCTGCAGATAACTAGCCAGACCCATCCCTTTATTTCTCATAAGGAATACTTTTAGTTAATCTATAATCTATAGAAACAATGCTTATCACTGGCTTGCTGTCAATAAATATGTGGGTAAATCTCTGTTTGAGGCTCTCAGCTCTTAAAGCTGTGAGACCCCTGATTTCCCACTCCACACTCAATATTTGTGTGCGTGTGTCTGTAATTCCTCTAGCGCCGCTGGGTTAGGGTCTCCCTGACCAAACTGGTCTCAGCAGGTGTCAGCATAGGGACAGCACCTGCTCTCTGCTTGGTGACTTACATAGTTGATCCGGAAGTGTCTACAGGCCCAGTCGTCCTGCTCTTCCTCTGAAATCATCTCCACAGTGATGTCTCCGTAGGCTATAGGTTCTTCCGTGAATGGCCAGTAATGGTCACATTTCACCTGGAGCGAGGACAAAACAATTTTTTAAAACAAACAGGCTAGGAAAGAAATTAAGTGTGCTCACTTAGGGAAAACAAAGGTATTCACCTCTAAAGAATTAGATAGGACTGTGGTGAAGATGAAACATAAAGCAAATGCAAGCGTTTCTGCTACATAGTGTGAATTCTTATCACATGACTTGGGTCATTCTTATCATATCGAACTAAAACAGAGTTGATGGATCAGGGGACAAAGCACTCAGAGTGCCCCAGCTACTCGGGAGGCTGAGGCAGGAGAATCGCTTGAACCCGGGAGGCAGAGGTTTGCAGTGAGCTGAGATCGCGCCACTGCACCCCAGCCTGGGCGACAGAGAGAGACTCCGTCTCAAAAAAAAAAAAAAAAAAACCCTCAGAACGCATAACATTGTTCCAGGAATATAATTCTCTGTAAACCCCGGTTGCTGAAACTGCCTCTAGTAACTTGAAACCAGTGTTATCTAACAGCAACTGAAACAGCCTGTTACGACTCTGAGACTAGTTTTACCCACCACCATCCATTCATCAATCAGAGCTTGCCAGCTCCCCAGAACTTTACCAGTGCTAATGAACTTTCCTGCAAAACAATATGCAATATTTCTCCTTTTTAGAAGACTTCCAACCTTCTCTTTTTTCCTTTGGACATTGCAAAGACCACCGGGTCTGTGTGTTTACCCCCAAATTGTAATTCTTGCTTCCCGAATACAATGTTTTAAATTTAGTGATTTGTCTCTATGTTTTATTTGACTTTGAAAACAGCAAGCATTTCATCAACGGCAGTGGCTGGGGCAGGTTTTGCTGCTAAGTGGGAGCAGCTTCAGTAAGTACGTACCCTCCTTTTCTCATTACACTGAGTGAGCATGACAATAATCTGAGACTTTTGTTGCAGGACCATCTTCCAGAAGTCATTTCTGGTTTCAGGCAGTGGCCCCTGGGTGGCAATATACTCCTGGGGTGAGTTGTATCCCTGAAAGATAAGTGACAAAATTATCACCTAACCAGACACTGTCAACACCAAATGCTGCTCCAGGCCTATGGGAAAAAAACTGAAAATTTACTGGTGATAAAATTGGCAAAGGATCACACACCTATGTAATGTTTTCTCCTGTTTTAATCAAAGAGGCTATCAGAGTAACTGACCATAATTAGTCTGTGTGATTGTGAGCATTGTTCTCCAGAAGGCTGTAAAAATCACATCCACACCTTTTTATGACAATAATAACTATCTTTATATTTTAAAAGTGCAGGTGCTAGGGTGGAACCCTTTGAATTTGGTTGCTGAAGGTGAAATTTAAACACAAGAGTGGTGATCTTTAGCCTTTCTACTTTCCGTTTCACTGGTCCTTTATAAAGAAATAGAGACATTACTAATCTATGGGCTTTTTCTTTCTATTCTTTATTATGAAACAGAGTAATGCAAACTTTTTAGAATTCAATTGCTGAGTTGGGAATGGCTCTCTTTTGAACTGTTTGACACATCCATATAGCCCTGCTAGTCTTTCTCTGGCTGGGTTAGCATTGGGATGCCTGATTTTTTTTTTCTACTTACAGGAATATAGTTGGCATTGATGTAGTCTGCACCTTCCTCTTCGTTCATGGAGACTAATCTCACACGGCTGAAGTCATCTATAGAGGATAAGGAGAAAAAAAAATATTAAAATTCAGGATGGAAGGAAAAATTATTTTGGCCCTCTCTATCCAATATTAAGTTAAATCAGTCAGTGACAGAGTAGGTAGATAATAATTGTTAGCCTGATATTTTAGCCATTGTTCAACTTTGGTTTGTTGTTTAAGTAAATAAGTGAATATTTTCCAACCACTATTTTTTTTCACTACCAGCTCTCCTGTCCTTGAAAGAATTGTTTCCAGGATTGTTTAGGGGTTGTTCAGAGTATTTCAGGAACTACAGTATCTGTGAGATTGATTAGACAGCTATAGTATGTAGCCTAAGCACACGATTTTCATTTCACCTAGAGATATCCAGAGTGTTCACGACTTTAAGGAGACCAAGAGAAGAGAAGATGCATGGGTTTCTTTTGTAGGTGGACATTAAATGAAAGAAGCAATTTCTGAACTGTGTACAGATGTGAAGTGTTACTATGATAATATATCTAATTTCATCAAGAAACCATATCAAGAAGAGACTTCTCTTTCTAGAGCTTTTTCAGCCTTTCTCTTCTCACTTTTCCATTCGTGCCTAGCTCCCACAGCATGTAGCAGAAAGAAAAGTGAAATCTAAACTGGAATGTATTTTAATTGTTTTGTAAGTGCTTTATATTACCTTTTTTTTCTTGAATGTTGCTTTTTATTACAAAATGCTAAGCAACTATATAACTTGTCAGAAGTTAGAGAAGGCATTTTAATATACTGCATTGCCTTTCCATTTGCCTCTTTCCATTATCAATGAATTGGCTGAAAATATTTTATGAGAGTACAAATGATCCAATCCCCAATTTGACTATGGCTCTTTAATCTCTAAAGGGCCAAATGGTCCGTCTTTTTGTTCTGATGCAATTCATTTAAAAGCACTATAATTAAATCTTCCTCCATATGCTAAGATCTAAAGACATCAAAGCAGAGTGAGATCAATGCAATCTCAGACTTGGCCTTGAGATCCGGACCACAAATGGGTGTGGCCAGAGATTGGTGAAATTGATTAATCTGCAATGACAGTCCATCAACCCTTAAGACATGAGTATGACTGGCACAATTGACGATCTTACATGGTAGGATGTTTGTGTAACGGTTTTTACATCGATTCAGTGGAAGATCTGCAGCAAAGTGTGGGATATCCAGTCCAATCAATTTCAACTCCTGTAAAGGACAGAGAATGGATTTGAGATTTCCATAGATGGTGTGAATTGGATTATTGTTCACACTGGTTTATTGCTCACAAGCCGTTTCCTATACGACATTGCAAGTAGCTCCCTTTAGAGGCGGAGTGTACTCCTCCACCCCACTATTGTCAACTTGCTTTGGCCAATGATCTTAGGTAGAAATCAAGTCCAATCAGAAGCTTTCAATGCACTTGCTTGTTTGGTTTGCCCTCTTGTGTGTCTGCCATCTGCCATGAAAAGGACATGCCCAGGGAAGCTGCTAGTCCCAGAATGAGGCGGCACATAGGGCAGACCTGACTCTGACCCACAGCCTGAAGCAGAACTGTCCCAGCTGTTCCACAGACCCATGAATGAGAAAAGTAAATGTTATGTAGAGATTTTGAGGTTGTTTCTTATACAGCATTATTGTGGTAATAGCTATCTAATACAACACTAAATACCTTGGATAACTTAGTGGTCATTTGGAGGAGTAAGAAGTATATGTATAAAACTCAGGGTATGAAATATTTGAAAATAAAAATGCTTTTCAGATTTTTGGAGGAATGGAGTAACTTAAGTTTATGCGATTTGTATAAATATTTCCTATTCTCTGAAGAAATCTAGGTTTTTTTTCTTGTAGGCAATGAGCCTTAGAGAAAGTAGTAAAAAATAGTGAGGAATGAGTAGGGAACAATCTCCATGTTACAAAGTATGGGATTAACAGTCACTAAATATCTGGTAATGAAACCTCAAACATAAAGATGGATCTGTAGTTGTTGGAGAAAATCCTTCAGTGAGAATAAGAACATCCAAATATCTGCCTGCATATATTGGTACTCTTATAAACCTCATTTCAGAAGGTGGACTGATGAGAAATTTTTATATAAATAACTGTCACACTTCAAAAATGGTATGTTATGGGGAAAGGGGAATTTCTAAGTTGCTATGCCATGTGTCTTACAGGAAACAGGGGGATTATGATCAGGCCACCTGTATTTCTTGGAGGCATCATTCACATTGTGGTCTATATGAATGGTGTTCACTGGAGTTGTACAATGTGCAACCAATGCAGTGGATCTAGTTATATTCCTATACAAATTTTAGAGGAATGTTAGTAAACAGTGTACATAATTGTGTATAAGTGGGATTACCCACATAGTGTGCACCTTTCTGTAAGACTACTAAGTGAGGCAAAAATCACTTGTTATAAATTTTATTTACATTTATAGAATGTTAATATTGAGCACAAGTTTTACTCTTCATAATTCCTCCCAATTATTACTTCAAGGAATCAAAGCTGGAGGAATACTTCCCTAGGAGAAGAATTTCTGAGAGTCTTTTAACACTGTTGAAGAGAATTGGAGCCATTTGACCACGTTCTAGGATTGAATAGGGATATCTGTTTCATGCCCTTTGTGTCTTTATTCAAGTGCTCTTTGCAAAGCACATGCTTTATTAATCAAGTTATTGGGTCTTCTGATGCTTTTAAATAGAAGACCCTTGGTGGCAAATTACCTTGTGCTTAATGGCATTGGGTTGCCTGACTGTAGCCAACATGGATGAACCAACAAAAATTGCCCAGATTTCTTTCTTTTGATTCCTCATCTCTTGGCTTTTCAGGATGACAATATCTGAAGTTCTTTGGACTAAGTTGATGTCAGTCTTATATACAAACTATGTTACATTTGATTTTCAACTCACAAAATTGGGTTTTTTCCATCTCAGGCACTTACTTGCCAAATATATTTAGGCAGATGCTTCCCATTGTTATTTTATAGCTGAGTGTTCCATTTTAAAGGGTATTCAAAGGTTGACTATATTTTTCTTGTAAGAAACAACTTATTTTTAGTAAATTTCAACTAAATCAGTGTGATGTTTAGGTTAGTTCCTTTTGGTAGTTATAAGCTTATTTAAATGATGCTTCCATTGCTTAAATTATTTCAGAAATCTACCTCCTTTAGAAAATGCCTGCATAGATATTTTTTCAAAATATCTCACATATTTTGACGTGCCACTTATAAACTTTATGTTCTTGGAAGGGTAATTAAACTCTTTTTAGCTTCGGTTTAATTACCTGTAAGATAAGGCTAGTAATTTCTCCATACCTTCCTTTTTTTATAGTGATTATCGAATGGAATAATTTAACTCAACAAATACCAATACAACACTATTGATAATCATTGTGAAATATTTTTGTGATGATTCTTTGTTTTGCTTTGCCTGCCTCCATAATTTCTTCCTCCTTTGCCATTTATGCCAGCAGACCAACAGCTCTTCCCCCAATTCTCTTGCTTTGGGGACAGACTGATAAGCCACGGGAAAAGGCCTCAGATACAAAAGGAACAGTGGAAACAGATTGAGGCTGAGCGTTTGAGCACATGTGGAAGCTGACTAACTGATAGAACTTTAATTGTGTGTTGCCTTCCTGCTGTAAATAGCTAAGTTGATAAGAGAGGTTTAATTGGCTGAACACTGTAAGTGGAAGTTGCCAAAGTTGAATTGCGGCGAAGTGGGAACTGCATGTAAACACAGTATGCTTTGCAGCCTTTGTAATTTAGCCTGTCACTAAGTGGAAAATAAAATATTAAGTTTCCAGTTCAGCAGCTTTGAAGTTATTTTCTTTCCAACCTTATGGAAATTCCACTGGCTTAAATCTTTATGAAGACAAAGTATGGAGTGATGGACCTGAAACCCACATAAATCATTTCTGAATTTTCTTTTGTCAGTTTCGTTTCTAAATATAATTTATCACCCTTTTTTTCTAGGATATACAGTCATCTGTAGTGGGTTGAATGGTGATCCCCAAAAAGAAACGTCTACGTCCTAACCCCCAGAACCTGTGAGTGTGATCTGATTTGGGGAAAGTGTCTTTGCAGTTGTAATTAAGTTAAAGAACATGAGATGAGATCATCCTGGAGAACAGGAAAAGGCATGTAAAGATGGAGATAGAGCAGAGTTACGCAGCTGCAAGCCAAGGAATTGCTGTGGCCAACAGAAGCTGAAAGACGCAAAGAAAAATTCTTCCCTAGAGTCTTCGGGGGAGTGTGGCCCTGCTGACACCTTGATTTTGGAATTCTGGCTTTGCAATTGTAAGAATAAATTTCTGTTGTTTTAAACCATGACAATTGTGATAATTTGTTATGGCAGCCATAGGAACTAATACGGTCACCCAAACCCGATAGCAGGCTACGTTTTGTTGGCTGTGTTTGAAGCATACAGGTCTTGGAAAGCAAAGCACAAGCATATACATTACACTAGTTGGCTTGGGCTGCCATAACAAAACACCATAGAGTGATAATTTAAACAGTAGAGATTAATGTCTCACAGTTCTGGAGGCTGGGAAGTCCAAGATCAAGATGGCAACAGGTAGATTTCATTCTAAGGCATCTTGTCTTGGCTAATCCTGAGACAGTCAGGTGGGAGGGGGTCCTTGGAGAAATTCCAACTAGCCTGCTCACAGAGGTGGAGCCTCGGGGAAGTTCACCATGTTTGCAGTGGGGAAGGAGCCTGGCCTCTCCTCTTCCTGTGTGGAACCTGAGATTCAAGCTGCCGGTGGGAAGTGCTGTAGTAGGGACTCCAGCCTAGTAAAAGTCTCTGTTTCTCCCTTTTCTTCCTTTTCACCGAGTAAAACCCTGTTTTACTCACCCTCCAAACTGCCTGTGAATCTAAATTTTCATGGCTGTGGGATGGACAAGGACTTCATCTTTAGCTGAACTAAGGAAAAGTCCTGCAACAATCCTACCATGAAGTCCTCACCCTCATGAGCTTATCTAATCCTAATTACTTAGCAAGGGCTCCATCTCCAAATACCATTGCATTGGGGGTTAGGGATTAAACGTAGGAATTTTGGGGGGCCACAAATATTCAGCCCTTAACCTGCAACATCATCTTCTGAGGAGAGCACAATCTGTATTCTGGTCTTAGGGTTTGTAACAATGTCAGCAGGTGACAGTTTGCTTTCGGTGTTTGCTTTGGGATTGGGTGGACATTATGTCTTGAAACCCAAGCATAACTATTACTGTTTCTGAATTAGGTGATTATAAAAAATCCAACAAGTCATTTTCTAGTAAACATATTCTTTTAGCTGTGAGTGACAAAAACATAGCTCAAACTACTTTAGACTAAAGGAAAGGGGGTTTATTCAAAGGATACTAAGATTACTAGATTACTTGTCCATAGGGGTGGAAAAAGTGAGGAGAAACAATGTGCCGGTGGTGTTGACAGAAGAGGTTCCATCTATAGCAAGTAAAAGCTACTACTAGAAATCAAAGGTCACCTCTTGTGAACTGCATGGCCAGTTCTGTAATTTTGTTTTGATCTTTGCAGCCACATTCTGAACAGAGATGGTGAGGGCCTTTACTAGTATCCTGATCAAACACTAAGCACAGACATTAATAGCAGAATGAGCAATATGTGATATGTCTTCTGGGCTCTCACATTTCAGCTATGAAGTCTGGTTCTTCAAAATCTTTCCCATGTGAAACATAAAAAATGAGGAACCTATTTTAATCACTGGGTCCCCAGATTTTAAAGGAAAGGTGTATATTTTTATCAGAAGGATAATCATTCTTTCTAGCAGATTTAAAATCAGATTCAGAGTAAAAAAGAAATTTATTCAGTAAACACAAATTAGTAACTCATATAGCTTCATGTTTGACTTATAGCTGTATTGGTAGCATATATAAATCCAGACATTAGTTTCAATTTGCAAAATGCTTATAAATGATGTGATTTCTCAATGTGAATGTGATATTTCAATGTCAGCATCAAAATGAATACAAATACTAGGCATTAATAAAAACAGAACAAGTAAAAGTTCAGCTGCTGGAATTATCTAGACCAAGGTGATTCAGCCATCTCATACCCTCTTGAATTCTCATTAGAGCTAGGAACATTTTTTTCCTTAAGTCTCAATTAACTATCAATATATTTCAAAAAAATTTGGGGGCTGCCATGTGAAAGGTCCAGCATACGTCCTGAAATCAGGCATGGGAGTACAATACTTCTATGAAAATTGATGAGGAAACCCTGACACTGACCCTGAGGATGTAGGGGGCAGAATGGGACTGAGGACTGGTAATATCTGAAGTCTGTCAAATGAAGAAGGAAGTAAATTAGACCAGTAGGCCACTGCTTGAGCAAATGTTAGTCCAAAACATACAGTCTAAGCCTGTGACTTAAAACAGAGCCCTAGAGAGTAAGTTGTATTTTCCCACCAGAATATGTAAATAATGTCAGGACTTACCACCCAATTAATTACATATATGACCAATAATGTTCTAAGAATAGAAATGTATGAAGAGAGCATCATAATAAATAACAATATTAAAGACCTTAAAATCGTGGTGTAATGGTTAATTTTATACGTCAACTTGACTAGGGTATAGTGTCCAGTTGCTTGGCCAAATACCAGTCTGCTGCTGTGAAGGTGTTTTTCTCATATGTGATTAACATTTATGTAAGTAGAGTTTGAGGAAGGCTGATTATGCTACGTAATGTGGCTGGGCCTCAACCAGTCAGTTTGAAGGCCTGATGAGAAGAGACAGGTCCTACAAGGAGGGAGGAATTCTGCCTCCCCACTGCCTTCAAACTCAAAACTGCAACCTCAACTTTTCCTTGGATCTCCAGCCTGCCAGCCTGCCCTTCAGGTTTCAGACTTGCCAGCCTCCATAACCTCAAAAGCCAATACCTTAAAATAGATCTCTCTATATATACATCATATTTGTTCTATATAAACATCCCATTGGTTTCTCTGGAGAACCCTAACTAATACACATGGGTTATAAAGCTTGGTTGTAGCCTCATCCCATATTTAACCCATATTTCTCAATCAAACACTTTCGGCCTAGGACAATTCTCCATTGTGCGGGAATGTCCCACTCTTTGAAGAGCGTTTAACGCCCCATCCCTCTTCCATAAAATGCTGTTAGCATCCTCTTCCTAAGCTATTATAACAACCAAAAACACTCCCACACATTTTCAAATTTCATCTGGGGGCTGACTGGTACTTGTCCAGTTGAGAACCATTGATCTACTTCAACTCACCCATTGTATACATAAAGAAACTAAGGTGATGAGAAAATGTACTTAAAAAAAAGCAGAACATGATTATTTTTCAATACACAACTTCTGTACAAACTCCAAATAAGACCCCAATGTAAAAAAATGAGAAAAAAATGGTATTTCATGTTCAGCCCTTCACAAAATGTTAACCTCTTTAATCATAAATCAGCTGTTAGAAATCAGTAACAAAATGATGAAGATTATAAGGTACATGAAAATAAAAGAAACAGAGGAAAATGAAATAACACAAATGACTAATAGTGCTATATGAAGATGATGTAGCTTAATGTTAACAGATGAGAAAGCAATTTCTTTGTAATATTACATTATCAATGATTACTAATGTTGATATCTACTGTTTGTATAGTTTTAGGAAGTGGGGAACACTCAAACACTGGGAAAACTTACTCCGCTTATGGGAAATTTACTCTAAATGCAGATTTTGCATATACTTTGCCTGGGCAGTTTCAATCCATAGGAATTATTCCAACAAAGTAGTTGGATAAATTGAAACTTATACATGAGCATGTTCACTACATAAAAAATCTGTAGCTAATACATCATCCACCCCCAAACCCACCCCAAACTCATTATATATCAATTGGTTAAGAAAAAAACATGTTTTTTAGAATGTTAATTAGTAGCGACACTGTAGTGAGGATTCTGGATTTTAGATTCCTAGTTTAGCACATTTCTAACTCCCTTATAAATCCCATGAAGTCAGACTAAATGTATTCATTTATCCATTGAATGTATAAAAGCCCTCAGCATAATATAAATTGAACATTTGGCACATAAAATTTATAATTCTGCCTTTCATATTTTTGTAATATCTAAAGATAGCATGCTAATCACTTATGGTTTGGTTCTCCCAATACCCTCTCTTTATTGGGAGATAATGCCCTTCTTAGGTTTTGCTACTTGAGCCACATGGTTCCAGTTAGAGATTGTGTGCATCTGCCCTCTCTGGCTGCGATTGGTTTGAATGGGCACCATGACACAGGCTCGTCCATCAAAATCCTCCCCTGTTAATTTTCAAACTACAAACAAGAAAGAGAGACAATAGTTCCCTTTGGAAACCATGGAAACAAAAGGCTGTGGTGCTCAAGGGTTGTTGTTGGTTGCTTTTCACTATGAAAAAGAGGTTGGGCTGGGCATCGTGGCTCATGGCTGTAATCCCAGCACTTTGGGAGGCTGAGGCAGCTAGATCACAAGGTAAGGAGTTCGAGACCAGACTGGTCAATATGGTGAAACCCTGTCTCTACTAAAAATACAAAAGTTAGCCGGGCATGGTGGCGGGCACCTGTAGTCCCAGCTACTCAGGAGGCTGAGGCAGGAGAATCACTTGAACCTGGGAGGCAGAGGTTGCAGTGAGCCAAGATCGCGCCACTGCACTCTAGCCTGGGCAACAGAGCGAGACTCTGTCTCAAAAAACAAAACAAAACAAAACAAAAGTGACAAAAAGAAAAAGAGGTTGGTGTTCAGTGAAACAAAGTGAAACCAAGACAGAGAGGGACCCCTGCAGGGCTCTGGTCCCTGGCTCCAGTCATCCCTGAAACCGTGCTGCTTCCCTGCACGTAGTCTAGCTACTCAACCCTTTCTTTGATTGTATGAGATACCTTAGTATCCTTTGAATAAACCCCGTTTCCTTTAGTCTAAACAAGTTTGAGCTATGTTTTTGTCACTCACAACTAGAAGAATATGTTTACTGGAAAATGACTTGTTGAATTTTTTTTCATGCAATTCAGAAACAGTAATAGTTATGCTTGGGCTTCAAGACATAAACTGTGAGTTGCCAGCAGAGGTTATGATCCAGCTGTGCCACCAAGGGCATGCCATCTTGAAGGAATTAAGAAAATGTGGCTTTAATAAGGTTAAAAGTGTAGCTATGCCATAATTTCTATCATCATTGTTAGAATCATCTAGCTATTTATTTTTTCAGAGTTTTGCCTCATGTTTGCTTAGAAAAAAAGTCCTCGTTTCCTTAATATACTTTCTGAAATGCCACCCTCCTCATTCATTTCCAATTCAAATTGAATTTCTTTGAGTATAGCATTTGGTGTAGCAGCTATAATATCCTATGCACCTGCATACAATGGATAAGTGAGCAGGCTCTGTGTGGAATTTTTCAGGACACAGGTGGTAGTTAGCGGTCTTTGTATTTGGTAATGTATAAGATTCTTCTCATCCTCAAATTCCCCATTAGTGTCTGCACACCAGGACCACTGATGCTTTTTGCAGACTAAAGCTGTCCTTGGCTGATAAGTGGAAAGGAGAAATGATTTTAAAAACTGAAGAAAAAGCAGCTACCTTAATAGAAAAGAGCACTTAAAAGGCTTTATAAAAAAAAAAAAAAACTACAGAATTTAGAAAAATCACTTTATCTTCCCCTTTTCCCTGAATCACTGACCACTCAAGCCATGCTATAGAAACCTGAAGGATGGGGGGCCATTTAGACTGTGTTATGAGCTATAAAATATGTAGAAAGAAAAAGTGAGAACTAATTATCTTCCCCCACACTGCTGCGATATTAGATTCACTCACTTCCATCTCTTCTGACATATGGCTTTAGATCCAAAGAAATATGTGTCCTTTGGAGAAAAAGAGATGTTGTCAATTTTTTTCTTAACACAAATCATGTGTAACTTTATCTCCCCAATTTGTCCAAGGAAAGAAAATAAAACTGCACAAAATTTCTTAAGTAGAATGCCAGGAGTCCTATAGTTTGAAAAGCCCTACTCCAGGACGTTATGTGCCCAGGACACAAAGGGGGTCAGTTTTATTCACTATCCGCCCCTGCTGTGGCCTAAGAAGCATGAGAAACACTACAAATCCCCTGAAAAGGAAATTCTGTCTCAGGCTTCGTGCCTCAGCTTGCATTTTTCTTCTTGTACTCTCGATTTCCCTGGTTTTTAATGATGGCTTCTACTGTACCTATGTTTGCTCACCTCAGTACCTAAACCTATTCTCTTCTTCCCCTCATTTGTGCCACCTGAGGCCTTGCCTACCAAGCAAGGATTGACAACCCTTGCTCTAAACCAGCAGATCAGCGCCCGCCAGTCCAATACCCTTTTTGTTATGCACTGCCAGTGAGCAGGGACATGACCCCAACACAAACCCCACAATTCCCAGGCCCTTTCCATTACAGAAGGTAGAAAATACCTTAACCAACTCACCTCAAACTGAAGAGAAAATTTATAGTCAGAGTCTTTGGCCATATCCTTAATATAGGCATCAAAGTCATCCAGTTGAACCGGGCTTTGTCAAACACAAAGAAATATACATACATTTTAAAACTCTTGTTGATAAGTATTATATATTGTTTAATATCATACTTCTTAATCTTCTTGGAGAAAATAGAAGTTTTACTTCTCTAAGGTTAGCACTCACCTTTTTTTTTTTGATTCAAGTTACCAATCCTTAATATATTGCAATTGAAAAGAAGGGCATATATGTCCAGCTTCCTTGATAGGAGAAATCTCTAGATTTCCACTTGGCTCTTACTCTAGCAGTACAGTTGTATATATATGCATACTCATATACACATCCCCCATATGTGTTGCTTCTAAAAAACTCTGGCATATGGAAAATAACAAAGGAATGGATTCCAAAGACCTGTTTGAGTTATGGTTTTGCTTTATTGACTGTGTTATCCTAGAGAATCACCTAACTCTTCAGAGTCAATGTTCTCATCCATAAAATAAAATAGTTATAGCTACAGGGTTGACATACAGTACATAAAGAACTTTGTAAGTTTCAACAGCTTTACAAGTATAAGGAATTGTGCTGCTAGCTACAGTCTCCCCAAAGCAGAGGCAGGATCAGTGGGATGAAACTTTTGTCCAGAAAGCTCCCAGGGTCTCACTGCAGCGAGTTATCTTTAGAGGCTTGCATATCTATAAAAGTATGGAAATGGCTCAGAGGTTCAATCAAGCAACACATCTGAGCTATGTTTCTGCATCCGCAGCAGAAGTTCTCACTTTTTTTTTTTTTGAGAATAAGAATCAAGTTTTATCTGTTGTAGTTTTCTGTAGCTGCTTATCTCCTCTAGAGCCTACCTAAACCAATTTGCTCTCTAAAGTACCTCTCTGCTTCTGCAGAATGCCACATTCTGTCATCTAACTCAAGCCTTTCCACTTTGGCAGGGTCCTTATAGTTGACCCTTCGCTTGGTCTTGTGGTGTGTTACTCAGCTTGTATCATCTAACTGTGGTCTTTTTTGTTTTGTTTTGTTTTGAGACAGAGTCTCACTCTGTCACCCAGACCGGAGTGTAGTGGCACTATTTCAGCTCACTGTAACTTCCGCCTCCTAGGTTCAAGCGATTCTCCTGCCTCAGCCTCCCAAGTAGCTGAGACTACAGGCAGGTGCCACCACACCTGGCTAATTTTTGTATTTTTAGTAGAGATTTGGTTTTACCATGTTGTCCACGGTGGTCTTGAACTCCTGACCTCAAGTGATCCACCTGCCTCGGCCTCCCAAAGTGCTGGGATTACAGGTATGAGCCACTGCGCCCAGCCTAACTGTGGTCTTATGTCCGATTAGAAAATACATAGTATTTAATAATGCTCATTTAAGGTTGTTGATTAGCTAATCTGATGAATTCATTTACGTTAACATTTTAGTAAATTTTAGAGGGCATTATATCTTCCAGAAAATACCTTTAAACTTAAATGTTTTTACTTAAGAACAATAACTCATTTATAAAACAGGCTACACTTCATAAATATTCACATGCGTTATCTTGCTTAATCGATCCCTGAGGTAGGAATAGACATTAGCTCCATGCTCCAGCTGAGAGAGCCACGGCTAAGAGAGTTAAATGAGTAGCCCAACATCACATGTCTACTAAGCAGTAGAATTCTCACTGGAATCCAGGGAGAGTAAGACCTGGTTCAAAGCTTTTCCCACTTCAAACTTGTTATCCTTCCAAAAGAATGGGCTAAAGTTGGGACTCCTCTCCTGGAATTAACCCCCTTAGAACTGCACTCTCTGGCTGGTGTCTTTGGGCAGTGTATCGACCTTAAAGTTGGATTTAACCACTCTAGCTTTCATCTTGTTACTAGGAAAATGGGCACACGTATACTGAAGGCAAACCAGACAAAGTATTTATGGGTTAAAAGAAGTAAAAGCAAGAAGCAGAGGGAAAAGAGAGAGAGAGGAAGGAATAGCAAACAGAAGAATGGACATAAGGGAGAAGGAGAATGACAAGGAAAAGAAAAAGAAAGCTGGAAGGGAGTAGAGACCAAAAGGACAAATATCTACAGAGGAAAAAGGAAAAGAGGAGGAGATGGAAAGGAAGGATGGAATGAAGACAAGTGGAGATAGAAAATGGAAACCATGGAGACACTGTAGTGGTGGGGCATTTGGAGTGAAAGAGAAATGCTAGAGAAGGCAAATAAAAAGGTGAGAGGAAAGCCTTTCAAGAAATGTCTTCTAGAGAAGGAGAGAGGACTCAGAGGAAGATGAGACAGGGGAAGGTGGAAGCCGAATTGATGTGAGTTTTTTTGCTTGTAGGCATGTTCTACCACTCCTAATCTCTACCATATCTTTTGTCTGGGTCTTGCTTCTGCTTCTTTTCTTTGCCTGGGTCATGAGAGGAGCAAGCATTGATAGTCTCTCCTTTTTGTCCAAGGACACTATCTTCTAAATGCTCTAGTCTCTACCTTTTTAGCTCACCTGCCAACCCAACCAATAGTTTTTGGTAACAAAGTCTTTCTGTTTCTGTGAAATCATCCCTCCCAGTTGACGGTACCCTCTCCTCTATTCAGTCTGCTCTTATCTCTCCTACATCAGTTGGTATAAGCCAATGGAATGTATGCTGGTTTGAAATTGACTTAGAGACTGGACATGGTGGCTCATGCCTGTAATACCAGCACTTTGCGAGGCTGAGGAGGGTGGATCACATGAGGTCAGGAGTTCGAGACCAGTCTGACCAATATGGTGAAATTTCGTCTCTACTAAAAATACAAAAATTAGCCAGGCATGGTGGCGTGTGCCTGTAGTATCAGCTACTCGGGAGGCTAAGGCAGGAGAATCACTTGAACCTGGGAGACAGAGGTTGCAGTGAGCCAAGATTGTGCCACTGCACTGCAGCCTGGGTGACAGAGCGAGACTTCATCTCCAAAAAATAAAATAAAATAAATTAAAAAATAAAAATAAATAAAAAATGAAATTGACTTAGAAAAAATTATTCTGTTTTCATATATGCCATAAAATTATATGCCACTCAAGACTAACTAGAAACATTTTTACATCAACTTTTCTTTCGGATTATGTCATGGATTACTCATGATTTCTTTCCATAAGCATAGATGCCACAGACCTGGCTGGACCCCCTAATTTCCTTCTTGTACTAATTCACCAATGTTCTATCTAGGCAGGTATCAAGAACAAACTCTATATAAAGGAAAGTTCCACTCTTCATATGCAGAATTATAACTAAGAAAAGGCGTGGAGGTGATAATCTAATAGGCTTTTGAAATCAACTGGGGGTTAATTTTCACTTACCACAATAGTAATTCTTCTCATTTAATGGTTTAATAGATAAGGAAAACCACAGGCTAGATTAATTATCTTTTCTATTTATTATACAGGTTTCTTGAGAAAGCATTATCAAAGTATTTATTGTAACATTAAATAGAGTAAAAGCCTTTTCCTGCAATAAACACAGAATTTCAAAATACTAAAAGGATTTTTGAAACCCTTTGATGTAGTTAAATATTAGATTTTCATATACTGTATTTAGAATATCATACTTCCTCCTCCAAGACTTTAAAAATTACTAACGATCCACTGTCTCAGATGTGGTATGATAAACATTGTCCTTATTTCTGATGTGATTTCTGTGATACACTTTTCTAGTGGCCACTGCCACTCAGGCATAAACGACCAATACATGATTGTGCTTAGCTATCGTAATATGCATTTGCCTCTTTCTCAAGCATCCCTTCTATTTGAAGGCAAACAATCTTTAATTGGAACGTTAAGATTATTATAACAAACATCCTTTTAAATGACATAGTAAGAAAAACTTACTTTGTCAGTTTCCTCTTCTTTAAACCATTTTTACTCCTGATAATTAAAAAAGAAAAGACAAATTTATCTGGGCAAAAGAATTGATTAACATAATAATTAAACTTGAAGAGCTTTAAATAATTACATCAGGTACCTCAGTTTTATTTAATTTTCATTAAACACATATCAGGTTTGTTTAATTACTTTTCCTTACATGAGAAGATAATAATAATTTCAGATTCATTTTTTAAAACTCTACTAGATTGCATGAACATATCTGCACTTTATACTTCCCACCATTTGCCAAAAACTGAGTTCTAGAAATGAAATTTCTAACTGCTGTTGATTAAGTTGCTAAAGCAGTTTGTAAATATATAGAACTATCTATCTACCACCTGAGCACTCCAATTTCTACAGGCAGGAGGGAAGAATGGGGGAATAAATGGAGAACTAATAAAGAGATGGTGGAATGTTGTTTTCTTAATTAAAGACTAAAATAACTTTTTCTGACATTTTTCTTTGGGGATGTGAATGTGTGCTGTCAGTGTGGACATGTACCTTATATAATTCTAGCATGGCGTTGTTTTTATTCCATCTTGAACTAATTTCTAAGCTATCTGAAGAACTGGACCTATTACCTGCTTGCTCTTCATCATTACTAGTCTATAAGCTCAAACACAGGAAATGCTAATGCATGCTTTAGTTAGTTACATTTGTTTAGGGGATAATTAAGGTAATGGTTTTCACCCAACCAAGTAAGATAACTTACCTAAGTTAGCTAAGGCTAACAGTATCTATTGAAGCACTTTGTGATTGTATTCTTATTGTCGTCTATAAATAATAAATACTGAAACATGATTGACTGTATGAGTGACGTTACAGCAAACTTCTTTGCAAGTAATTTTCAGAGGTCTTTACATAATTTTGATAGATGCACCCAACTTTTCAGAAAATAAACAGTCTAGAGTAAATAACCAGTTGTAATCCTAGTACTTTAATGTGTCCAAATATTTATTTATGTTTAAAATTATGAATGTTCGGATATCTCCACTTCCTGAAAGCTTTCAGCAAGATAAAGCACTACTTTGTGCTTTCACAGCACTTTGCAAATGGAGAGTTTCTCACATTGTGTGATTGTTAGTTGCAGGTACACACCTTACACACCTTGCTACACTCACTATAGCTTCCCCCCAGGGCTGAGCATAGTTAATGAAACACCTAGTGGGCGGTCAAGAAATGCTTATTCGATTGAACTGAAACAAAATATCTCTGCCATGTTACTCTCAGAATTTCATGTAATGATTCCTTTAACAATTGAATACTAGACTTGGGCTTGTGATGTTCTATTGAAAAGATGGGACTTGCGGATGAAGACAAAGTAACGCAGGTCAAGAAATGTAGGAACACATCCATGAAGGCAAGTGGTGTTTGTGGTTTTCAGGTAGTTTTAATTTCCTCCCACTTCTAAGTGAAAACAATCCATTCAACGGTTCCTGTTCTGTTTTTTCTCCCTCACCCTCTTTGTCTTCCATACTTGAGATTTAGAGGGAAAAATCAGTCCAGTTTTTACTCTGCCTCTCCCTGACCCCTCAAAAAACACTGTCATGTTGGACATAGCTGTATCTTACAGGCATTTGGGAACCTAAAGGAATATTTATTGATCATGTTTTTTATTCAGCCCCGTGATGGTAATTTAGTTAGTTTTAGGAATTCCACATTTACTTCTTGTAGTAAGAGCCAATTACTTCAGTGCTTTCGGAAAGCAGAATGTCAGCGGAGATGACTAACAGCTCTGGTAAAGTCAGGAGGCTGCCAACACATTTTGTGATCAGGAGTGAACAAAAAAATACTTTCCTATCCAAACAGGCTTTAAAGGAAACTAGGAAGTAACAAATGTATGTAAGAGGGTAACACTGAATAAATTCAGTGCTGAAATATTAAGCTGCTACTACTCGGCAGCTGCATAGAAACTTGATTCATGGAGGAGAGACACATTTTTTTTTCTTTCAATCTCATTCATTATTGAATGAACTTTCAATATAATGTATAATTCTACTACATGTTTTGTATGACATATTATCATATACTTATTGGCATAAGTAATCATGATTTGTATACAATTTTCATTGTTCTATTTAGATCTTGCTGATTCCAAGGAGTTTCTGTATCCTAAGGCTGTGGAACATGACAGGATTGAATTATGAAGCTTCACTGCAACACTGATAAAATGTTCCTACATTTTCAATTGCTGTGCTAATTCCGAGACTAAAACCGGGGGAAAACTCACGCAGATTAAGGCTTTGCTAGCAATTTTAACTTAAGCATATTCTGTAAACAGCCAATATGTGCACGTTACAGTGACGATTTTGTGTGACATATAGGGTATCGCCTTTTCATTGCAAAAGATTTTCCAAATCAATAAATAACTCCCATCAGACACACTTACAGCATGTATGCATATAGGATTGTGCACTTTTAATTTTTTCTCTTTCCCTTATATTAGGTAAGGTTCAAAATCCTAATGACTTCAAAAAGTTAAGATACATTCTGCATAAATTAGCCATGGTTATGACAGTCTTGGAAAGCCATCCACACTGTAATTCATTCCGAAAAAGCAATAGCAAGGACATGGGATTTATAATGGTTAAAACAAGACAAAACAAAACTCTAAAAGTCTCCAATCTTGTAAGTGCTGCTTACTCTTTGATGAGCTAAGCAGAAACCATCCCCAAATCTTAAAAAGGACTTTAGGATATTATATCATTCTTCAAATAGAACGTGCAATCATCAGGAGTAAAGCTGAGCATTTTCAACTAAATGCCACTTCTTGCTTAAAATGCCAACTGCTGAGGATTGAGAACAAGCAGATGAATACCTGAGTATAGCATGAGGGTCATTATGGCAGTAAAAAAAAAAAAAAGATTTAACACTGAATCTAGATATAGCTAGTTCAACTTAGATGATTTCTTTCAATAGGAAACATACTCTAAGCTCTGAAAGTCAGAAATCCTTGCAGAACACAATCCTGAGACCAACCTAACTGGGTACTGGTGCTCCACACTGATTCTGCTACCACCCCAGGAAAAGATTCGAGCAACACTATGAGAGAGAGAAAGAGTTTTCTGATTTCCACACAAACCACTAGTGGCATCAGATGGGTTTTAGAAAATCAACAGGAACATATATTTCCAAGAAACCGATGGTTTAGAAAGGAAGTTGGACACTGTGGAGTTAGGCAGTGTGCATCTGGGGAGACGGCTCTGTTATTTGCAGCTGTTGTTAACAGGGTAGGTGAGATATGAAGACAAACACATCATTAGGAGGATTACAAAGGACTCTTTAGCCAATGAAAGCAGGGGAAAATAACCACAAGTTATTAGATGAAGCAAACAGGGAATTGGAGTGGTTGTGTGAGTAGAAGCTGTATTTCCACGAGCGGGGAGCATGAATTTCACTTCCTTTGTATCTGGCATTGTACAAAAGGGCTGAGAACATAGTTTATATTCAGTATGTTTTCACTAGTTGATATGTGTGAAATTTACTGAAGTGACAGAAAGCATGCAGCTCTATGTTTTACCTTCTCTTCTCAACTGGAGACAACCATTTACAGTTTCAAGGTGATTCTTCTAAAAATTACTGAAGGGTATTTTCTCCCCATAAGTTGGGCCTCGTGCTATTTGATTGGTACTAGAAATAGCAGACCTTGTAAGGGTTGCTGAAATTTGAACATATGTTCATCAATGAGGCCTATTAAGGAATACATGCTTATTTGCACAGGCCTACCTTACAGCTTAAAAACGCACTGTGGAAAATGAGAAAGTCTCAGAGAATTAAGCAAGGAAATGATATATGCATCTTTCTTTCATTTTATTTGCAATCTGGGATACTTTATGGGTATTTGCTATCAGTATTTTAATGATAGGCACACTATTTGAGGATGATTAGTAGATGTTCAGTTAAAAGTAAATGTATATTTTGAAGGTCGAAATGGAATTTATGTGTGCTATTCATACCTGAAAACTATTTGATGTCAAATACTGAAAATGTGGAGTTGACTGTGCTGAAGCCCTATACTAAAAACTGTAACAATGAACTTAGAATAACAGTGAATGGGTCCTCAGCATCTAGCACATTCCTCTGACTTTATTACCTACACATCATGTCTACTTTGTTTCAAAAGCTTTCCTCTAGTCTCTTTTTTTAAAAGAAGATATGAATTCTGGAATTAACAATCTCTATTTTGAGGAAATCCTTTTTTATGTTTCTTCCAGTGCAACTTGAAATCCTAAATTCTGCCAGCTGTATTTATTCTGTCCTTGGAGGAGCTGAAGAACATTTGGTCAATTGTCTTTTTGAATAAATAAAAGCTCCAGATTGCTTTTCATACCCGCACCACCACCCCATAAGCTATTTTTTTCCAGTCTATGAGATATTTTTATTGTTTTCTTCTGAGACTTTTTCAAGTTGTCCACATTTATGGATCTGTCTGTACATAATTTAGTACCTAAACACTAGGTATTGATATTTAAGGACAATGACTTTTTTGTCAGTTCCGTGGGAAACTGCTACCTTTTATCTTATGGCACAGGAAAAGAAATAGTTCTTGATTCTTTAGTCTCAGAACTCAAGGTTATTATTATTATTACATATTAAAAAGTCAAAAGGAACACTTCAAGATTTGATTATTAAAATGATCTAGAAGTCAAGAAAATAAGAAATTAAAGGAGTCTGCCGTTTACAGAGGAAAGAATAGATTTCAGAGAGAACTGAGTTTGGAACCTGGATTTTGTACATAGTGGAATGTGCTACTAAGACAGTTAATCTCCGTAAGCCTCCATTTCCACATTTCTAAAATGGGACTAATTATACTCTCTGCAGGATTGTGGGGGAAAATTAAATAAGATAATCATACAAAGAGGCTTGCATATAGTCAGCTGTTTAATAGTCACTGAGTTAGCATTATTATAAAAACAAGGAGGCCTCAGATACAGAGGATTGTATAGACTCTGATTTCTCCATCTTAATGCATTTCTACCTTCTTGGAAATTTGGAGCTCTCTAATGGATGAAGACGATAATGGAAAATGGAAAGCATTATTTGCAAAGATGAGAGGCCAATGGATTGACTCAATGAAGAAAAAAATAACTAGTACTAAACGGGAAAAAAACGCTTGCCAGGAACATCACAGAAAAAAATTTAACAGAAAACCTTATAGTTAACATCTTTGTACCGTTAACTGCTTTAATTCACTTCAATACATGATTAATAACTTTAGATGCTACTGAACATACAAAATAGTTAAAAAGAAACTTTCATTTTTGTTTACTTCTTGAAAGCTAACTTTTAAAGAGTTTGTGTTAAGCAGTAAAAAAAAAAATCACTTACCAAGGATTAATATAAAATGCCAAAAGATAATCAGTCCAAAGACATGAGGGTAGCAGGGTTAAGAAAGCAAATATACTCCTACGCCTGTGTGCATTAATAGATAACAGATGGAAAGATGAAAAAGTTGCAAGAGTTAGTAATATAAACTGTGAATAGATATCAGTAAATTATCTACTGGGATTAATTAATATGAAAAGCACCTTAATTACAATTAAATATTAATCCATTCTGTGAAATATAAATGTGAGGGCTTCAATGCTACAATATTGACAAAATCAGTTTTTATTCACACATGACCTTATTGTAATCAGATATATTTCTTTCAACTTATTTTGTGTTAATTAGTCTGCTACCAGGTGATTACATTTTGCATTCAGTTAAATGAAGCACTTAAATGCCTCATTAGTTATCTTGAGGCTTATTCTTGGATATTATTCTTCCTATGCTTAAGCCTATTTTAAGCAACCTCTGTAACATCATTTGACAGCTAAACAGCAGCTTGTGTGAGAAAATAAAAATGGTCAGTTTACATATACTGATTCCGGTGAAGACTAAGCTTTTAAGAGACATTCTTATAAAGCTGTACTACTAAGTGTGACTTTCTGTATTGTTTTTAAATTACTATAAAATTTATAAATATAACCCTTAAAACAGACGTATGGATGATACTAGGATATCATTCATTCAAGATAAGTAGCTCATCAACTACTTAGTCTGTGACCTCACTGATACTCAGCTAAGTAGGAGCAAAATAGTTGAGTTTCACTTTAATTCTAATTCAGACTGTTGATTTAAAATGCCTGGTTTCAGATATTCAAACCACTTGTCAAATAGAACACCCATTAATATAGATTTTAAAATATCCTGTGACTGCATCTATAGTTATTCTGAGAATTAGGGGGACAAATACTGTCACCTTGTCACTTCAGTTATTACAAATCTTCAGTGAGATATCTATCCTCAGTCAGCTAGAAAATGCTAGAGTCGGCAAAACTCTTTGTGAAGAGCTGCAAAATGTGCTTGATTTTATAGAAAGATCCTGAAGTGAATTCTCTTTTGCTTCAGTTCTCCCATGACTGGTCCCCCATAAATTCCATGAATTGTGACTGGCTGTGAAGTTAGTTAATATCTACCTCTCATGAGTCACAAGTATTAAATACATATAATCGGATTGGTTCCTAGATGGGCCACTCATCACTGGTTTCCCATTGGGCCTTTTATAAGGGTGAACCAGGCATGAAACAAGTATCAGTGAGTCAATCTCTTAATTTTGGAAAGAGTGCTAATATATTTGAACAAACCTGGTAATGTTTCCTAACTTTTCACCATCAACGGTTGATGGATTTCTTTTTCTTTACAGTTGGGTTGTTTTTTAACAGCAAAATTCTATTCATGTTAAAAATTTTAAATGGCACAACATATTGTCTTATTAAAAGAAATCTGGTTTCAACTAGATTTTCAGCTAGAGTGAGTATCAGCTACGTTGAGGGAAGTAAAATTTATATGCTAAATAAAGTTCTCCCTCCCTCATTGATTCTGTAAAATTTCCAGTCTCCCATGCATATTTCTTTAAGATTAACCATTTTAGGGAGTTAGCAAACAGAAAGAAATAACTGAACAATGATTAATATGACATATATTCATTTACGTATACTTTGCATAGTTTCTTGCAAAAGAAACAAACTAGACCATGTAAGTAGTACTAGCTTCATGTTAAATGTTTACTTAATTAGTACTTTTGTTGGGTATTGACTGAACTGGATAGGATTGTTAATCTTCATCTATCATTGTCAGGTATAATGTCAACCAATTTAATCTCCTGACAGTGCTCTTTAAAATTCGAACACTTCCTCCCTCCGGGTCCTTAATACTCAAGCATAAAGAAAAATGAAGCCATGTTTTCTTATGAAACTTCCCTGGCTTTGATATTTATTTATCTGTAAGCATGAGAATTGAATACTGGGCTGTATAACTTTTTAACAGAAGTGGTGGCTCTTATTGCCTCAGGCACTGAAATGTGAGTTTAAAATGGAGATGCTGGGTGGGCATGGGGGCTCAGGCCTGTAATCCCAGCACTTTGGGAGGCCGAGGTGGGAGGATCACTTCAGCCCGGGAGTTTGAGACCAGCCTGGGCAATATAGTGAGACATCATCTCTACAAATATCTAAAAATTAGCCATATTTGGTTGTGCGTGCGTGTAGTCCCAGCTACTCGGGGGGCTGAGGTGGAAAGATTACTTGAGCCCAGGAGGCAGAGATTGCAGTGAGTTGAGATCATCCTGCACTCCAGCCTGGGTGACCAAAGAGGGAGATTCTGTCTCCTCAAAAAATACAAAACAATAAAAAATAAAATAAAATAAAATATAAAATAAAATGGAGAAGCTGATCTGTCGCAAGCTGCTTCATTGGAATCTCTTCTTGTGCCACACTTGTTCAGTGTGGCTCCTGCATTTAAGCCCTTTTTCAGCACAGGTATTTGCTCCTGTGTGTGCACCACTGTTTCAGTCCCTTGTTTAATATTGTAAATACAGAGCAGACCGTGATGTTTTCCCTACTTCAGAACTGCACTGAGCTTATATAAACCATTATATTCTGTGAAGATCTAGCCATTGAAAGTCTACCATCACCGAAATTACAAAATGATAATCAGACAAAACTATCCCCAAAGGATAGTAAAATCGACTTTGGAGCACACACAGCATAGTTAAACTATGTAGAAGCTTGTTCCAAAACAATACTCACCAGTTGTATGGAAGCTTTCCATCCCTCTCTAAGGATGCAAAATTGACAAATGTACCCGCTCCACACTCCCTGTTTTAAAGGAACACAAAATCAAGGTTACTGCTTGACAAAGCATTCTTACGTTGACATAAAAGTAAAGAGAGACTTTACTAGCTTATCATCACAGCATTAAGTTAAAAAAAAAAGAAGCTAGGCCAGGTGCTGTGGCTCACGCCTGTAATCCCAGTACTTTGGGAGGCTGAGGTGGGCGGATCACCTGAGGTCAGGAGTTTCGCCAACATATCGAAACCCTGTCTCTACTAAAACTACAAAAATTAGCCAGGTGTGGTGGCACGTGCCTGTAATCCCAGCTACTTGGGAGGCTGAGGCAGGAGAATTGCTCGAACCTGGGAGACGGAGGTTGTGGTGAGCAGAGATCGTGCCACCGCACTCCAGCCTGGGTGACAGAGCAAGACCCCGTCTCAAAAAGAAAAAGAAAAAAATAAAACAAAATAAAAGAAGCTAATAGAAGTTCCATATGTTCCCTTTTGGCATACAATGCAAAACAGAACGATAAAATGAAAAGAAATAATCTTTTGCAAGGTTGCAAATCAAATTATTTGAGGCCAAAAGAATTCACTTCACAATCCTTTCCAAAGGGCACTCATGATTCTAAAAGAAATATTTGAACTATTTGGGGTATAATATTTATTTATTTTTTTTACAAAGCCTTTAATAGTAACATAGAAACTCTCCTAGATGAACTGAGCATTTTCCATCTTTAGCAAAAATTCTTTGTAGGGTTTTGTTTATGGTATTTTGATTTCCTCTCTACAATGATAGTGGATTAAGTGGAATGTTTACTTCCTCCAAAATCTTTCTCTTACATTGTGATGCCCGTATTATTCATCACTGGAGATTAGAATAAAACAGTGGAATGTATTGAAATAGTGAAGCTTCTGGCGTGCCTATTGTCCGGAATGTGGCCTATTAATCTGCTAGTAAAAACACTGTTGAAGTTTTTTTTTTTTTTCCAGAAGTAGAGAAAAAGTAAACATATTCTCATGCCTTCTCTACCTTTTGGCTAATTTCATGCATGAATAACAGCTCATTGGGGCTCATGTATCTCATTTTTTCTTTATATGGAATTAATGGATTTAATACTCAGAACTGAAGCAGATATTTTAACATTACTGGCACAATGTGCTAATTACTTGAATTATCTACCTGTTCTTATTAAGGTGTTCCAAGAACAATTTTCTTCTTTTGAAAAATACACTAATATAATATCATAGTGTATTATAAATTACACATCATTAATGAATTTTCCTATGTCAATTTTCTATATATGGGATTTATTTTACCTCTAACTCAAGGGTTTTAATCTGGAGTTCCAAAGATAGAATTTAGGACTCTATGAACATATGTGAGAAAAGGGTACATATTTATTTTCACAACCTGTGACTAAACTTAGCAGTCCTTTCTATCATTAAAGTAGGTATCAAACCATCATAATATCCACATGGGTGATTTGCTAGCAATAGAGATTACATATTTTTTAATAATAGACTTGCTGCAGATATCTTGAAATATTGGTCATATTCATCACCGTGATGAAATTGTTAGACTATTACATATTGACATTTAATATACTAATTAAAAAGCATACAACACATTTGCTTTTTAAATATTATGATTATCATATTTCAATATAGTTGTATAATCCTATCTATTTTATTTTAGGCACAGAAAAGGGAAGCGTTATTCTTAGAAGAGTTCACCAGACTGCCAAGAAGGATCATGGCACGAAAAATGATGGGAATCTCTGTTTTAATAACTAGCTGAAAGAATCAGAACCACCCCTCCTAAATATTTTTGGTATGTACCACAAAAAATGCTCAGAAATACCACTACTTGCATTACTACATCTATTACCACCTCCTCCGCCATTACTATTGTGAGCTGACATTTACTGCACACTTCCTATGAGTTGAGTATTATGCTATGTCATTACTGCATTAATGCTCCTAAGTATCCACTAATATAGGGGCAATTATCATCTTTTCTGCATACACATTGTTCCCCTAGCTTCCAGGCCACCACACTCCCTTAGTTGTCCTTATACTTCACTGGCTGCCTCTTTGTCACTCGCTTACTGTTATCTTCTTTTCTCCCTGAAAACCTTAATATCGATTGTTCCAGTGATTAATGCAGGGCCTTCTTTTACATTTACTCCCTGAATTTCATCCAGTCTAAAGCTCTAATGCAATTTATATGTTAACAACTCTCAATTTGTTTTTTTTTTCTCCTGAGACGGAGTTTCACTCAGTCGTCACCCAGGCTGGAGTGTAGTGGCACGATCTCAGCTCACTGCAACCTCCGCCTCCCAAGTCCAGGCGATTCTTCTGCCTCAGTCTCCTGAGTAACTGGGATTACAGGAACCCGCCACCACGCCCGGCTAATTTTTTGTATTTTTAGTAGAGACGGGGTTTCACCATGTTGGCCAGGCTGGTCTCAAACTCCTGATCTCAAGTGATCTGCCTGCCTCCCAAAGTGCTGGGATTACAAGCGTGAGCCACTGTGCCGAGCCAACAACTCTCAAATTTATATCTTCAACCAAAAGTTCTCTTTCAAACATTAGACTTTTATGTCCAGGTGGCTACTCTGCACCTGCACTTGCAAGTTATCTCAAACTTAACATTTCTGTGATGGTTAATACTGAGGGTCAACTTGATTGGATTGAAGGATACAAAGTATTGATCCTGGGTGTGTCTGTGAAGGTGTTGCCAAAGGAGATTAACATTTGAGTCAGTGGGCTGGGAAAGGCAGACCCATCCTTAACTGGGTGGGCACAATCTAACCAGCTGCCAGTGAATATAAAGCAGGCAGAAAAACGTGAAAAGGAGAGACTGGCCTCGCCTCCCAGCCTACATCTTTCTCCTGTGCTGGACGCTTCCTGACCTTCAACATTGGACTCCAAGTTCTTCAGTTTTGAGATTCAGACTGGCTCTCCTTTCTCCTCAAGCTTGCAGACAGCCTATTGTGGGCCCTTGTGATCATGGAAGTTAATACTTAATAAACTCCCATATACCTATATCTATATATAATATATAATAGGATATATATATATACACACACACTATATCTCTATATAATATCTAATAGGATATATATATATATACTATGTCCTGTTAGTTTTGTCCCTCTAGAGAACCCTGACTAATACAATTTCCAAAACTGAAGTCTTGATGTTCACCCAACTCTGACCTGGAATCTTCTCTCAGTTGACGGCAGCTCCATCCTTTCAAGTGCTTGGGCCAAAAACCTGGAGTTAGCCTCAACTCTTTTTTTTGTTTGTTTATTTGTTTTTTGAGATGGAGTTTCGCTCTTGTTGTCCAGGCTGGAGTGCAATGGTGCAATCTTGGCTCACCGCAACCTCTGCCTCCTGTCTCAGCCTCCCGAGTAGCTGGGATTACAGGCATTCGCCACCATGCCCAGCTAATTTTGTATTTTCAGTAGAGACAGGGTTTCTTCATGTTTGTCAGGCTGGTCTTGAACTCCCGACCTCAGGTAATCCACCTGGCTCAGCCTCCCAAAGTGCTGGGATTATAGCCTCAACTCTTTTTTTCATTTCCATTCCATATCAACTTATTAGCAAATCCTGTTGCTCCTATTTTCAAAATACGTCCAGAATCTGATGGCTTCTCTCTGCCTTCAGTGTTGCTACTCTGGACTGAACTATTACCATCTCTTGCCTGGATTCCTGGCTACCACAGTTGATATGCCTGTCTCTGTCCTTGCCTCAATACAGCCTGTTTTCTACATAAAAGTCAAAATGAAAGTGTTAAATCTAAGTCAGATGCTGTTAATCTTCTGCCCCAGAGCCTGCAATGCCTGCTCATTTTACTGAGTAAAAGCCAAAGTCCTTCCAAAGGCATACGAAGCCCTACATGACTTGACATCTCCTTCTACTCTTGTCTTCCTCCGCTTTAGTCACAACGGCCCCTCTGCTACACTTTGAACATCCTAGTCGTGCTCCTACCCCAGGGCCTTTACACCAGCTGTTCTTGCCACTGGGCACACTCTTCCCACAGATAACACAGGCTACCTCCCTCATGTGCTTCAAGTCTCTGCTCCAATGCCACTATTTCAGTGAAGCCTACCCACCTCCTAGGACCCCTATCCCCACACTGGTACTGCTTATCTCCCTTACTTGGCCTTGTTTCCTTTCTTTATCACCTGCTAACATAAGGGGCAGTCCTTTTACTTATATCTTTATTGCTTATTGTCTATTTTTCCCACTAGAATATGAGCTCCATGAAGGCACATATTTTTGTCTGTTTCATATACTGTCATATATGTAGCAATATTTGTAATATGAACGCATGAAGTTTCAATGACCTACACAAATTCACACAAGTTGGAAGTCAAGATTCGACCTCAAGGAGGCCGAGCATGGTGACTCACACCTATAGTTCCAGCACTTTGGGAGGCTGAGGTGGGCAGATTACTTAAGGTCAGGAGTTGGAGACCAGCCTGGCCAACATGGTGAAACCCTGTCTCTACTAAAAATACAAAAATTAACTAGGCCTAGTGGTGCGTGCCTGTAATACCAGCTATTCAGGAGGCTGAGGCAGAAGAATCGCTTGAACCTGAGAAGCAGAGCTTGCAGTGAACCAAGATGGCGCCATTGCACTCCAGCCTGGGCAACAGAGTGAGACTCTGTCTCAAAAAAAAAAAAAAAAAGATTTGACCTCAGGGAGTGTAATTTCAGAGATCTCCACTGTAGTTAGAGTGCAATCCCACATCTCTTCTTATCCTTTTAAGATTATTCAAATGCCAACCTTCAAGAAGCTAATTTTCACATTCAGAATTAGTCTTTATTCTCTACTTTCATGGCATCCTGTTTTTAATCCCCTTTATACTACATGTCAGCTTATGCCTTTAAATATATCTATCTATTCATATATCCAGCTAGGTAGGTAAGCTCCTAGTGGACAGCTTTGATGTCTGATTTTTCTTTGGATATGCCACGTCAGGCACTGATTAGATCACTATTAGATGGATGAATTTATTTATGAATATGTGAATGATAGAACTCTGAGACAGGAGAAAAATGTTAATTTATAATTCAGCAGGTTAATATTGGGCAAATATAAATGTTAACAAAATTTCCCAAACCAAGTAGTATTCAAATAAGCAACAGTTTTTAAGGGAATTGATAGATTGTTCTGATAATACAGGGGGCCACAGAAACTACCTGAGAATGTGCTTTGATGAGCAATGCATCAGTGGTCAAAGGAACAGGGAAGAGCTGAAATCATAAATCAAAGGCTTTTCTAATTGCAAGAAAAACTAAGCTGGCTGCAACTCTGAGTAATAGGAATAAAACTAATAGAGACTGCTAATGGACTTAATCATAAACTGTACAAATGTTTTCCAATAGAACAGCTTAAAATTATGGAGAGGGTTTCTCCCCCCGCCATTCTTTCTTGTCATCTCCATTTTTATTAACTTTTTTCATTAACTATACCGAACAGTCATAGATATTTCTCTTATTCTAAATGTGTCTGAAAGTACCCAAATGTAATGGATCCCCATATATGGGCTACTTCAAATGCCAAGATTGATAGCAAGAGGTCTGACTTCGTGTAAACAAGCAATCCTTTGCTTTCTCATTCAATAGTAATATTTTCCAATATAATGTTTCAAAGTCTATTTAGAAAACACATGCAATAGAAACAGACACTGAAAACTAAAATCCAATATACCGCTATACAACTTAGGTGTGCAAAAACAATATATATATAGCAGATAAAGATATTTTAAAGATTCCGGATGAAATATTAGTAAAACTTAACTTACCTAGCCATCTGCAGATGCTTTTTCCTAAGAATAATGAGGGTAACAAGCAACAGTCCAATTAAAAGTGTGCTAAGGATGGCCAGCACGGAGATCACTACCACATTGGGATTCATCTCTGTAACTAAAGAGATAAGTTGTGCATTTTCATCATAGGTTCTGTTACAGGGAACCAAACAGAACCATTCATTGCTTTTCATCTAGTCTTAAGGGCAGTGAGCTTATGATGATACCAATAATAGTAACAATCATGTTCCCCAAGCCAACAATGACCTCTTCCTGGTCAACTGTAACTTAGCAAACTAGACTGATAAGTGGTATTCAGGTGTCTGGAAGAATTGAGTCCCTTTCAAAGGCCTGCAACATTCAGGATATTCTTACACAGGGAAACTAAAGAATGAAGAATACCTATGCCACAGTTTAAATTCATTTGAAAGCTAAAAATATGGAAGTCATTATCATGCATTATTGTTTTTTAGCATTTTCGCAAGCTTAGAGGGTGGCAACCTCTTATTTTACACCCATGATTTTGAAGTCAGAAAGCACAACTGTATACTTTGCTTACAACTAATAATGTATATCAAAAAGACATTAGCAAACTACCATCTGCTGAAGCACTTAACACATTACTAGAAGCAGGCATTCTGATGATCCGTGGCCATATGTTTAGAGGTTTTCCATCTGCACAACTCAAGAGATTAAACCTATCAATAGGTTGTAGGGCTCTGAAGAACAGGGGTCGCGTCCTTTTCATGTATTCTATATAAAGACTTGTCTCCTGTGGCACTTAAACATTGTCTACTTCATACTACACAGAAGAACAGGATATCAAAGGCAGGAACATAGGTTAAATATTCTTATAAAACTCTTTAAAATGGGCCTGAGGACTCATACCATCTTGTGCATTGATCATAAAATCACAGAATGAGCAGGCGCATCAGATCCCTAAGGTTTTGGATATTTACCACTTCCCATTTGGGCCAGCTTGGCTCCAGTTTATGAGTAGAGTGCTTAAACAGAAAGAACAATGGACTCATGATCAGAAGAGCTTGTTCACTTGAGTACTGCTATTTGGAGAGAAGCCATTTCATCTGCCCTATGGGCCTCATTTTCCTCATTTATAAATAAGTTTAATAATATCACCTGTTATGCTACATTGTCATGGAGCTGACAAGGAATGATGGACATTAAGGTACAGTTGACCCTTGAACAAAATGAGTTTGAACTGTGCAGGTTCACATATATATGGATTATCTTTCCTCTCTGCCACCCTTGAGACAGCAAGACCAAACCCTCCTCTTCCTCCTCCTCCTCAGCCTACTCAATGTGAAGACCATGAGGAAGATCTTTATGAAAATCTGCTTCCACTTAATGAATAGTACATATATTTTCTCTTCCTTATGATTTTTTCAATAGCATTTTCTTTTCTCTAGCTTACTTTATTGTAAGAATACAATATATAATAAGTATAACATACAAAAATGTGTTAATCAACTGTCTACATCATTGGTAAGACTTCAGGTCAACAGTAGCCTATGAGTAGTTAAGTTTTGGGGGAGTCAAAAATTATACATGGATTTTCAACTATGCAGGGGTTGGCACTTCTAAGTCTCTCATTATTCGTGGTCAACTGTATATTTTAGAAAGTATACAAGGATGTAGGAATGAAAGACCATTAAAATACTTTGCAGGTATATTTTTTGTCCTCTCTTCTGAAAAAACAAAAATTAAAAACAGAAAACCAAAAAGAAAAAGAAAAAAGAAAACAGTCCACTCCAGTCATCCCTGAATATAGCAGCTAAATATATGACTAATATTACAGAAATGGAACTAAACCAGTGAAGTTATAAGTGGCTTTATCACAAGAAGCTTCATAGAGGGTCTCAGGTTGCAGAATCAGACTCTAACAAACCAGGAGTAACACATGTAATACAACTAAGAAAAGAATAAGGAAATAAACAGCATCATTCCAGACCTTTCATTAATCTCTAATTTTCCCACTTATACCTTAGGCTGGATTGGAAACTTTCTTTCTTTGACCCAGTTATCAATTATGTCATTCTCTGATCAGTGACCAATGAAGGCCAAGGCTAAACAGATGAAATTGGATTGACAAGAGTACTGTGTCTATTCCTGAAGAAGATGAGATGAGTTAGCAACTAGTATTTAGACAGCATATACTAAGGATTTAAGTATTTTATTTCTAAGCTTCAAAACAACTCAGAAAGTTACATATTATTATTCCAATTTTACAGATGAAAGAAAAGCTCAGAGGCACCAAATGTCTTTCTCTAACTCCATAGTTAGTAAGTGCACTTTGGGATTGAAATTAAGGACTCTCTGACTCCGAAGCTTGGGATTTCTTAGTGGAATATTGATATAAATACATATATATACATATTCAAAAAAAGTGAGAAAAATATGGAAAAAAATATGGAAAGAACTTCCAAAGACCAGATTTCACTAATGTGTATAATTACCCATTGTTGAGACGGCTATGAACGTAGGGACACTGGGGCTGTCATGGCTAAAGCTGGTGACACTACAATTGTAGGCAGTGGCAGGAAGAAGGCTGGAGATGGTCACGACATGGGAAGAAACAGCAACTGGTTCCTGGGGTTTCAGAAAATAAGATAAATTTTAGGTTAACTTCATCTATATTTTTTAAAAATATATTTCATAGTTGAGTTGGTAATAGATTGACAGAGTAAAAAATGTACAAGATGACAAAGAATAGCATTGAAAAATGTTTCCTTTTTTCCCCATTCCCCATCTGACCAATTCCCTTCCATGGAAGCAGCATTATTCCATGTTGTCAGGCATTATTTTTCTTCCCATATGCATTTTATGGATGTATGAACATGAATGACACAGTTAAAAAACATAAGTGATGGCTTAGCTTACACATTGTTCTGCTAATTTTTTTACCTTAGTTATCAATATATTTTGGTGCTTTTTCCATATCAGTACAGATTAAGCTGTTTTATTCTTTTTAAGGGCTGGACAGAAATCCATTGAAAGGACATACCGTACTTTATTTAATGAGCCCCGGTTGATGAACGTGTAAATTCTCTCTGATTTCTTGCTATTGAAAACAATGCTACAATGAACTTCATTTCACAAATTTGGGAAGACACACACATATGAATATAGACACATACACACACACACATATATACACACATATATACACACAATATATGCATGTAATATGTATGTATGTGTGAACGTACACACATACACATATACTCATATATTCTTTGCTAGTGTCACATTCTTTGAATTGCTGAGTCAAAAAGCGTACATTTAAAATTTTGAAAGCTATAGAAAAATAGTTCTCTACAGACATTTTGCGAGTTACTCACCTTTGGCATCAATGCGTGACAATGCCTGCCTCCCTACATTCTTTCCAGTACCATACATTTGCAAACTCTGAGCTTTTCCATTATTACTAGTGAAAATTGTATATTGTAGTTTTATTTCACATTTTTTTTTATCATAAGTGAGGTTGCTGAAGTTTTCATCTGTTCAAAAGATTTCTGTATTTTTCTATGAAATATTTGTTTTGGGTTGTTGACCTTTACCTTTTTGACTTGTAGCAATTCTTTATATATTAAGGACACTACATCTTTGTCTGCATTCTTAGCTTTTATATAACATCCACTAAAACATGGCAACTATCTGCACTAAGAAACATTTAGTATTAACTTATTCTTGAGTCAAAAAGTTGCTAACTTGGTGGACCCATGGCCAGACTAGTGACAAGTACTACTGTACAATAGCAAAAGATGAGCCAGCATCTTTTTCAAAACAAGATTTTGAAACACCCTTGCATAAAGAAATGAGAGCCATCAGCATTTTCTTCCACTTCCTTCTCTTTCACTATTCTATAAAAGAATTATTCTAAGGAAAGACTTTTGCTAACAGGACTCAGTTGTAGTAAGTAGCTAACTAACCATTGTTTTCTTAAAGGAAGGCATCACTGTAGTTATAGAGAAGAAAATCCATTATTGGAAGAGCAGTTATTTTCCAAAAGGATTCTTAGAATAGAGAAAATTCAGCTGTTCAGTACAAATCAACGAGAGATACATTCATAGAAGGGAATCTCAAAAAGAGAAAGGAATCAAAGCAAATTATCTTAGCATTCAATATGAAAAGATTTGCACTCCCAGCAATCCTTTTTTCTTCTCAATCTCATGAACTTCATTATTTAAAAAGATCAATTACTTATGTTCACAGTATTAGTCTACACACTGTATTATGTAAAATCCCTAACAAATCTGTCCTTTTCCTTTCACTTCTGGCTGTGAAATATTTTTTCCTTGTGGCATTGCCACTCATAGAACTGCAGGTTCATCTCTTTCCTTCCGTTCATTCTGACCTGGTGAACAACTCTGTTTATCGTATCTGCCATTTGCAATTCTAGAGCTTTAGCAATAGCCTTCCCTCAGTCTTCATTTTGCAACAAGACTGTCCCCCTTACAAACTAGATATGCATGTTTATTTTAAATTCTCCTGGTAGTATGGACCTGTCTTGTGGTACTTATATTTTACTTTACTTTTTTCTATACTTATGCAATGTCCACACCATATAAAAATGTTTTGAAGGCAAATATTGATTCTATCATGTGTGTTCTATACAGTGCCTTTTATATACTTGGCAAATGGTTCATATTTGTTAAATTATATTTTATATGGTAGGGTCTTTCTTCCCTTGATCAAGTCAATGGCCTACTACCTTTATTCCTTTGTCTGACCTGGAGTGACTTATGAATTAGGAGCAAGTGATACAGACAAGGATAAAAGTTCTCATAACAACTTTTGGGCTTGGTCTAAGCCTGCTGTTAATTTCTATCACTGAAACACAAAAGAGCAAATAAACAGTTTTCATTTTATATAGCTCAAAGAAATAGAAGATTATTATTTTGCCCAGATAATTAGCCTTACTTAAGTGAACTGAGAAAAGGTAGATCAAAAGGTACAGTACCTGAAGTTTGGTTTTCTGACTGGAGCCAACTTGTTGACAGAAAACTTCAAAGAAATCAGCTACTCCCTCTTCCACCCACAGCAAAGTCACTGAAGTCTGGGTTTTGTTCACTGCGAAGAGTGATTTGGGTGGAGCTGGTTCTGAGCAAAGACAGGGTTTTTTTAAAATTTAATTTACTGAGTGTATTCTTTCTTCTTTCACTAATAAGCAGGTGAAGCATCCCCCAATTCAAATATAGGTAGGTAAGAGCACCATAAAGACTTTATATTGCCTTTGAAATATGTCCTTTCATAAAGATAGCTATCTAACTTGGAAGGGAGAATACTTTGCCTTTTCCCCCTTCCATTTCTTTACTTCTCTTTTCAGAACACTTCTGTTTTCTACTTCAGTTTCATCATAGACATAATCTATTAATAGTTTCTGTGTCATTTATACTGGAGTTAGCATTGCCCTGATAATACAGAACTTCCTGGATGAGAAACAAAAATCTGCACTTAATAAAGGTGGAGAAAAATGAAACTTGGTGTGCTTCCTTCTAATGAAGGGATGCAGTTTGGTATTTAGCCAATAACCTGTCTTCCTTTCTCTGGAAACTATCTGGAACAATTCAGACAGAAAAATGGCTGCTTGAAATTTTAGTCAAAATTTAAAAAGATAAAGCTAAACAGATAGTATCATTTTTTTTTTTTTTGAGGCGGGGTCTCACTCTGTAACCCAGGCTGGAGTGCAGTAGTGCGAACACAGCTCACTGAAGCCTCATCTTCCCTGGTTCAAGTGATCCTCCTGCCTCGACTCCCAAGTAACTGGGACTACCTGGCTTATTTTTGCATTTTTTGCAGAGACAGAGTTTTGCCGTGTTGCTCAGGCTGGTCTCAAACTCCTGGACTCCAGCAATCCACCCACTTTGGCCTCCCAAAGTATTGGGATTACAGGTGTGAGCCACCATGCCTGGCTGATAATACAATTTTTTAAGAAAAGAATTGATAGAAGGGAATTGGAGGATTAATAAAACATTAGATAAATTTTTTATCTTAGACATTTTATCTTAATAATAAATAAATCCATTCATCAAGGAAGCTGTGTTGTCTGTCCTCTTCATACTTATTTCTAGGAATTGAGTCACTGGCATTGCTCTCGTGAGACCAAAAAATCCTGCCTGTTCCTCAATTCTAATAGTCATCTGCTGTCTCATTCTCCATTCCTGAATGTCTCCTGGTCTTCTGCTTGTGACTGTCTTTTGGACGTTGTCTTTCCCTCTAGGTCCCCCAGTATGCAGAGTGCTGTGCCTGAACTCAAGGTCTTAAGCTGGGGTCCCTGTTACCTGCTCTCAGACCCCCTGACATTGCTTATTTGGACATATTGTATCTTGCTGCTAGGTTCACATAACAGCATCCTCCACCCACTTATATGTGCCTGTCAGATAACTACCCACTGTTGTAGGTTTCTTCCTGCTTGTTACTTGGATTTTTCATTTTCTGCCCCATTCTCCTAAGTCTGTTCTCCAGCTCCTGTCCTTTAGAGGTGCTTGAAAAAGTCCTGTCGGCCATTTCACTGCTTTGACAGGTACACATCTTTATGTGGGAAGATTTGAACCTTGTTTCTAGAATATCATCATTGTGGCCCTGCCCAGGACCAAGAAGTATGTCAAAATCATTCTTGACATGATTTATCACAGATCGCCTAAACTTATGTCCAACTAAAAAGAAGCATGTTTCTTTCTTGCAGCAACTTGACAAGGTTAGGCAGAAGAGTTGAAGGAGGAAAGAGATGAGTTCTTCTTAGGCAAGCAAAATTCACAATAGATGTCAGGACCCCTTTTTCACTTGCAATGAATTGTCCAGTCCTCCAGGCATTGTATTGTCCCACTTTTGCTCTGAGGAAGACTGCTAATGAAACACAGAGGTCAATTTCCACTTCTCACTTCCTTTATAACCGCCATTGCTAATAGGATTATGTCCTTCAGGCATTCTGACTCATGTGGAACTTGGATCTATGGAACCAAGTGTGAAGTTGTTTGGGGGCATAGATGAATGATTAGTTAGGCTGAGCCTAGGCTTTTCTTTTTTAAAAATGCACACTACAGAATTGTTCCTCAGTCACAATTCTGAGGCTCTTCCCTTTTTTCTCAGTCCCAGAGAGCATAACTTTTAAAAACTCTTGTTACCTTTTCCTTTAATCTTTTTTATTTTTTTGAGATGGAGTCTCGCTCTGTCACCAGGCTGGAGTGCAGTGGTGCTGCAATCTCGGCTCACTGCAACCTCTACCTCCCGGGTTCAAAAAATTCTCCTGCCTCAGCCTCCTGAGTAGCTGGGACTACAGGCATGTGCCACCACGCCCTGCTAATTTTTTTGTATTTTTAGTAGAGACAGGGTTTCACCATGTTGGCCAGGATGGTCTCGATCTCCTGACCTCGTGATCTGTCTGCCTCAGCCTCCCAAAGTGCTGGGAGCTGGGATTATAGGCATGAGCCACCATGCCCGGCCTCCTTTAATCTGTTTTTAAATTATATTGCATGTCTAGACTTTTGTGATCACACTCATTGATCATCACAAACTTGCTGTGCCTCTTTTTCCCTGGCTCTAATCAGTTCTTTCTTCATTTTGTCAACGATGGATTAAAATCACCTTAAAATGCCATTTCACTCATGTTAAATCCTATCTGTGCATTGTCTGTGGTATCACATCCAAACATACCATGTCTTTAAGATCCTGCTTAAACTGGCTGCATGCTATCCAACCAGCTTCACCACCATTCCTGACACATAGATGTGTTGCCTCCTGGGAAAGACAGTCTTCGCACTGACCTTCAGGGCAGTGCTCTATTTCAGCCCATGTTTACCTTCAATCAGTATGCTCTTCATTCTGCTTATTCGAAGGTCAAGAAATAGTCTTACCTCCTCCTTGAAGTCTCATTTGGTGACTCTTACTCTTGAAGATTTATCCCTTCTCTGACATTCTACTGCCTTTAATTATTTCCTATATAATCTATGTGAGTGAAGGCCCGATTCTAGTAGATCCTGCTAGATTCTTTAAGAACAGGGGTCATGTGTTATAAATGACATTTGAAGTAGCCGCCTATAGGTACTCAATAAATCTTATTTATCGGCTGATTTAAAACATGAGTCAAGATTCATCAACCAAAAGAGGAGGATTCAAGCACCAGGCAAGACCAGACATGCTGAGGTTGTATCTTAATGTTCTCTTCTGTTTTTATGTAGATAAAATTATCAAATTTCAGGGGCAAAGTCAAGAACTATCATGAATTATTGCAAGAGCTCCCAGTGGTCCAAGGAATATGACATGAATACTGCAGTGAGGGTTTCCTTTGTTCTGGCTGAGAATGTGGCTCTAGGTGATAAGATCCTCAGGAAAATCTCCTAGAGGTCTGGGACATCTAACAGCCATGTAACAAATTTTTCTTTTTGGGTAGAATATGAGGGCAATAGATTATTTCAAGGTCCCTGCACCTGTGATCACTGTGCACTTTTCTGGAAGACGTTTACATGTCAGCTCTGTAGGTCAATGAATAACATACATAAATCACCTGCTTGAGGACTGTTCAGGATCTTCGTGATTGGTGTGCTTCCCTAAATTACTCAGGCAGAAATTTAACTCTGGTATCCCAAAGGAAACAAAGAAAATTATTACAATTTATTGTTATTATAATTATGAACTTATTACTATTACAAGATTTCACAAGTGAAAGTATAATTGAATTGGGAGTGCTTATAATTAGATTTTCCTACTCAAGACAACAACTGTCCCAGGAAATGTTTTAAAATGTAAGAATTGGAATGTGAATTGTCCAACACAGCCACTAGCCACATGTAACTGTTGTGTACTTGAAATGTGGCTAGTCCAAATTGAGAGGTGCTGCAAATGTAAAATACAGACAGAATTTCGCAGACCTAGTATGAGAAAAGAATAAAATATCTCATTAATAGTTATTTATATTGATTATATATTGGAACAATATGACCTTGGATATATTTGGTTACATAAAATATATTGAATTTAATTTTACCTGTTTCTTTTTACTAATTTTTAATGTGGCTACTAGAAAATTGAAAATTATACATGTGGCTCTTATTATGTTTCAAATGAATAGTACTGAGTTAGAGCATTTCTTCTTATTGCCTAGAGTAGAAGTCTGGAAATTTCTGGCAAAAACTGGCTGGAGGGGTCCCACATCTCATGAGAAGTCAAGGCCAGCTCAGTGCCACAGCCTAGGATGGTTTAGATCAAGCTTGTCCAACCCATGGCCAGTAGGCCACATGCTGCCCAGAATGGCTTTGAATGCAGCCCAATACAAATTCATAAACTTTCTCAAAACATTGTGAGATTTTTTGTGAATTTTTTTGATTCATCAATGTTAGTATATTTTATGTGTGGCCCAAGACAATTCTTCTTCTTCCAGTGTGGCACTTGGAAGCCAAAAGCGAAAAGACTGGACACTCCTGGTTTACATGACTCATGTTTTCCATCCTCAGAAGCACAAGATTAAAGTGGATAGTGGCTAAATATTAATTAGGCAATTGCATATGATAGGGAATACAATGACATCAAAAGCATTTTGATTGCTTTCTATCTTTGTTATGGGATGAATTATATCCCCTCCCCCTAAATTCATATGCTGAAACCCTAACCCTTAGTACCTCAGAATGTGACTGTATTTTTTTTTGAGGTGGAGTCTTGCTTTGTCGCCCAGGCTGGAGTGCAGTGGCATGATCTTGGCTCACTGCAAACTCCACCTCCCAGATTCAAGCGATCCTCCCACTCAGTCTCCTGAGTAGCTGGGACTACAGGCGCCTGCAACCACACCCGGCTAACTTGTGTATTTTTAGTAGAGACAGGGTTTCACCATGTTGTCCAGGCTGGTCTTGAACTCCTGACCTCAAGTGATCCACCCACCTCAGCCTCCCAAAGTGTTGGGATAACAGGCATGAGCCACCACACCCGGGGTGAATAGAGCCTTTAAAGAGGTGATTAATTTAAATGAAGCTGTTAGCATGTGCCCTAATCTAATCAGACTGGTGTCCTTATAAGAAGAGGAAATGTAGACAGCAAAGAGATGTACGTGCACAAAGAAAAGACCATGTGAGGACACAGTTACAAAGTGATCATCTGCAAGCCTCAGGAGAAGCCCACTCTGCTCACACGTGGACCTTGAACTTCCAGACTCCAGATCTGTGAGAAAACAAATTTCTGTTGTTTAAGCCACCCAGTCTGTTGTATTTTGCTATGACAGCCCTATCAAACTAATACAGTCTTTTACTATTCAAAACACCAAATATGTCCCTTTCTGCACATGAGGGATGAAAACAAACCCTATAAAATATCAAATACAGTCAGTCTTCTAAAGCAGAAGGATAGGAAAAACCCAATAATGTTGTGAAGAGTAAATGAAATTGAAGACAATGTATACACAAACACTTTATATAATGTAAAGCCACGTAGATATTAGTTATGGAACATCTCCTGGCTATTGCTTTTTATCTTTCTAAATGACGTTTTCAATCATAACATTTTCAATATTCTCATGCTCCGAAATGTCAAATTTCATTTTGTTTAAAATAATTTCACAGTCCATGATATTTGGTGTGAGTACCTATGTATATGGGTAAGGGGGATAGACATACCATTTTCATAAAATGAGGTATAGATATAGGGTTGTTTGCTTTTAAATACCCTCTAAAAGCTTTCTAACATTGCTGGTGTTCCACTCAACTAGCTGGCCCTGCCTATTTTCTTTTCTTCTCTCTCATTCCATGCCTCTCCGGGTTTGGACTGAGAATCCAATTTAATTTTATAAGAAAATCAAGTACAATGCATAGAATATGGGCAGACTGGAAGGCTGCAAGGCCATCTCTACCATTTAATTTAGATTGGATTATGAGAGGCTCAAGCTGTTGCCTAGGATCTCTGGGGAGTGAAAGTGACCTTCCTGAAGTATGAGCTAGTGTCTGATTCTTATGCTGTGCTCTGGCAGCAAATCTCTTTCTTTTCTCAGGAATTCCAAAGGGAATAGTCAGATGTAATATTTAGCCTAGGAGCAGAATGTAATGTATTTATTGTCTAAAACCCATCTTTCTCTGATAGCTATTACATTGTTTCTTCTTTTAATGTGACTCATTAATTTAGCTGCCTAGAGAATGATGTTTATGAGGCCAAGATTATATCCATAAGGACCAGCGTGGTGAGTCATTTTACAAATGTGCGACATTGGTAATAAGGAAAATTAAGTAGAAAAGTATTGTTAAAATTATCTTAATCCATGATCCACATAACAACATTTATTTTCAATCTTTAGCCTTACTGATAACAGTTTTTTAGGATGCTCTTCATATGCAAAGCATAATTGTTAACATCTGTATTGTAATAAGCCTTTTAAATTTATTTTTATTTTCCTCAACTTAAGCAACTCTACGTTAAGCAGTGTAAGTCATATAGCATATTTGACTTGGCCAAAGGAAGCATCTGTAACGTAAGCAGTGTAGGCTGCAGAAACTATGCTCAAGTTGGTGAAATAACATCTGCAAAAGAAAGCACTCTCTGAAAGGAAAATAAACAAGAGGTATAGAAATTATTCAGGGTGAGTTAAGATTGATATGCAATGAAATTAAGGAGAGAAATACTTACATTAAACAGCAGAAGTCTTTCTTAGACCTGAAGTTTATTAGACTTTGTCTTGTTGACTTAGGGAAATTCTTTTCCTAGATACATTTAACAAGTAATTTGAACATTTAAAAAAAAAAAAACCAGGAAGTAAAAAAAAATTCAGGCAAATATTTAGCACCTGAAAACACATTAAATTATGAGGCCTTTTTCCCATATATAAACATAAAATTTTCTCAGGAGTTAGAAATGTCTGCTATTTTCATTACTTTTTTTTTTTTTTTTTTTTTTTTTTTGAGACGGAGTCTCAGTCTGTCACCCAGACTGGAATGCACTGGCGCAATCTTGGCTCACAGCAACCTCTGCCTCCCGGGTTCAAAAAATTCTCCTGCCTCAGCCTCCCGAGTAGCTGGGATTACAGGTACCCATGAGTATGCCCAGCTAATTTTGTATTTTTAGTAGAAACGGGGTTTCACAATGTTGGCCAGGCTGGTCTCGAATTCCTGACCTCAAGTGATCTGCCCGCCTCGGCCTCCCAAAGTGCTGGGATTGGGATTACAGGCAGTGAGCCACTGTGCCCAGCCTTACCTATATTCTTTAAGGCTTAGAGATAGCAAGTATAATACCTTTTTCTGTGAATCACTAGATGGGTTGATAGTTTTAGTATCTTAAGTAACTTCTAAAGGTCAATAGAGTTTTTCAGAGAAAGCTCCCATTTAACATTACTTTTTTTTTTAATTTTTAAAAATTTGCATATGTTTATGGGATACTAGTGTAATTTCGTTACATGCATAGACTGCGTAGCGGTGAAGTCAGGGCTTTCTGGGTATTCATTATCCACATAACATACATTGTACCTACTAAATAATTTCTCATCATCCACCCACTTCCCACCCCCTCACCCTTCTGATTCTCTTTGCTTAGTTTCAAAACAAATATCTGAATTCCTCCTTTTCAGTGGTTCCAGGAATATGTGCTTTTACTTAGCAATTTTTATTTTGTTAGGAGTCATATATTGCAAAATTCTTAGAATAAGATCAGCACTTTCATTGCGTCATTAATCTTGTTGCTTTTATTCTGAACTCAGGTATGGAATGAAATTCTAAAAGTTGAAGGAGCATAAAAGATCATCTAGCCCAGACTCATTCTATAGATAGGAAGCTGGAATTCAGAGGGTCTGAGTTACTTTGCTATGGTAACACAATTTGTTTGTGAGGGCGAGAACTGGGATCCACACCTCTGGACCCCTAGTTAAGGGTCGTTCCTATTACACCTGGTTTCCTCCCAATCAGTGAGTTTCCCACTCAGTTGCATATAAGTGGGGATGACCAAGCCTCCTGAAAAATTCCTTTGCTTAGAAGACTAACTTTTCCAGAGTGGGCACTTGCTTGTGTGTTTAGGTCAGTGCCAGACTTCACAGTCGTTGCTCTATGTGTCCATCCTTCAGATTCTTCCAATACATCGGAGAGAATCATGTACCTGCAGAATATGCAGTAGCTTATGATGAGCAGGAGAAATGCCTTTAGAGAAGTGCTAAAGTGGGCCGGGCGCGGTGGCTCACGCCTGTAATCCCAGCACTGTGGGAGGCATTTGCAGGCAGATCAAGAGATCAGGAGTTCGGGACCAGCCTGACCAAAATGGTGAAACCCCGTCTCTACTAAAAATACAAAAATTAGCCAGGCGTGGTGGTGCACGCCTGTAATCCCAGCTACTTGGCAGGCTGAGGCAGGAGAATTGCTTGAACCTGGGAGGCGGAGGTTGCAGTCAGCAGAGACTAGGCCACCGCACTCCAGCCTGGATGACAGAGTAAGACTCTGTCTCAAAAAAAAAAAAAGAAGCACTAAAGTGGTTTGGCATGCCTCTGGGCAGTTGACAAACCACGGTGACACTCAGAAGACTGCAGTGAGGAGGGGTATATTGAGGCGAGGGATTGGTTAGTGTCAGGCCCAGGTACAGAGCCATGGGACTGTGGCATGGCTGTCACTGAGAACCTAAACCAGGAAACAATGCTTGGATGGGGCTGCTGGCCACGGAGGTATATATCAGAAGAGTAGAATGGCAGGTATTGCCCCCTGCAAACCTAAAGAACATGCATGTGTTTATCTTACAAGAAGTCAGTCAGAAGAAACCATCCATGATTTTCACTCTGCTCACTATCCCATTAATGCCCATACTGTCTGTTTGTCTGTCATTGTCTTCCTGAAGATATATCTAGACCCAATTCTTCCACTGGATCCCTGGGTTCCATCTCCTCTGCTCCAATCAAGGACATCACACCAAGTCTCACCTCTATGCTGCATCAACAGTTTTCTCTGTTTTGTTGAATCATTTTACTTAGCCTACAGACAAGCTGTTTTCACTCACTTAAAGAAAACAAAATAAAAACAAAAAACTACCAAAAACTCTTGGATTCTTCTATCCTTTAGCTCCTGTGCATTTTCTCTCCCTCCCTTTATAATATAATCCTCAAAGGTTTTGTTATTCTAGCTATTCATGGTTTTCTCCTTTCATTCTCTTTGAACACCTTTTAATTAGATTTTTTTTTCCATCACCATGGCACCCAAATGCCTCTTCTCAAAATCAGCAGTGACTTGTGGGCTGCTAAGATCAGTGGTCAATTCTCATTCCTCATCTTACCAGATTTGTTCACAGGTTTGACCTGGACAATCTCCACTCACTGAGGATCTCTCTTCCCTTGGCTCCTGGGAGAGGACACTTTTCTGTGCTCTTTCTTGCTTGCCTGGCCAATACTCCCCAGTCTCTTTTGGCTGGTTTTTACTCACCATCTCCACGTCTTACAGCTGGAGTGGCCCAGGGCTTAGTTCCTGGATAGCATTATTTTTTCTTTATTGTCTTGGTTAACTCATCACATCTGTCTCCTGCCTACACTCAAATTTATATTTTTAGTCCTGAAGTCTTCACTGAATCCAAGCTCCTTTATCTAACTGCCTGCTCAGTATTTGTTATTGAATGGTTTCATAGGAACCTTCAAAATGTTGACCCACCCAGACCTGAACTTCTGACATTGCCTCAAACCAGCCTCTACCATAATGTTCTCCAAGTTAATAAATCAATCAAACCTCTGTCTTTCCAATTGCTCAGGCCCCAAATCTTGCTGTGTCTCTAGGCTGCTTTTACTCATTCACAGACAACATCTAAGTCCATCAGCAGATTTTCTCAGCAACACCTTCAAAATAAATTTTGAATCTGACCACTTTTCATCGCCTCTGCGGCTCCCAGTCTGACCTAAACAAGTATAATCTCTTATCTGGACAGACTCAGTGTTCTCTAAACTTTAAGGTGACCATGTAATTCATCAAAAATGTCCACACGGGAACACTTGTGGGGCAGAAAAGGCTTGCCCCAAATCCTAAAGAGGATTACTGCCTTTTAACTAATCCATAAGAGTTGTAGGTATTGTCTAAGGCAACAGGGATGTATGGTCATATTACCTAATTGGTTCCCTCCTGCCCTTATCCTTGCCCTGAACAATCTATTATCACCAGAGTGACCCAGTGAAACCTATTAGGTTATGTGCCTCTGCTTAAAGCATGCAATGGAGAATCATCTCACTCACAGGAAAGTGTCTTTTCAACGACCCTACACGGTCTGATCCCTTGCTACCTCTCTGCCCCGTATCTACGGCTCTCCACCTTGTTTGTTCCACTCCAGCCGCACTGCCTGCCTGACTTTTCCTTGAACTTGCCAGGAACACTACGCTTCCGTAGCTGTGCACCTGTGGTTCCTTCTGCCTACAGAATCTCATCCCAGTGATCTCTTTGGCTTACTCCCTCATCTCCTTTAGGCTCTGACTCAAACATCACCTTCACAGTGACACTTACTCTACTCCCCACAAAAATTGCACCCATCCCCCAGAGCACTTCCTATCCTCTTTTCCTCTTTCACTTTTCTCCATGACACTTATCACCATTATCATTCTTATATTTATGTTTATCATCTCCTTTTCTCCATTAGAATGAGGGTTGACATTTTTGTCGTTTTGTTCATTTCTGTATGCTCAGAACCAAGATAGTGTGTGGCATATAGTAAATGCTAAATAAATATTCGCTGATTCACAGGATGAATAATTTTTTTTAAAAAGTATAAGACCTTAAGCATTTTATTAGCTTCTTTCTAGCTGACTGGCAGCCTACAGATTTCTATATATCTATATCTATATCCGTATTTGAGAGAGACAGAAAGAAAAAGCCTACTATCCCCCAAATACTTAACATTTCAAAGTATTTTGATTTTTTTCTTGTCCATAGCCAAATTATGTTTTAAAGATTTCTAATCTCTAAAAAGTTTCTATGACTGAGACTAAGAAAATCAAGCCAATGTCCCTAAGACCAAATTCCAAAAGAGGAACGGAGAGTCACAAAAGTGGGTATGAGGCTCCTCCCTGTTGTTAAATTTTTTAATAGAAAAAATGAAGTTTGAAGGGAAAAGGCCACACCCCAGTCCAGGAATAGAAGCAGCAGATGGATAAAAAGTACGAAATGACTGTTTCTGGACCAAGATTTAGCAATGTATAAAGCGTGTCACATTTCTCTAAGCGCCAGCTTGTTCAAATGAGGACATAGCACTGAATTATCTCCAAAAGCTCTCCTAGCACTAAAGTTATATGATTCTTTATCTCGAACGTGCCCGAACATGTCTGTGGTCAGAATAAAGCAGAAATTTGATGATGGTGGTGTGCAATCCTGTTTTTTGTTTAGTTTTGTTTCCTCTGACCTCTTTAGCTGTTCCTTTCCACTCTCTCTTTCTGATTCTTCCTGCTAAGGTGAATTCCTAACTGCTGGGGTGGTTCTTCCAGACTCAATCGAGGGCTTCTCTTTTCTTCTCTGTCTTTACTTATTACTTGGTGATTTCATCCAGACACTTCCAAATTTTTATTTCCAGCCCAGAATTCTCCCCTTGCCTTCACATCTGCCCCGGGATATCCAATAATCATTTTAATTTTTTTTTTTACATCCAAAGAAGAATCCTTGATTCTTACTTCACCCTAAATGTTCTCCTCCTGTAGTTTTACTAGTCATCTCAATCTCAGTGAATTGCACCACCATTCGTCCTAGTTGCTCAAGAGTGAAGCCTGGGAGTCATTAATTTCCCTTTTCCTCACTTCCTGTTTCTGCCCTATCAGAAAGTTCTGTGGACACAACCTCCAAAAGAGCTCCTGAATTCTGTCCCCTTCTCTTCATCTCCATTACAACCACTGTAGTCAAAGTTACCATCACTCTCTTGCCACTTCTTTGAATTAGAATATTATTTTTAAAGTTGGCACGAATAGCCCCTTAATTAGTACCCTTACTTTCATTGTTGATACAATAATCCCTTTCTCATTAAGCAACCAGAGGGATTGTTTTAAATGTAAATCGGATTATTTAAGTTCTGTCAATGGCCCTTCATTATTCTGAAAATAATATTCCAACTACATGCCTTAAAAGACCTACACTCAGGCCTGCCTGTTCCCTCTGCCTGGCATCCTCCTTCTTGGCCTTTTCCTGGCCAGTTCTTCTTGTTATTCAGACCATAGCCTCCATGGCTTCCTCAAAGAAAGCTTTGACCTCATAGTCATTCTGCACCATATTTCCCTGTTGTAGAGCACCGTACAGCACTTACTACCATCTTCCTCTTCACTAGATCATAAGCTGCTTGTGAACCGAAAGTGAAAGAGCGCTCTGGGTTCATTACCATCACTATTACCACAAGTAGTCTGGCATCTGAGTAGTACTTAGAAGGTTCTCAATATATATTAGTTAAATGGATTGATGAATGGATATTCTATTACAAGAGAGCTATTTGTGATGTGTCCAACATGTCTCATTCCTGGTTTTTTTTTCCCTTTCTTTTTCTTTTTTTTAAGGTTAGGAAACTGATCATCTTATGTAGACTTAGCAAGTCCTCTTAAAGTTGGCCCAGGGATCCAGGTTGATTCACCAAGACTAGAAGATAGTAATGACTGACTGTCAAAGGGACCTGTCATCACATACCACCAAAGTTTCGTGAATCTGCTGGCAATCTAAAATTCCTAATGGGATGGTTTCCCAGCATCCTGGGAAAAGCACCATTATTGGTGCATTTCTTTTTGTGGATGTTTATTGATGATACAATATTGAGAATTATTGGCAACTGTTTTGAGGGCTCTCTACCCTTGCACATGATACATTGGATTAATTTATATGACACTGGACTTATTGGTAGTTTGGTTTCTTTCTGTAGAGGTAGAACCTACCCTCCACGACACAGGAGTCATTCAGAGGCATTCTAAAGAGGACTCTATTACAGATAAATTGAACTGCAGGTTAGCCCAACCAGTTATGGCCCTAGCTTTAACAATGGCATTCTGATTCAAACATGCTCTGAAAAATCTATGTGCCAAAGTTGTATTTTTCTTTAAAGGAGAATGACTATGACTTTTATGTATATCAAAATGAATGCTGTGAAGAAACATAAAACAACTAGAATGAAAGTTCTGTAAAAAAAAAAAAAACTCTCCCTCTCCCCCTCCCCCTCCCCCTCCCCCTCCCCCTCCCCCTCCCCCTCCCTCTCCCTCCTTCGGTCTCCCTCTCCCTTCTTCGGTCTCCCTCTCCTTCTTTTTTCGGTCTCCCTCTGTTGCCGAAGCTGGACTGTACTGCGGTAATCTTGGCTCGCTGCAACCTCCCTGCCTCGGGCTCCTGTGATTCTCCTGCCTGGGCCTGCCGAGTGCCTGGGATTGCAGGCGCGCGCCACCACGCCTGACTGGTTTTTGTGTTTTTGGTGGAGACGGGGTTTCGCCCTGTTGACCGGGCTGGTATCCAGCTCCTGGCCTCCAGTGATCTGCCCGCCTCGGCCTCCCGAGGTGCTGGGATTGCAGACGGAGTCTCGCTCACTCAATGCTCAATGTTGCTCAGGCTGGAGTGCAGTGGCCTGATCTCGGCTTGCTACAACCTCCACCTCCCAACCGCCTGCCTTGGCGTCCTAAAGTGCTAAGATTACAGCCTCTGCCCCGCCACCACCCCGTCTAGGAAGTGAGGAGCGTCTCTGCCTGGCCGCCCATCATCTGGGATGTGAGGAGCCCCTCTGCCCGGCCGCCCCGTCTGGGAAGTGAGGAGCACCTCTGCCTGGCCGCCCCGTCTGGGAGATGAGGAAGCCTCTGCCCGGCCGCCCAACGTCTGGGAAGTGAGGAGCGCCTCTGCCCGGCCGCCACCCCGTATGGGAAGTGAGGAGCGCCTCTGCCTGGCCACCCCATCTGGGAGGTGAGGAGCGCCTCTGCCTGGCCGCCCCGTCTGGGAGGTGAGGAGAACCTCTGCCCGGCCGCCCCGTCTGGGAGGTGAGGAGCGCCTCTGCCCGGCCGCCACTCCATCTGGGAGGAAGTGAGGAGCACCTCTGCCTGGCCACCCCGTCTGGGAAGTGAGGAGTGCCTCTGCCTGGCCGCCACCCCATCTGGGAGGAAGTGAGGAGCGCCTCTGCCCGGCCACCCCGTCTGGGAAGTGAGGAGCGCCTCTGCCCGGCCGCCACCCCGTCTGGGAGGAAGTGAGGAGCGCCTCTGCCTGGCCACCCCGTCTGGGAAGTGAGGAGTGCCTCTGCCCGGCCGCCCCGTCTGGGAGGAAGTGAGGAGCGCCTCTGCTTGGCTGCCCCGTCTGGGAGATGAGGAGCGCCTCTGCCCGGCCGCCCAACGTCTGGGAAGTGAGGAGTGCCTCTGCCCGGCCGCCACCCCATCTGGGAAGTGAGGAGCGCCTCTGCCCTGTCTGGGAGGTGAGGAGCGCCTCTGCCCCGCCGCCATCCCGTATAGGAAGTGAGGAGCGCCTCTGCCCCGCTGCCCATCGTCTGGGATGTGAGGAGTGCCTCTGCCCGGCCGCCCCCTCTGGGAAGTGAGGAGCGTCTCTGCCCGGCCGCCCCCTCTGGGAAGTGAGGAGCGTCTCTGCCCGGCCGCCCCGTCTGGGAGGTGAGGAGCGCCTCTGCCTGGCTGCCACCCCGTCTGGGAGGTGAGGAGTGTCTCTGCCCAGCCGCCCCATCTGGGAAGTGAGGAGGGCCTCTGCCCGGCGGCCCCATCTGGGAAGTGAGGAGCGCCTCTGACTGGTGGCCCTGTCTGGGAAGTGAGGAGCGCCTCTGTCCGGCCACCCTGTCTGGGAGGTGAGGAGCACCTCTGCCCGGCCGCCCCGTCTGGGAGGTGAGGAGCGCCTCTGCCCGGCCGCCCCGTCTGGGAGGTGTACCCAACAGCTCCGAAGAGACAGCGACCATCGGGAGCGGGCCATGAGGACGATGGCGGTTTTGTTGAAAAGAAGGGGGGGAAGTGTGGGGAAAGGAAGGAGTGATCAGATTGTTGCTGTGTCTGTGTAGAAAGAGGTGGGCATAGGAGACTCCATTTTGTTCTGACTAGGAGAAGTTCTTCTGCCTTGGGATGCTATTGATCTATGGCCTTTCCCCCAGCCCCGAGCTCTCTGAAACATGTGCTGTGTCAACTCAGGGTTAAATGGATTAAGGGCGGTGCAAGATGTGCTTTGTTAAACAGATGCTTGAAGGCAGCATGCTCTTTAAGAGTCATCACCACTCCCTAATCTCAAGTACCCAGGGACACAAACACTGCAGAAGGCCGCAGGGACCTCTGCCTAGGAAAACCAGAGACCTTTGTTCATGTGCTTATCTCCTGACCTTCTCTCCACTATTATCCTATGACCCTGCCATATCCCCTTTCCGAGAAACACCCAAGAATGATCAATAAATACTTAATAAAAAAAAAAAAAACTAAAAAAAAAAAAAGGTTATGAAACAAGATAAAAGGAATGACTAAATAAGAGAGATATAAAGAAAGTTAAAAATATAAACAGATATTTTTGGTAAGAAAGGTTAAAAGGAAAATTTTATATGAGAAAAAAATCTTGCATGGTAAATGTTTGTTCTAAAATAAAATGGCTGGGTGCAAATGGCTCATGCATGTAATCCTAGCACTTTGTAAGGCTGAGGCGAGCAGATTGCTTGAGACTGGGAGTTCCAGACCAGCCTGGGCAACATGGTAAAACCCTGTCTATACAAAAAACACAGAAAATTAACTGAATGTGCTGGTACACATCTATAGTCCCAGCTACCTGGGAAGCTGAAATGGGAGGATTGCTTGAGCCTGGGTGGGTCAAGGCTGCAGTGAGCTGTGATCATGCCACTACACCCCAGCCTGGGTGACAGAGAGAGAGACACCTTGTCTCAAGGAAACAACAGCAGCAACAACAACAGCAACAACAAAGAAATCTTAAAAAAAAAAAAAAAAAAAGAAAAAGAAGATAAAATGATTGGTTATTTAGGAAAGAAGGATGTTTAGGATAAAACAGGAAGTCTAGACATGTCATAAGTGGCTTGTGTAAGTCATAGTAAGGTATGTAAAAAGAGACTTTATGAGAAAAGAATTTATTTGATCAAGTTGGCTATAATTAAAAGGAAATTAGTCTTTCTAGAGATTGTGCTTTTGCACTTCGTGTATATTAAAAATACACTAATCCACTCAAGAATGGGCTAGAAGAACAAAATTTTCTTAAGATATTAATTTACTCTTAACAAATTACAAGACATTTTAATTTTTTTACCCCAGATTTCAACTTTTATTGAATCTCACTGTTTTCACCTTTCTCTCCCCTTCATAAGTCCTGAGATAATAGCTCTCTCCAACTTTCTTGTCAGCTTCTATAATTTTTTTCCCTCAGGTTCTAACTGCTACTGTGACGTGATGCTAAAAGTGTTTTATCTTAAAGGTCTAAAGGAAATAATTTCTTCCAGTATAACATTCCGTGCTCTTGGTTTGAAGTTGTTCTATGAAACTGAAAATTTTCACTTATGATGCAAGACACACCCTTCCTATATCTAACTAATTCAAGTATCATTTTCATTTGTTTTGACTTGAAGTCTAGGGAAAAGCAATTGTTGCAGAAGGTCTTTTATTTATTTTTTGCCTTTTGGTAACTGGCCTAACAAACAGATTTTATATTTTATTGAAACAATTCCTATGTCATTGTTATTAAGTTTTTTATTTTCCTAGGAAAACTGAGATTTAAAAAATTAAAGTTATTAACATTCAAAAAAAAAGTCTTGTATAGAAAATTCTAATAATGAATATATTTTTGAGTCTAAAAACATTTCCCCCCCACATTGTAAATAAACATCTAGCAAATAAACATCACAACTACAGGTAAATAAGATTGTGCTCCCATAAATATCTGGTGAGGTTATGAGTCAAATGGTTCCTATTACTACTTCATTTCACTGTGATCACATTACAAGAAAAGCAAAGGAAGAAAGAATTGGTGTAGGACACCCTCAGGGTTCTTTCCTCTCAGAACGACTGCAGTTTAGAGTCTTATTTTCCTGTTAGGATGGAAAGTTGGATCAAAAATACTCTATAACCTGGAGGCTTTCTGGCAAGTTAGGAAGTTCTAAACTTTATGCCTTTTGATGATTATAATTAACATGTGAAATGTCTTTCAAATTTCCTACTGAATATCCTTTATATTTGTCCTAAGGCTTCAGTCAAATCATTTTCAGTACAAAACACTAGATTTTCCAGCTTCTGTAACACAGCCTCTCTCTGTTTACAACTTTTGCTTTTGAGAGAAAATAAATGTCACTTTCTCAAGAAAAAAAACAAACAAACAAAACACACACACACACACAAAACCTGCAATTCAGGTACTACTAAATCAAGATATTATTTTGCTTCTCTGAAAGGTTAAACTTGTTCCGATTAAATATTAACTAGAATACTATGTTCAACTTTGAGGTCCGCAATTTCAATTCATTCAACAGTATCTGTTAAGCAGTTATAGGTGTTCAGGCATTATGTTATATAAAATGGAAAGGGCTTATATACACAATAACATGATTAGTAGAACAGATCTTTTGACCAAAGGATAAAAACCAACATTATATGTTTTCAAGAAAATAAGAAAGGCACATCATATACAGATTATCTTGTCTACAGAAAGGAATAAGATAGAAACAATATTCCATTTGATATGTAAGATACCAATAAGAAAAAGGTTATTGATCCTAAGGGTTACATTAACCATAAATAATTTCCATGAAAACTCACCTTTCCTTCTTGTAAAGTTTAAATAAATTTTCCTAGCTGGTTTACATAGTCCATTCTGTTATCAGGGAGACATGGAGACTCCAAACATTTTGATAAGTTTGGGAAACTATCATGGTTTTAACTCACAGTCCTATGTAGATACAGTTGTACCAGTTCATGACTTTGACTCATATTCCTGAGGCACCATAGACCATGATGTCACATAGAAATTTCAGTGAAGTATCCAATAGGCCCACTAAATGCTACTTTGATAAGACCACCTCTGAACTTAAATTTTAAGGGAGACTGAAAAACCAGATGAATTGGAGAAAGCTGCTAGGATCTGAGAAACACTTAATAGCTTCCTGTATTAGTAAAGCTTGGAAAAAGGAAGACATTGGGAATATGAGCACAATCTTCAAGTAATTACAGTTACCTGGAAATGAGTTTTTGAACGGCCCTTTACACGCACAGAGGACAGAGTCAGAGATAATGGTTGGAATTGGTAGACAGGCAACTTTTTTCTTAATAGAAAGATTATACAAAGTTGGAAGTTGGTGCTCTCCACATTCGTAGAATTTAAGTATAGACCACAAGGGAGGAAGAGCAGATTGCCTTCAGTGCAGGAAAGATAAGGGACTACCCTTGATCCTCAGTTGGGGCACTAGCACCCCCTTGAGGGTGTTTGAAAGTTTGGAGGAATGTTTTTATTAGTCACAACAGAGGGAATTAGCTGTTTTTTTGTGGTCAGGACTTAGAAATGCTAGCTGTCCTGGAATTATTAAGAGGATACCAAATGAAAAATTGTCCCATGTCCCACATCCCACATGACTTTCAAATGTCATACCAGAGAAAATCCACCATAAGTGTAAATTGCAAGTACTTTACTACATAATATTGAAAGTTTATAAAAAGAAATTAAGTAAAATAATTTAGAAGAAAGTTGTCATGAAAAGGCATATTTAAATCCAATTAAGATAGTATTTAAAATTATAAATTATTCAATAATATTTTTACTTCCATAGTGTCTAATCAATACATCACATATTTCCAAATTACCTATACAATTTTAAAGTATTTCAGCACAAAAACTTAGCTTTTGTCATGGCAAATATGAGACAGAGAAATTTAAGACTCAGTGACCTATGCACTGAGTTCTGGAGAAATGCAATTACTGGGTAAATTGAGGAAAGATCGTATTTTTTGTTTTTTAGATTTTCTAAAATTTTTCTAAAAGTACACCACTGTCAACAATGCTACCCATGGTATTTAAGCTGCTAAGAAAACAACCGCGAATTAGTCTTTACTTACAGCTGCTAATATGAACACATGTAATAACAGAGATGGCTTGAGACTGTTATGAACAAATTCAGACACAAAAATTAGCAGACATCTTAAAAAATGATGTCACTAAATTGCATTAACTATATGGAAAACACTTTTATTGCCATTTGATAGACTTAATTTTTGAAATATGAAAATTATAAAATCTCTGCTGTAAAAATTACATATTGAAATTATGCATTTAGTTTTGGGTTGCCACTCTTTCGGTCATACTGCCTCTAAAGGTCTATCACACAACTTTGTGTCAATCCATCCTCCATTGTCTGTGGCAGATTTTAGGATACTGTCTTCGAGTTTCCCTATAAGTATCAGAAACTAAATGTGTACCGCAATAAATGGTCAATTTTTGAATGTAGAGGATGTGTTTTGTGTTACACAGTCACTTTCCAGTTGTATGTCATAATATAAAGAATTATTTTGACATTACACTACACAAAAAGATCCAGTTCATTTGCAAGAATGTTAAAGTATCTGTTTTTCTTCATCCACAGTCTATTATTTTTCTTGGCATATTATCTTACAGAATGAATTTGGAAGTGTTCCTTCCTATTCAACTTTTTTGAAAAGTTTGAGCAGGATTGGCATTAGTCCTTCTTTAAATGTCTGGTGAAATTCAGAGTTCAAGCTATCAGGACCTGGGCTTTCTTTGCTGGAGACTTTATTATGACTTTCATCTCATTGCTCATTATTGGTTCGTTAAGGTTTTCTCGTTCTTAATTGTTCAGTCTCGTTAGGTGTGTTCAGGAATCTATCCATTTCTTCTAGTTTTCCAATTTGTTGGTTTATAGCTGTTCATAGTAGTCTCTAATGATTCTTTATATTTATGAGGTCTCTTATTATGTCTATTTTTTTGTTTCTGATTTTATTTCTTTGGGTCTTCTCTCTTTTTTTCTCAGTTTAGCTAAAGGATTGTTCATTTTATCTTTTTAAATAACCAACTTTTTGTTGTGTTGATCTTCTGTATTGATTTTTAGTCTCAATTTCATTTATTTCTGCTCTTACCTTTACATTTCTTTCCTTCTACTAATTTAGTGTTTGGTTTGCTTTTGCTTTTCTAGTTCCTTGAGGTACATCATTAGGTTGTGTATTTGAACTTTCTACTTTTTTATATTAAGGGCATTTATTACTATAAACTTCCCTCATACTATGGCTTTTGCTATATCCCACAGATTTTGGTATGTTGTATTTTCATTTTCATTTGTCTCAAGAATTTTTAGAATTCCTTTTTTAATTTCTTCATTGACTCATTGGTTGTTCAGGAACATGTTGTTCAATTTCCATGTGTTTGTTTATTTTTTGAGATTTCTCTTGTTATCACTTTCTAGTCTTATTCCATTGTGGTCAGAAAAGATACTTGATATGATATCTACTTTTTGAATTTGTTGAGACTTGTTTTGTGTCCTAAGATATGATATATTCTGGAGAATGCTCCATGTGCAGTGAAAACAATGTGTATTCTGTAGCAGTTGGGTGAAATGTTCTTTAAATGTCTATTAGGCCTATCAGGTCTCATGTGTAGTTTAACTCTATTGTTTCTTCATTGATATTTTGTTGGATGATCTATATGTTACTGAGAGTGGGGTGTTGAAGTCCCCTACTATCACTGTAATTAAGTCTATCCGTTCCTTTAGATCTGTTAATGTTTACTTTATATACTTAGGAGCTCCAGTGTTGGGTGCATAGATATTTATAATTGTTATATCCTCTTGCTAAACTGATCCCTTTATCATTATGTAGTAACTCTCTTTGTTTTTACAATTCTAGATTTGTGGTCCATTTTATCTAATATAAGCATAGCTACATCTGCTTTTTTGCTTGTTTGTTTTCCAGTTGCATGGAATATCTTTTCCACCCCTTCACTTTCAGTCCCTGTGTGTGTTTACAGGTGAAGTGGGTTTCTTAAAGGCAGCATATAGTTGGGTCTTATTTCTTTATCCATTCAGCCACATTGTGACTTTTAATTGAGAACTGAGACCATTTACATCCAGTGTTATTATTGCTAAGTACGGATTTACTACTGCCATTTTGTTGCCTGTTTTCAGATTGTTTTGAGAATCCTCTCTTCTTTTCATGTTTTGTGGTTAAGTGATTATTAAGTGTTATGTATTAGTTTGTTGCTTTTTATTTTTAATGAACTGATTACATGATTTTGTGCTGTGGTTACCATGAGGCTTATAAAAAATCTTATAGACATAACAAGTTTATTGATTTATTTGCTTATTTTTAAGATGGGGGTCTTGCTCTGTCATGCAGGCTGGAGGGCAGTGTTACAATCACAGCTCACAGTTCACTGCAGCCTCAATCTCCTGGGCTAAAGTGATCCTCCTGCCTCAACCTCCCAAGTAGCTGGGACCACAGGCATGTGTCACCATACTCAGCTTTTCTTTTTTTTTTTTTATTTTTTATTTTAGTAGAGATGAGGTCTTTAATTCCTGGGCTCAAGCAATTCACCAACCTTGACCTCCCAAAGTGCTGGATTACAGGCATGAGCCACCATGCCTGGCCATAACAAGTTACTTTAGAGAGATGACAACTTATCTTAGATCATGAGCAAAAGAATAGAAACAAAAGCAAAACTACCACACTTAAAAATTTAACTTCATCTCTCTCCACCCCCCAGTTTTGACTTTGTTGCCTCAATTTATTTGCTTTACATTACCTATCTCCTAACAGGTTGCTGTAGCTATTATTGTTTTTAAAAGATTTGTCTTTTGGGCTTTATACCAGAGTTATGGATGGATTGTACACCACAATTACAGTAATAGAATATCCTGGGTTGGTCCATGTATTTAATTTTCGCAATGGTCTAATACCTTGAAAAGTTTTCTTTTTGCATGTGTCTTTTTCTCTCAGATTGAAGAACTCTTTTGCATTTCTTGTATGACAGGTCTGGTAGTGGTGAATTCTTTCATCTTTTGTTTTTCTGAGAAATACTTTATCTTTCCTTCATATTTAAAGGACAATTTTGCTGGATACATTATTCTTGGATGGCAGTTTTTTTCTTTGAGCATTGTAAAAATGTTCTTCCTCATGGCCTGTACAGTTTGTTGCCAGGTGAATTGCAGCTTGTTTACCTGTTATTTGCTCCTTTTCTCTTGATGCTTTCAGGATCTTCTCTTTGTCCTTGACCTTTGAGAGTTTGAGTATTATACGCTTTGTGGTGATCTTATTTGAGTGGTATCTGTTTGGTATTCTCAGACCCTCCTGAACCTGGCTATTTATATCTGTCTCAAGTTTTGGGATGTTTTCTATTATTATTTCTTTGAGTAAACTTCCTTATTCAGCTCTCCCTTGAATACTAATAATTCTTATGTTTGATCTTTTAAGGTTTTTTTTTTAATACCTTTTTTTTTTGATGGAGTCTTGCTCTGTCACCCAGGCTGGAGTGCAGTGGTGTGATCTCGGCTCACTGCAAGCTCTGCCTCCTGAGTTCACACAATTCTCCTGCCTCAGCCTCCGAGTAGCTGGGACTACAGGCGCCCGCCACCATGCCAGCTAATTTTTTTTTTGTATTTTTGGTAGAGACAGGGTTTCACCATGTTAGCCAGGATGGTCTCGATCTCCTGACCTCGTGATCTGCCCGCCTCGGCCTCCCAAAGTGCTGGGATTACAGGTGTGAGCCACCACGCCCAGCCTTTTTTTTAGTATCTTATAGTGAGACTTCACTTACTTTCAGCCTTATTTTTCTTTTTTCTCCTCCAATGGTGTATTTTCAAATAGGCTTTGAGCTCCCTGAATCATTCCTCTCCTTTGTCCATTCTGCTGTGATGAGTTTTTCAGTTCAGCAAACATATTTTCCAGTACTAAGATTTTGTTTGATTTAAAAATTTCTCTGATAAATTTCTGAATTGCTTTTCTGTGTTTTCCTGGACATCACTGATTTTCCTTAAACTGTATTTTGAATTCTTGTTCAGAGAGCTCACAAATCACCATCTTGTTAAGGTCAGTCATTGGATTTTTGCTTTGTCCTTTTCCTGGGTGGGGGGAGTGGGGGGTCACTCTTCCCTGTTTGATGTTGTTTCTTATGGGCATAGATCTATGCCTTTGCATTAAAGAATTAACTATTTAGTCCACTTTCCTTTGTCTGCCTTGCCTTGTTTTGTCTTTTATTGGCTATGTTTGCTTAGCAAACATTTACCACTAGGTCACTGCCTACATTTCAGCTCTAGGTGGCACCTTAAGTCCAGATTTGCCTTGGCTCTGCCTGTCCTGTAGAGGAAAGGTCTTAAAGGAATTATCCTGGCAGTGTGTCAAAGTTGGCTGGGGGGGCTCATGCCCAAGGGACCTGTGAAATGTACCTCCTACAGTATGGTGCTGCTGAACAGCCACTCTGACTTGGTGTCTCCTTTGGCCAAGTTACAGAGCAGAGTTGCTGGGACTGGGAATGGTAGTTCCACCTCACCTCTTTGTTTCTGCCTATCCTCAAGCTATTTCTCCCTTCAGGCAGTCACGATGCTTCCTGTGGGTTAAGGCAAGGACAGATTTCCTGCCAGGGAGCCCAAGATAGTGGGGAAACTAGTTGACTACCTCAACCTCACTTTTTCCAGTGTAGAAACATGAGTTGGCAGAAGATTTTCTGCACGCTTGTTGCCAGGCAGAATCGCGGGGGAGGCGTCACGAATGTGGAAGCCTGATTCTCCTACCATCTGCCCAGAGTATTTTCACTTCTCTATGGCCCTGGAATGTGTCTCATCCTTGTATTTGAGTTCTGGGTTGTTGCTGGTGAAAATCTCAGAGTGTATATTTGCTTTTGGTTTTCTGTTGGGTAGAGGGGAGTGAAGCCAGCTTGCTTCTATGCTGCCATTTATAAACTTTTGGTGTGTTGTCCCTACTTTAATTAAAATTATTTCCATCTTTCTCTCATTATATGAAAATATATCTCATCTTTTAGTACTTATTTTAACTCTAGTTTTTATTCTAGTATCTACCTGTATCTATGCTTGTTTAGTTATTTGTTATTAATTTATATTAACTTGTTCATTTCTTTGCTTATTTTTATACTTCTTATATGAAGGACTAATGATCTTTTTATTTCTTATAAGCCCCAACTTATTCATTTTAATTATATCTAGGCATCAGGTAATTTCATTATGTCTTTTAGAGTAGTTGTGTCTGACCATGTATGCAGGGAATCCATATTATTTTATTATAAATTAGTTTCTTTTTGTCTTGATTTTATTCTAGAGTTAGGAAACTATATAAAATTTAAAAAATCAATATGTAGATTTTTAAATCCATTACTATTTAAGATATTAAAGAGGGCATTACATAATATTAATATGAAAATAGAATGTTGTCTTATAGCGTTGTGAACACTGCATTAGATAATCTCTAATGTGCTTCCATCTCCAAAATCCTATGACTGCCTGGTTTCTTTAACCTTACCAAGAATAGCGAACACCACTGTTTCCCAGAACAGTATACATCCCACTCACAGAAGCTCGTACCAAGTTGAACATACTCTTTTGCTAGTACAAATGTCTATTTTCTACTCATAAAAAATTAGCCATTTTTCTGTTATTATTTCATTGAATTGAGGAGCTCTTGCTGAATCAAATGACGCAAACATTAGTGATTATTTCACACCCATCTCTGTGTACTCTTCTTACCTAGCTTGACAAGGCGGAGCATGGAGGTATTACTTCCTCTTTCAGTACAAGCAGTTACTGAGAGGTTGTAGATGTCGCCTGGAGGCAAGCTGAGAATTGCAGTCATGACATTGCGTGTTACCTGCAAAATCATCAAAATTGAGGGTTTAAACTTTTAGTGAATGAGTCAGTGCACCACCCCAAACAACTAAAGGACTATAGCAGACATGTTCCCTCTCTGTTCTATGCTGCAGTCTGCAACTGATTATATTATAGATACGTTATATCTTCTGAAAATTGTGTCAGTTCCTCAGCTGGGCCCCATGCAAGGTAGCCTTAACAATGCATTATATACATCAGAACAATTCTGCGATTAATTCCCTTATTTGGAATGGGTCTCATTCTGACATTTTCTCACATATTCATAACAGGTTTTAGAAAAGACAACTACTGAGTTGCTACTGATATGTACATTCTAAGAAGCTCAAACAAACCTACCCATATCTGTAGACGTGTGGCTTCCTACCTAATGGCCATTGTTATTTCCTATCCTCTCCTACAGCTAGAGGGGATGATGTGACCCAGCTCTGATCAGTGGATTGTAAGTAGAAGTCACATGGATAACTTATAGCTCAGTTCACATCCTGCAAATGCTGGGCTTCCACATCATCCCTTTTCTTTTCCTCTTCCTGCAGGCTGGAACATGGATGTAATGGTGATAAAGGTTACTCTCTAGAGACAAGGACTATGCATAGGGGGAGATGGAACAACAAAACAGAATTTGCCTCCCTGAATGAACCCTTAAAGCAGAAGTGCCTGGTTAGTCCTGTGCTATCATGGGACAGGTATAAACTTCTATTTTGTTTGAGCCACTCTCTTTTTGTTTGTTTCTTTATTACAGTAGTTTAGTCTGTACCCTAATCAATAAACATCCAAAAGCGTATTTTGCAGAAAAGAAATCAGTAGTCCCAAAGTCCCCAAATCTTCAGGTGTCGGTGATATATGGGAAAAAATTGGAAATATGTTAATTGTAGTTTTCTTGAAAATGTTTGGCATACTGAAGAAAAAGCTCAAATCATAATTCTAAATATAAATGAAATCAATAGTTGGAGCTCTTACATCTCACTGTTGAAGATTAAATGGTAAGCTCTATGAAAGGAAGAATTTAATTTTTGTTCACTGTCTTATCTCCAGAGCCTAAAACAGACAACTGGCATGCAAACATCTGACGCGTCAATAAACAATTGCTTAGTGGTTTTCAATAGTTCATAAAACTAAATTTACAGACATAAAATACTGGCATTCAAAGAAACATACACTCTTTTTAATTTTCTTTTTTCCTTCTGCAACCACCATCCAGTGAAGCATTCTAGAATGGGACAAGTCCGTTGTATCATCCCCATATGTCCAACTGATATATAACAGACTGTTGAAATATTCCACAGAAGTGATTTCTGGAGCCACTGGGGCTACAAGGGAGAAACGAGGCACAATTTGGTATAATAGACAGATAAATAAAGTACTTATCAGTAGAGCATGAAATCCCATATAGAGTCAGCTTAGCGAATTAGAATTCACAGCACATGATAGTCCTGGTAACTTCAGGACCTCTCAATAACAGTGAAGGATGGTGATACAGGATGGGCACTTGTTTAATGGGATCCCACATCTTGTATATCTAAGATACAAGACACCCAGACCCATCTGTACCTGAGGATATCAAAGTCTTTTAGATAAATGTCACCATTACAAAATTCCTAAAAAGTTACTTGTTTGGGTATATTTTTGTTACACCAACCAATTAATATTAATAGGTATCAGTGGAGTTATTATCCAAGTAGGATTAAAAAACTTAGAGTCCTGTAAACTAAGTCTCTTTCATTTACTTGCAGCAAAGACGTTTATGGTAATAAAGAACAGTAGGATACAAGGGCAGAAAGATAGAAAATCATAGTACTACAAGCAGGATAGAAGACAAATGTTATTTCCATAAAATAAGACATTATTATTGAGAGCGTCTAGCCCAGTGCTTTGCAGAAAACAGGCTCTTAATAAATGTTGCTGAGTGAGTAGTGAGAGAAAGAAGGGAAGAACAAGTTTTTTTTTTTTTTTAAATCATGCCACGAAGCTAAATTCTAACACTGAGCTTGCTACTTTATCATCTTACACATTTAAATTTTAAAAAATTTAAGCAGGGAATGCCTGTGATCCCCACATTTCGGGAAGCTGAGGTGGGTGGATCGCTTGAGTCCAGGAGTTCGAGACCAGCCTGTGCAACATAGCAAAACCCCATCTCACAAAAAAATTAGAAGATTCAGCTGGGCATGGTGGCACACCCTGTTGTCCCAGCTACTAGGGAGGCTGAGGTGGGAGGACTATTTGAGCCCAGGAGGTCCAGGCTGCAGTGAGCTATGAGCCTGCCACTGCATTCCAGCCTGGGTGACAGAGTGAGATCCTGCCTCAAAAAAAAAATACTTTTATTTTATTTTATTTTATTTTTATTTTTGAGGCAGGATCTTAATCTGTCACGCAAGCTGGAGTGCAGTGGCGCAATCTCAGCTCACTGCAGCCTTGACCTCCCAGGCTCAAGCATCCCTCCTGCCTCAGCCTACCAAGTAGCTAGGACTACAGGTACAGGGTTTTTTGTATTTTTTGTAAAGACAGGGTCTTTCTATGTTGCCTAGGCTGGTCTCGAACTCCTGGGCTCAAGCAATCCGCCCATCTGGGCTTCCCAAAGTGCTGGGATTACAGGCGTGAGCTTCCACGCCCAGCCAAAAAAAATAAACAAATAAAATAAAAAATTTGCTAACTAGGGAAGAGAATTCATCACAAGCTTTATACTATATAGGCTCTGAAAACATATTTTAATTACCTTTTTAAAGTAACTGTTAACTCTGATTATTTTAAAAAACAAATATACAGTTGAATTTAAATTCCATGTGTATGTTGGTTTGAAGACAGTCGGTGTTCCATTCTGAGATACAGCACGTCAACTAAAATCTATGGAAATTTTCTATAAAGAATCATTTCCCCTAATATGATGCTAATACTTACAACAAACATTCATAACTAGCTATGCTTTCAAAAATATTCACTGAAGAATTTGTAATATATAAAGTAAAAATGCATTTCTGTTTCATGTGAAATATGAGTAGCATTTATATATTGCTTAGCAATAAAATCTTGAAAGATCAACAACGCATCTAACAAGTAACACAAATCTACATCATATTTCAGAATATTCTACTACAGGAAAATAACCTTGGCTTCCTTATAGCCGCCTAATATATTCTAAAATATTTCATCATATACAAGAACCTATGCATATATTTCTTCAAAGGATATTTTCTCATGTCCTAATTTTAGTGAGGAAAAGAAACATCTTTAAAATTGCAAACCCAGAAGTATATATCTTTCCTCTCACATGTAGGATTTTTATTTCCATGTTGTTGCTTTAAAACCTAGCATATTGCTAGAAGACCACAAGATGTCACTATTTGTTTATTAATAATTTGGCCCCTCCGCATAATTACTATGATTGAGGGCTAGCCAGCTGAATTGCCTAACAAAGATGGTAGACTTGAGTTCCTAATAAATCACACCTAATTCAAATATTTTGTTCCTATTTTCTTTTATACCACACAATTTGGAAAATTCAAAGCATAGGAAAGTTAAGCATGAGATTCTTATTTGCTTTAAATAAGAAGGTAAAAAAATCACACACATGCGTTTTTACTTTATATATTACAAATTCTTCAGTGAATGATTATTTTTGAAAGCATAGCTAGTTATGAATGTTTGTTATAAGTATTAGCATCATATGAAGCCTGTTGGGGGGTGGGGGCAAGCGGGGGAGAGCATTAGGACAAATACCTAACATATGCGGGACCTATCAACCTAGATGACAGGTTGATAGGTGCAGCAAATCACCATGGCACATGTGTACCTATGTAACAAACCTGCATGTTCTGTACATGTATCCCAGAACTTAAAGTAAAGGTAAAAAAAAAAAAAAAGAAGGTTATAAAAAAACCTACTAGAATTTTCAACTGGTTTAGAAAATAAGTATAAAAGTGATAATAATCTATTATAATAGTGACTTACATTACATGATTTAATTCTCACACATACTGTGAGGTATTTATTATTATTATAGCCATTTTATAGATGTGAGAATTGAGACCATCTCTGTCAATATGCTGAGACAATACCTGTAGACTGCTGGTTCAGTATCACTTATTTATTTGACCCAGGAACAGATAGAAAATCATCAACATCAGTACATTGGAGACAATAGACTGCTTACCAGGTAAGTAGCTTGTTTATTAACCATAGTTTATTGATCCAGACTTGCTATGTCCATTTAAACTGTTATAAACTATGCCCGATCCTAGTCAGTTTCCCATCTTGAAAGGCATACCTTAAACTGCTTGAGCCAGGAAGCCAAATCCTATTAATATTTCATTTCTTTTGTTCCCCTTAAGGGACAGTGCAAAGACTGTCAGGGTCATGTTCAATATATTCAGTTTTGCTCTACTAACCAGTTGTCTCTAAGTAGGCTTTAGTGCCTATTTAGCTGACATTTTAAGGGGTTCTACTGGTGAGAAAATAGAAGCCCAGAATCATTAAGATAATTCAAATTTTGACAGCTAGAAATGAGCAGTCCCAGGTTGAGATGTTACATCTGAGCTTTTTCCAGACAACTGTCCTGGTGAGAAGGAAAGAGCATTCTCAGAAAGTTTATATCAATATAGTTAAATTATAAGAATTATTGATACAGTGAAGTTTACTTATAATTAAATATGTGATTATCATTATAGGCAAAAGCCTAACAGCGCTTGCCAAGTAACTGCTATTTTCTCCTTTTTTGGTATTGTTTCACTTTTCTGCTCTAATATTACTATTAAAATCTGGAACAAAAAGTGCTCTGGATATTGGCTAGTAAAGAAAAGAGACATGCTTATGTAAGTTAATTGTGTAAGAATTCACAGATGATTGATTTCTTTCCACTTTTTTTACCGATAAATTTCAACAGAGTAAACTAGATGTCCACTGAGGAAACTATTTGCCAAAATTATTCCTCTAAGCAGTATTTTTCTCCTCTGTTTTCTCAGGACAACTCTAATTACAACCTTGTCGTTTGATAAAAGGTTCTTGAAACGTCTTAGTTCAAACAACAAGGGTTAGTGTTTCTTTGATGAATTTCCCCTTTTCATTGCTATCTCTGACTACTGATGATGCAACTACATAATTTAAGGTTTCCAAGGATCTAAGACTAATCGTTTTTTAAGTGCTTAAACTTTGTGTCGTGTATTTTGCAAAGTAGCTTATATAATAATGAAGTTGTAATAAATAATAACAGATAACTGATACCATTATCATCCCCATTTTCCACATTAAAACATGTTTAGAAACGTTAACGTGCTCAAGGTTATATGTGGTATGCAGAGGGTCTATTCAAATCCAGATCTATCTGTCTCTAAACCCTATTTTTAATTTCCACAATGGACCCTACTACAGTCAGCCTATGACTTTAAAAATGGCTTAATTAATAAGAAAATGGAGGCACTCTAACAAATATAATCATCGTATGGGTAAAATCAATTGACTGTGCAGTGTGAAGCTGATGGCTGTGCCTGCCATATTTCTATTCTAATCAATCCCAGCTGGAGAGTACATAAATCAAGGTCAGTGCCTCAGAATAAAAATAAGTCAACGGTGGTAACGCAAAATAAAAATGGTATTTTGATTTTTAAAGATTATCAACTAAACAAAATAATGAATGATCAGAATCAATATTATCTCCCATGAAATTGATGTTCACCCAGTGCTGGGTGAATGACTGGCACTTTCTAGAGATTTGGAACCTTGGTAACTCCTCACAATAATGCTCTCTCTTTGTGGAACCATTCCCCACACACGCCTCACCTGTTATGAAGCTGATGGTAGAGCTGTCACAGCAGCTCAATTCTGGATCTCCCCACGTCACCATGGTAACCCGGAAGTTGTAGTACCATGCTGGCAGCAGATTAGCTATTCTCTGAATGAGAAAAGCAAGCAAGGAGACAAAAAGACTGTGGGAGAAAGTACTATTTTTGGAGTAGAGTTACTTTCATAAAAAATTAACAAGTAATTTTAATTTTCCTTTATATTGTCTTTTTGTGTTTCCTAAATTTACTATAATAAAATATTCTTTCCAGAATGAAAAGAGACATAAAGTAAAATACAAAAATATAAATTTTTAAAAGTGATTTAAAGATATAGAGCCAAAGATTCCCAATATTTGTTTTGTTTTGCAATTTCCTAATATTACACACGTGAGATAGTGCTTATTTATAAGTGACTGTACATACATTTCTCCCTATTTCTAAGACAAGTAACCTCTCACAACTCAGTGTTTTTTCAGTGTAAACCACGAACAGGAGTCCTTCAGAGTCTTCAACTGGGTAGAGAGCAATTGCGTACTTTGTGAATAGCCCATGGGTAACCTACACTTTTCAAAATTATCTCAATTTCAGAAAGAGCAATTTTTACCTGTTTTCTTAAAAATCATCCTCTAAAAGCCTGATATTAGAGGTATTTAATTGATCTGTAGATGCTACGAAGAGTCATCATTAAAATTAGGCAGTGTCAACTAACTATTGAATGCCAAAGGGAAATCTCTTTGTGTTCCTCCCCAGGATCCAGGAGAAGCAGTAAGCACTTGATTGCTCTATTCTGTGCTTAGGAAAAAATGTTGATTAACAACTACATTCAATTAGAGATGACAGCTAGCTTCACACAATTATCTCTTTCTCTCCCTCTCAAAACAAAAGGGAATCCCAAAGCCCAAAAGCAAAAACAATGAAAAAAACGTGAAAATAGCCATACCTATGTGATATGGTTTGGCTGTGTCTCCACCCAGATCTCATCTTGAATTCCCACGTGTTGTGGGAGGGGCCTAGTGGGAGGTAACTGAATCATGGGGGGCAGGTCTTTCCCGTGCTGTTCTGATGATAGTGAGTAAATCTCATGAGATCTGATGGTTATTATGAGGGGGAGTTTTCCTGCACAAGCTCTCTTGCTTGGTGCCATCCATGTAAGACATGACTTGCTCCTCTTTGCCTTCCACCATGATTGTGGGGCTTCCCCAGCCACATGGAACTGTAAGCCCAATTAAACCTCCTTCTTTTGTAAATTGCCCAGTCTTGGGTATGTCTTTGTCAACAGCATAAAAACGAATGAATACAGTAAATTGGTACTGAGAGTGGGGTGCTGCTGAGAAGATACCCAAAAACATCAAAGCGACTTTGGAACTGGGTAACAGGCAGAGGTTGGAACAGTTTGGAGGGCTCAGAAGACAGTAAAATGTGGGAAAGTTTGGAACTCCCTAGAGACTTGTTGAATGGCTTTGACCAAAATGCTGATAATGATATGGACAATGAAATCTAGGCTGAGGTGGTCTCAGATGGGGATGAAGAACTTGTTGGGAACTGGAGCAAAGGTGATTCTTGTTATGTTTTAGCAAAGAGACTGGCAGCGTTTTGTGCCTCCCTTAGGGATTTTGGAACTTTGAACTTGAGAGAGATGATTTAGGGTATCTGGCAGAAGAAATTTCTAAGCAGCAAAGCATTCAAGAGGTGACTTGGTGCTGTTAAAGGCATTCAGTTTTAAAAGGGAAACAGAGCATAAAAGTTTGGAAAATTTGCAGCTTGACAATGTGATAGAAAAGAAAATCCCATTTTCTGAGGAGAAATTCAAGTTGGCTGCAAACATTTGAATAAGTAATGAGGAGCTGAATGTTAATCCCCAAGACAATGGGGAAAACGTCTCCAGGTCAGGTCAGAGGTCTTCATGGAAGCCCCTCCCATCACAGGCCGGAGGCCTGGGAGGAAAAAGTGGTTTTGTGGCCCAGGCCCAGGGTCCCTGTACTGTGTGCAGCCTAGAGACTTGGTGCCCTGCATCCCAGCCACTCCAAACGTGGGTGAAAGGGGCCAACGTAGAGATCAGGTGGTGGCTTCACAGAGTGCAAGCCCCAAGCCTTGGCAGCTTCCAAGTGGTGTTGAGACTGTGGGTGCACAGGAGTCAAGAATTGAGGTTTGGGAACCTCCACCTAGATTTCAGAAAATGTGTGGAAACACTTGGATGCCCAGGCAAAAGTTTGCTGCAGTGGGGCAGGGCCCTCATGCCCTCTGCTAGGGCAATGTAAAAGGGAAATGTGGGGCTGGAGACCCCACACAGAGTCCCTACTGGGGTACTGCCTAGTGGAGCTGTGAGAAGAGGGTCACCATCTTCCAGACCCCAGAATGGTAGATCCACCAACAGCTTGCACTGTGCACCTGGAAAAGCTGCAGACACTCAATGCCAGCCTGTAAATGCAGCCAGGAGCGGGGATATATGCTGCAAAGCCACTGGAGTGGAACTGCCTAAGACCATGGGAACCCACCTCTTGCATCAGCATGACCTGGATGTGAGACATGGAGTCAAAGGATATCATTTTGGAGTTTTGAGATTTGACTGTCCCAGTGGATTTTGGAGTTGGATGGGGCCTGTAGCCTCTTTGTTTTGGTCAGTGTTTCCCATTTGGAACAGCTGTATCAATGCCTGTACCCCAAGTGTATCTAGGAAGTAACTAACTTGCTTTTGATTTTACAGACTCATAGGTGGAAGGGACTTGCCTTGTCTCAGATGAAACTTTTGACTGTGCACTTTCGAGTTAATTAGTTAAGACTTTTCGGGACTGTTGGGAAGGCATGATTTGTTTTGAAATGTGAGGACATGAGATTTGGGAGGGGCAAGGGGCAGAATAATATGGTTTGGTTGTGTTCTCACCCAAATCTCATCTTGAATTCCCAAGTGTTGTGGGAGGGACCCTGTGGGAAGTAACTGAATCCTGGGGGCAGGTCTTTCCCATGCTGTTCTTGTGATAGTGAATAAGTCTCATGAGATCTGATGGCTATTATAAGAGGGAGTTTTCCTGCACAAGCTCTCTTTGCTTGCTACCATCTGTATAAGACCTGACTTGCTCCTCCTTGCCTTCTGTCATGATTGTGAGGCTTCCCCAGCCACGTGGAACTGTAAGTCCAATTAAACTTCTTTCTTTTGTAAATTGCTCAGTCTTGGCTATTTCTTTATCAGCAGTGTGAAAATGAACTAACACACTATGTGTATTTACAAAATAATCAAATTTAAAGATAATTTTTTAAAGACGCATTTGGTACATAAAGGCTTGCCTGTTCCCATAGGAAAGACTGACAGTTGGTTAAGGGAAGATTACCACGGATGCAGTTAAGGAGACAGTTGCTGCTATTTCATAGTAGGTGGTCCACTCTGATGTCATTGTAGCAGGGTTGAAATAAAACATTTCAACCACGTATTTTCTGAACACGCCTAAATAAGGTCTGGTCCAGCTCAGAACCACTGCTGTAGGACCCAAAGGATAGAGCATTAAATCCTTTATTCCTGTGGGAACTAAAAAGAAGAGGGCAGGGGGTAGAAAAAGAAAGTTAAGAAGGAATGTCTTAGCAATGGCCTCTAACTTCTACTTAATGACCCGAGTTTTCACTCTTCTGATACAATCCTTCCCTCTCTCCCTCCCTCCCTTCCTTTCTCCCTTCCTCCCTTCCTTGCTTCCTCCCCTTCCTTCCTCCCTCCCCCTGCCTTCCCCCTTCCTCCTTCTCTCCTTTCCTTTCATCTTTCTTTCCTTTTCTTTTCTCTTTTTCTTTCTTTCTCTCTCCTCTCGCTCTCTTTCTTTCTTTTCTTTCCTTTTTTCTTTCTCTCTCTTTCACACTCTCTTCTTTCTTTTTCTTTCTTTCTCACTCTCTCACTTTTTCACCTTTCTTTCTCTCTCTCTTTCATTCTTTCTTTCTTCTTTTCTTTCTTTCTTTTTTTTTTTTTTTTGAGACAGGGTCTTGCCATGTTACCAAGGCTAGATTAAAACTTCTGGGCTCAGCTGGGTGTGATGGCTCATGCCTGTAATCCCAGCACTTTGGGAAGCCAAGGCAGGCAGATCATGAGGTCAGATCGAGACCATCCTGGCTAACACGGTGAAACCCCGTTTCTACTAAAAATACAAAAAATTAGCCAGGCATGGTGGCATGTGCCTGTAGTCCCAGCTGCTCAGGAGGCTGAGGCAGGAGAATTGCTTGAACCTGGGAGGCGGAAGTTGCAGTGAGCTGAGATTGCACCACTGCATTCCAACCTGGGTGACAGAGCAAGACTCTGTCTCAAAAAAAACAAAAAAAAACAAAAAAAAAACAGACAAACAAAACAAAACAAACAAACAACTTCTGGGCTCAAGCAGTCCTCCCACCTCAGCCTCCCAAGTAGCTGGAACTGCAGGTGTGTGCCATGGCACACAGCTTTACTCTTGTTTTGTAATCATTGAAAACTAAAGTAAGTATGTTTGCCTCTGATTTTTTCCCCTAGTAATAAATATTAAGAATGTTTTCCAAGTATGCAATTCTAGTTACTTATTACTCTGAAGATAGCATATTGGATGAACTAACATAGACCTTCCAAATACGATGATAATGATTTGAGCTTGCACATTGCACCCCTCCAGTCATTACCCTAATTTATAGGTCAGTCATTCTTCTTGTGGCTAGCAACTTACCAATAGCAAATGTCACAGGATCTGAAGGTGGTCCAATCAAAGGGCCTTTCCTTAGGTATATTACAACCTGGTACTGGGCACCAGGAACCAGATTTTCAATAATGGGTTTGCTTGAGTTCACCTTTAAACCAAACACCCGATAAGATTTATTTAGAGCTGGGATTTCAGAATGTTACATAGAGGCTGAAATAATATTCAGAGACTCTTTTTGGAATCACAGATGACTTTGAAATCCAGAAGGCTTTACTGAAGCTGTCAGATTCCAAAATTAGGATGATTTATAGTTTATGTGAACATTGAAGGGAACCTAGAAGATTCAAATTTTGTCTATTCTAAGCCCTGTGAACTGCTTTATACCCATTAGTGTCAATTATAACTATGCACACTAGAGACACATCAGCGTCTAACCATAATCAAATCAGCAATACCATGAGGATAGTTTGACATTCTAAATTGTAGTGTCAGCTGATTACATACAAAGATCAGTACAGAAATGTCTTTAGTCTCTTGTCACTTAGAAGCATATAATATCTAATTATAGACATGAAAATGACCACCGGGAACAGTGGCTCACGCATGTAATCCCAGCACTTTGGGAGGCCAAGGCAGGCGGATCATTTGAAGTCAGGAGTTCAATACCAGCCTGACGAACATAGTGAAACCCTGTCTCTACTAAAATACAAAGAAAATTAGCCAGGCATGGTGGCAGGTGCCTGTAATCTCAGCTACTCAGGAGGCTGAGGTAGGAGAATTGCTTGAACCCAGGAGGCAGAGGTGCAGTGAGCCGAGTTTGTGCCACTGCACTCCAGCCTGGGCAACAGAGTGAGACGAGTTCTCAAAAAATAAAAAAATTTAAAAAATTAAAAATAAATAAACAAATAAATGGAAATGACCTTAGAGATTACCTAGTCCAAAGGGCTCATTTAATAAATAAAGTAAAGCCAGAGAATGGCCAAGGTCGTATATTTAGATGCAGTGTTGGGCCTGGAAGCCTAGTGTTGGGACCGCTAATCTACACTATGGGCAGGTCACTGTGCTAAGCATCGAGATATCCTGGTAAGCACCCTGTAAGGCTGCTGTAGCCCCCTAAAATAATATTGAAGAGAACATTTCTCATTTAGATGAGACCTTCTTTACTGTTCTTTCTTTTATTTTCTTTTTTTGAGACAGAGTCTTACTCAGTCGTCCAGGCTGGAGTGAAGTGGCGCGATCTCGGCTCACTGCAACCTCCACCTCCCAGGTTCAATCGACTCTCCTGCCTCAGGCTCCTGAGTAGCTGGGATTACAGTTGTGCGCCACCATGCCCAGCTAATTTTTGTGTTTTTAGTAGAGACGAGGTTTTGCCATGTTGGCCAGGCTGGTCTCGGACTCCTGACCTCAGGTGATCCACCCGCCTGGGCCTTCTAAGTGCTAGGATTAAAGGCGTGAGCCACCACACCTGGCCCTGCTCTTTTTTAAAAAAATTTGGATACATAACAAATACCTTATGGAGAAAAATAGTGAGAACGTATAGATGAATAAAATGCATTTATTAAAGTTGAATGTTGGCACGCACAAGAATTGATAATTCAACTAAAAGTTTAAGGTGCTGCTTTGACCTTCAGTGTCTCTAATATTTAAGACAGTATTGCTTGGTGGAAAGAACACAGGTTCTTTTTTTGGACTACCTGGAATCAAATCCTGACTCTACTCATTATTAGCATGGGGGTTTATTTATGCTTTATAATTTATTTAAAATTCTTACCTTGGTTACTTCATTGCTAAAATATAGGTAATAAAATTATATACCTCATAGAGTTTGAGAATGTTTAAACCAGAGTATCAATAAATATTAACTTTTATTCATCTTATTAACTTTTTGGACTCTCGGATACATAAAATTGTGGAATTACTCCAAGGAGGAACATGAATCAATGGAGAACAATGTTGTTTACAGCTTATCTATGCTGTAAGGTGTTTTTTTAGAGTCTCATTAAGATTTTAAGGATTCATACAGAACTGGTGATATGTTATGAATTTTAAACCTTTTCACACTGGAAACTGATTATGCACAGTAGAAATTATGTAATCTGAATTGGTACAACTTGCTCTACATGTAAGTAAAATGAGCCATATACCAAAATTTATTTTCCACCGGCTTGAACAAAATAAGATTACACTGAATTAATAAATTGGCATTTTCATTCTTTCTTTCATATTTATACTCTTTCGTATCAGGGTTTCTTGCACAAGTTTTAGATTTTTAATTCTGCTAGAAGCCATATAGGCAGATTTAGTCAACTAGATCTCTTCATCTGATAGTTTCCCTTCCTTCTTCCTTCCTTCCCTCCCTCCCTCTTTCTCTTTCTTTCTTTCTTTCTTTTTCTTTCTTTCTCTCTCTCTTCCTTTCTTTCTCTTTCTTTTTCTTTCCTTCTTTCTTCCTTTTTCTTTCTTTCTTCTTTCTTTCTTTCCTTCCTTCCTCTTTCTTTCTTTCCTTCCTCTTTCTTTCCTTCCTTCCTCTTTGTTTCTTTCTCTCTCTCTCTTCCTTCCTTCCTCTCTTTCTTTCTTCTCTCTCTCTTCCTTCCTTCCTCTCTTTCTTTCTTTCTTCTCTTTTCTTCCTTCTTGAGACAGAGTCTTGCTCTGTCACTCTGTTGCCCAAGCTGGAGTATAGTGGCACGATCTTGGCTCACTGCAACCTCTGCCTCCTGGGTTCAAGTGCTTCTTGTGCTTCAGCTACCCAAGTAGCTGGAATTACAGGTGTGCACCATCATGCTCAGCTTATTTTTGTGTTTCTAGTAGAGACAGGGATTCATTATGTTGGCCAGGCTGGTCTCAAACTCCTGGCCTCAAGTGCCTCTCCTGCCTTGGCCTCCCAAAGTGCTGGGATTACAGGCATGAACCGCCGTGCCTGGCCTGATAGAGAGTTTTCTAAAGAGACAAACTATGATAAGAAGGTGTATATTATCCACAACTAAGCAATATTATTTTATTTATTTAAAATACACTTTATATGATAAAACATATATGCTTATTGTAAAAACTGTTCACCCAATAAAAGAACAAATGAAGTAAATTGGAAGTCTTGTTTGTTCTTCTCCTCCCACAAATCCTGACATTTTGAAATGCCTTCTTCTAGACCTTCTTCTAACATATATACATAAGTAATATGCTATTAAACCACATAATGTGTTATATTATCAACATCGCTCCAGGCTGGGTGCAGTGGCTCACGCCAATAACCCCAGCACTTTGGGAGGCCGAGGTGGGCAGATCACCTGAGGCTGGAAGTTTGAGACCAGCCTGGCCAACATGGTGAAAGCCCGTCTCTACTAAAAACACAAAAATTAGTGAGGCGTGGTTGCTCACTTCTGTAGTCCCAGCTCCTTGAGAAGCTGAGGAAACAGAATCGCTTGAAACTGGGATGTGGAGGTTGCAGTGAGCCGAGATTACTCCACTGCACTCCAGCCTGGGTGACAGAGCAAGACTCCATCTCAATAAACCCCCCCAAAACCAAAAAAAAATTGGTCCATTTAAACTTAACACATTGTAGACAGCTGACTATAAGTGTAAATGCTGACCTAGCTCATTAATCACCCATTTTGCCTATTTAGAATGTTTAGAATAATAAAGAGCATAAGGAGTATAGATTGTTTCATGGTGATGTTAAGGTTTCTTTCTTTTGATAATATTTTAGGAGTTGATTCTAACTATTCAAATGACTACCTGGAATCATAGCTGTTTAAATATGCCACTATAGCTGGGCATGGTGGCTCACGCCTGTAATCCCACCACTTTGGAAGGTCAAGGTGGGCGGATCATGAGGTCAAGAGATCGAGATCATCCTGGTTAATATGGTGAAACCCCGTCTCAACTAAAAATACAAAAACAAGCTGGACGTGGTGGTGCGCACCTGTAGTCCCAGCTAATCGGGAGGCTGGGGCAGGAGAATCGCTTAAACCCAGGAGGCGGAAGTTGCAGTGAGCCCAGACCATGACTTTGCACTCCATGCTCCAGCCTGGCAACAGAGCGAGACTCCGTCTCATAAACAAACAAACAAACAAAAATATGCCATTATAATAAATTTATCCTAGGCATATTATACTTTTTAAAATAAGAAGTAGCTATGGGCATATACATCATATTACTTAAAAAATGACAAGAGGGTAATTGGATTACAGATTACCTGACTTGGAATAAATTAAAAACACTAATTTCCATCCTCCCCAATTTCTGAATATTTACTGAGCTGCTAACCCATATTTACATTTCTATGTTTCTCCATGCCCTTTTATTTCTCCTTGACCTCCTTGGGTGTGTGTTGGAGGAGGAAAAGTGGAATGCCTCTGCATTCTGCATGTTAAGTAATGTGTTTTATTTTTTACAAAATATTTCCACACTCTACTCCCCCTTAATTTCCACTCATTTAGCATCCCAATATTTTTCCTGACTGTCTTAATCTTCATTCCTGAGAATTTAGTTGAGTCCAATGTCTCTCCAACTGGATACCAGTTCTATTCCTCTTCAGCTAAAGGAATAAGGAGAAAAACGTACTACAGAGCATAGCTAATCGAAGTAAGTATATGATAGATAATTTGTTTTTTTTGTGGAGACAGAGTTGCACTATGTTACCCAGGCTGGTCTCGAACTTCTGAGCTCAAGTGATCTGCCCAGCTTAGCTTCCCAAAGTGCTGGGATTACAGGCATGAGCCACTGCACCTGTATATGATGGACTCTTAAATAATAGGGTTGAACTAGATGATAGTGTAGGTTCCTTTGAGCCTGAGATGGTCTTATTTCCACTTTATGTGATCTTCTTTCCATTGGTGCTTTTCTACACATTTATTTAGTGGCATAATGGACTATAGTGGTATGATATTATACAAATCTCAAAAAGTTCTTGTGGTAACTGAGCTGATGTCTAGCATGGTGGTCTCTTTCCTGTACTCCCCTTTAAATATTAGTCTTCTTGCTTATAATCCTTAATAGGACATTTCATGTTCTGTTTTCCTATTTGCATTTTGAGAAGATATTGTAAAAGTACATTTGGACTAGTCTTTTCTGGCTCATTGATAATTTACAATATCTATCTCTACCTTTAGCCTTTGTATTCTTATGTGAAAGATATACAATGTGTACACTAAGTAGGGCAAGGGGAGAAATGTACCTTGAAGCAGTTGAGTTCTAGGTCAAGGTCTGTAGGGGAAAACACATTTTTCTGTCAATGTAATGAGTCAGTCATCTTGGGTACGCTCAGGAAAGGAAGCTAATAAGTTACACAATGAACTGTGATTACTAGTTAATCGGTTTAGCATATTTATTCCTTAATTTAATTCAACTCAAGGGGCGCCTCATTCTCAAGCATTCTACGGCTTTCTAGTGCTCCAAAGAACACGATTCCTGAATTCATCTTATCAATTTACAATTTATCATTGTTTGAATTTCATTAAATGCTTAATTTTCCTGGGAGGAACGGAAACATCCCAAATAGCTCTCATACAGCAAACATCTTTTGTGTGCATTACATTTCCAACGTACTCCACATGAATTGATAATTATTTTTTTCCTTTTAACTTTAGGGAAGAAAATGTGTTTATAAGACACTAAGAACCACCACATTTGACCTTGTTAAAACATAAGGCCAGAATTTAGAAATATAGGACTGGGCCCCAGGTTCTCAGGGCATCTGAGAGCAAGGTCCACTCTGGGCTCCAGTTGCATGGTTTCACTAGGGATTGGTCTGGTGTGTGCATTCCTTCTGCTAGCCACTCATGGGACTACTGAGTTGCACACCATCTCTGCCTGCCCCTCACTCTCCTGTGCACAGCTGTCTCCTATATATTCTTCAATGCTCTTCTCAGTTGTGACTGGTGAGGGGGTAGTTTTTTACTTTATATTCTTTTTTTTTTTTTCTTTTCTTTTGAGATGGAGTCTCACTCTGTTGCCCAGGCTGGAGTGCCGTGGTGCGATCTCGGCTCACTGCAGCCCCCACCTCCCGGGTTCAAGCGATTCTCTTGCCTCAGCTTCCCGAGTAGCTGGGATTACAGGCACGTGCCACCATGCCCGGCTAATTTTTGTATTTTTAGTAGACATGAGGTTTCACCATGTTGGCCAGGCTGGTCTCGAACTCCTGACCTCAGGTGATCCACCCGCCTCAGCCTTCCAAAGTACTGGGATTACAGGTGTGCGCCACCGCACCCAGCCTACTTTATATTCTTTACATTTTTAAGTTTTTTTTTTTATTTTTCAGCAAGAATACGTTACTTTTACAGTGAAAATGAAAATTAAAAGAATGGAAAAAAGTAAAACAAACAAACAAAAAACCTTCCAACGCTCTGCTTGGTTGCCTCCTCCTCTGCGATGTTTTTTCCAACCAGTTTCCAAATCCTCTTTCCCCTTCATCCATGTTACTCATACTCAGCTCCTTCTTCTGTGAACTCCTCTGGACTCTCATCATTCATTTTAAGCTGAGGCCTTATTCCATACAGTGCAGTCATTGCATGTTCACTTATCTATTGTTCTCACTAGATTATAAGCTCTGCAAGAGCAGGATGTTAAAAAATTTCTAACATCTATCTTAGTACCTGGCACATCATAGATGCTCAGCAAATTCCCTTGAATAACGAATGAAAGAGAAGAGAATGTGACCCTCCTCTGAAGAGAAAGGGAGATGACAGTGCCATCAAAAAGCCATTCCCACTCATTTCTGGCCCCTCTGGCTCTTGGGAACACTCATAGAACACACCCATCCCAGCAGACCTCAGCCTGGCTTCCTGCAATTGCCTCCTTGGCATTGCCCTATAAGGCTGTGCTTAGGTGGGACTGGCGAGCCCATCCACATTTCCTCTCCTTTACCTGAGTGCAGTACTGCTTTTCAAGCCTCTGGCTCTCCTTTTGTTTCTGGCAGGTCAGCGACACCACAGACACAATGGTGCTGTTGTAGTTCTCTTGGGAAGACGTCCATGACATCAAGGCAGTGGTTGAGCTTAAAACGTGGACACTCACGTGCTGCGGCTTCTCGGTCAGTTCTTCAATCCACTCTCCTGAAGGACCTGCACATTTCAAATTGGAACACAGGGGAGGCTGCATGTTACACTGATTGAGATAAAAGATTCTGGTTTTAAAAATCGTGTTTTCTTTTTGCCCTTACGATGAGATTCAAAGTAAGATTGGCAGTCAGACTGGCAACTCTTCAGGTCCTCTGTCCAGCAGCAACCCTCTACTCCTTGACCTCACCTTGATCTAAACAGCAGCCTCGGCAATAACAGCAGAAACAAAAGTGCCACTTCAATCGTCGTGTGCATGTGAGAGTATTCTGGTAAATTCTCCACCAGAGAAAATTTACTTCTCTTTTAACGAAGAGTGAGCGTGACAGTGTGGCATTTCATCAGGGTTTATAATTCCTTTGCTACTAGGATCTTTGGTCTCTAGGAATAATTACTTTGAGATTCAAATCAGCCTCGACTACTATCCTGTGAAAACATTTGAATTTGGCAACAGTGAGAACAAAAAGGCAGGCTGTGATTATATTAGAGAAGAAACACACAACAGGCTGGATCAATTAAAGAAGCTGGCTAAAACCTAGGTGATAATTTGAGGAACACAACAGGATCCTTACCATGAAATATCTCCATAGAAGTGCCCATCCTTAGCTTTGTTCTCTTATGTTCCTAAAGTGGTTCTTAACACAGTGCCTGACACCTAGTAAGGACTCAAGACATGTTAAGGTGATGATTATCTACAGAAATTCCCTGCTGAAATGCAAATGTGAAACTTCCATTTATTCGCTTAGGATGCATTTCTCAGCTCCTTAATTTAATGCTGTATTCCTAGGCTGAGACCCAGGAGAGGAAAAGGAGCAAGTGGCTCTACTGCGGAGGATAGACTAAGGTTCAGTGTAAATGGTGCAAGGGAAATGATAATAAAAAATGATATTAATTATAGTAAAGAGATATGGAACCCATTATATATTTATATATTTGTTCCTGGCAGATCAGTGACACTACAGACACAAGGATGCTACCGTAGTTCTCTTGGGAAGATGTCTAGGACATCACAGTAGTGGTTGAGCTTAAAACACGGACGCTCACATATAAACTGCTTTTCAGCATATAAACTGTTTTTTAGCATATAAACTTCTTTAAGTTTATATGTGTTACACATTTCATTCCTATTTATTTATTTATTTATTTATTTATTTTGAGATGGAGTCTCACTCTGTCACCCAGGCTGGAGTGCAGCCTTATCTCGGCTCACTGCAACCTCCACCTCCTGGATTCAAGTGATTCTCCTGCCTCAGCCTCCCGAGTAGCTGGGATTACATACAGGTGCCCACCACCACACCGGGCTAGTATTTGTACTTTTAGTAGAGAGAGGGTTTCACCACGTTGGTCAGGCTGTCTTGAACTCCTGACCTCAGGTGATCCGCCCGCCTTGGCCTCCCGAAGTGCTAGGGTTACAGGTGTGAGCCACTGTGCCTGGCCCCTTTAACTTTTATAACAAGCCAATGAAATAAGTACTTTTATTAAATCTCACTTTTCAGATGCGAAAACTGAGGTAGAGATAGAGTAAGTCGAGCTAGGATTCACACACAGGAAGTCTGATTCCAAAATCCATGCTCTCAATCCTGCATGAGACTTCCTGGAGCGCTATGAAATAGTCAAAATTTGGAGATAGGATAATTGCACTAAGACTCAGTTTGGTCATTATTAGTGGTGCAATTTTGGACAAATGAGTTAACTTCTCTGAATCTCAGTCATTGCATCTGTTAAATGGATAAATCATGGAATTTTAGAATTGAAGAGAACTTTAGAGACCCACTGCCTTATTTTGCTGATATGGATTGGCTCTGTGTCCCCACCTGAATATCATCTCGAATTGTAATCCCCACTTGTCGAGGGAGGGACCTGATGGGAGGTAATTGGATCATGGAGGTGGTTTCCCCCAGGCTGTTCTCAAGATAATGAGGGAGTTCTCATGAGATCTGATGGTTTAAAAGTGGCAGTTTCTGCTTCTCTCTCTCTCCGTCCTGCCACCCTCTGAAGAAGGTGCTTGCTTCCCCTTCGTCTTCTGCCATGATTGTAAGTTTCCTGAGACCTCCCTGGCCAGGCAGAACTGTGAGTCAATTAAACCTCTTTTCCTTTGTAAATTACTCAGTCTCAAGTAGTTCTTTATAGCAGTGTGAAAATGGACTAATACATTTGCTGATGAGGAAACTGAGACCCAGAGGTATAAACAAGCTGCCTGAAGTCATAGAGCTAGTAAGTGCTTGTGACCTAACCCAGACCTCCTGTCTCTTGAGTCATTGCTTTGTGACAATCTGATTAATTTACCTCATAAGGTTGTTGTTGGGATCAAGTGAGATAATATGTGTTAGAGAACTACATAAACGTGAAGTGTTACTACTGTTCTGAAGAGTACTGGTGTAGTGGGGGCACAGAGGGTGAAGGTTGGAGGAAGCAAAACAAATTCAATTATTTAATAGTTTTACCTTATGACTGACTTGATAATCAATCCAAGGACATGGGTCATTGCAGGCTAAATGAAAATGGGTTTTGTTATCAAATATTCCTGAGTTCTAATCTTAATTTTGACACTTGGGGAAGTCACTGAACTTTCTGCGATTCAGTTTGTTTTTTAATGTGAAAAATGGGGGTAATAAAAGTGTTCTCTTCATAAGGCTATTGGCAAACTAGTGCAAATTCCTACCTGAATTCTCGTCTCTGGGAAGGCATTCAAAGCTACATAAATGTAAATTATAATGCAACGACATAAACATATAATAAATTGTAATGTAATAGCTCAACACCAGAATATGCCAAACAGTTTGGTCAGGAAAAACGGACTGCAAATATACTTTAGCTGGTGTGTGACTACATTATGCTGAGCAAATGTAAGCCACCCTAATTTGTTGCTCGTTTACCCAGTTAGGTGTAAGTATTTATGTCTGCGGTATCCATTTTTTAAACCAAAGAAGTATACATGGTACATCTGAATAGCTCATTACCAGAGAACAGAATATCCTAAGCACTTAAAAAGTCATTCTTTTAGCAACAGAGAAAAAACAAAACTTCTGGGAGCCTGTATTTTTCTAGATAAATATTAAGATGCAGCTCTTTAAAGTAATCACATTTTTTAGCAATTCCGACATATTCTCAATGGCACTAGTCGCTTTGGATACTCTGAGAATAAAGCAGAGTGCATGAAGGATACTAGTGGTTCCATAAATATTTCTTGAATGTACAAAAGAATGAATAAATATGCAAACAGTATAACTCCAGCCTAGGATTTTACAATTTTACATGAGAAGCAAGATGTACACAAAATAAATCTAGAAAAATACCACACACTAATAAGTTCTGTGTTTTGTGCTGTGTACTATGAGACAGAATAGGAATTCAGAGAAGAGAAAAGTCAGAAAGACCAGAATTATTGTGGAGTTTTCGTGGAGGCTGTTCACACGTGCGGTGGACCTGTACTGGTGCAGAAAGAGACTATTTGGTCAGTGAGGCATTTTTAGTCTTATAGGAAGAATGAAATACTCGACTTTGTTCTCTTTCTTACATAATCACATGTCCAAGGTCTCTCACGCTTGAAAGACACACAAGGCAGTTGGGAATACCCTTTCTATGCATCTGATAAATCTTTAAGGCCTTTCTTTTGCCAGAGGTGACATTTTTGGTTTTTCTTTTAAGTAAAAATATTATATGGGATATTTTCAACATTTTTAAGCTGCTACATAAACTGAGCTCCTCTTCTGCTCTCATCCATCCTTCAACGAAAGGTGGTATTTTTCCTTTCCAGAAGGCAATAGGATATGTGGTGGTTATCCTTTTCTGAAAGCAATTTTTATTCTTTGCCTTCTGGTTTTTCTTTCTACTGATCGGAGGCACATATAACTCCTGATATGGTAGGTTACTGATTTTTGACCTCTATACTTCCAGTAAACATAGTCAGTTTAGCTAAACTCGTTATAGAGGCAGGCACTGTTTGTGCAACCTTCAGAGGCTAGCTTTTGCTGTGCTGTTACGCTTATGGAACGGTAGAGGCCACGCTAGGACTTGACACTGGGACTTTCAGGTTGCTCTAGCCATGACTTTTTCCACCAGTTTTATGGAGACCATCTGGGTGTACCCACACTTGAAACTTTGTCTTTCTTTTGAGCCTCACAAGCTCAATACTCTAATGAGATTTTTCACAGTCCTATAATATCATTTCATTATGTGCGCAAACAAATGTCGTATTTCCCAAACTGTATGTCCACATCCTTGGAGGCTTTGTTATGGCTAATGTGAAAGGTCAGTTTAATAAATGTTCAATTATCACAATAGTAAAAAAAAATCCTCAAGATAAACCCCTGGATAGGATTGCTACTATTAAACAAGCATATATTTCCTCTGCTATCCAAAGCTTGTGGATCTCAGCCTCTCCTGATCTTGAAGACTTCTCATCATCCCTAAGGTTTGTGAATAATTGACATCTGAGCATCATTAATCCCACCAGTTCCATTGTTCTAGCTCCCCAGTAAGTGTAAAATGATCTCTTTGTTACTTACTGATATAAAAGCTGAGCGATTTTGCTGACTGACTTTTTCGAGTTTCACAAGATCCTGAGGAACTAAAGGTTGTCACAGATAACTTATATTTCCCAGGTTCCTTCAGTTCTGCAATAAATTCATGTGCTTCTTCATCCACCATCAAATATTCAGTAAAGTTCTCTAAATCATATATAAAAAACAGAAGATATATGAATAGACACCTGGAAAGGCCCTGGGTATAGACAAGTCAATTAATGAAAAAAAATTAGGTATTTTAAATGTTCCCTCCTTTTGTCAAGTTCAATTACACCTTTAAACTAAAGGTACTATTAAAGAATAATAAATAAGAGTTCAATATTTTTACAATCTTCCAAATAACAAAACTCAAATATGACGTTAAAATCAATAAAACTAGGGATGGGTCTACACTGTGCATCTTTATGTATTCCTACCCAACAAAATTATGTGTACAAAATAGAAGTAGATAATCAGGAAAAGATAACAATTGTTGGCTTTCTCATCATGAGGTAAGGGCTAAAAAATAACCAGGATCAAATATCTTGTAAGTTCTTTGTGGTAGTATTAACCATCCAGAAGTGCTTTAACATTTATTTAAAATACATCTAATTTTTAAGGTATATTTTCTGATGTACCCCTGAACTTAAAGTAAAATTAAAAAATAATAGTTATGGTAATATTTTTCCTTTATCCATTTGCTTTCAGATCTTCTTAAAGAAAGAATTATTTCACACTGCATCACAGTCCGTCCATCCTCTGCTGCTTATTACTTCATTTGAAGTCATTATCATCAGTTGGTGACTACAACAGCTTTCAAAAGAAGACATTGAATCAGATAAATGCATAATAGAAACTTCATGAGAAGAGGCGTAAAAAATTTTTGTAATGACAAGATCCTATTTGCCACAGGAACATATTTAGGAACAGAAAAATAAATGATAGATTAAGGAAACTTTAAAAAAAATAGGAAATTCCAGGAAAATGACTTCTGACTCAAATAATTAAGAATTTTCATTTTATGCAATATTTGGGTATGATTGAATGCTGTATAATCTTGTATAGAAGAATCCACAGATTTTGTATCTCATGCTATTAAGTAAAATAGGAGTAAACAATATGTCAGTATATGAGACTACATGGTCCTTAAACTCTCACCCTAAAAATAAGGCTATCACTGTAACTTCACATTTTTACAGATTATAACTTCTGCCACTCAAACTACTAGATCAGAAAATGAAAATGAAGTATATTACTGGAAAAACTAAACAAACAACAAATAACCATAAAAATCTACCAAACAACAATTGAGGTAGGTATCATGACCCAAACTTGTTGAAAATCATGGCTCTACTTTCCTAAGTTAGTGGCTAAAATATAAAGAATGAATCTCAGATGCTGGGTTACTCAATGCAAAATATGATATAGTAGCTATATGGAAATGTCAGTAGCTGTGTATTTTCCATTTTACTGTCAGCTTCTCTTTGGAAAACTGTGGTGCTTGTTCCAGAGGGGCACACCCTAAAGGGAACAAGAGCGGCTGGTTAGCAGGACACATGCCTCATATTCTTGAGGAAGTAGTAATGTTTTCATAAGTATTACTTTGCTGCCATGTTTAAAAATTTGCATATGAGAAAACAGAAAATTTCTCTAGGATATGGTGTAATATTCTGGGATAGTTAGATCTTTAGTTCAAAATATTTCCAAATATGATGTTTTCCTCATTGTTCTGAGACATGAGAAATAGCGGGCAGTAAAATGTATACAGTTGGCAGTACTTACAACTTGTGAATCACCCAAACCTTCTGATTCTTATCCAGTCTATTTATTTGGGTTTTCTGCTCTCAGTCTGCATTGGATACCCAATTAAATTCTTCCCTTTCTTTACCATTATTCTTTGGCTAGTAACTGTCTATGATCAGTCTTTCTAAACTCAAATTTAAAAACATTTCAATTCCCCTTCCTTTGTATCAGTTCTTATTTCCTCTGATTTCCTACTGCTTTACCTTCTCGTTCAATATGGATATGGAACCCATCAAAAGCAGTGGGTGGTTTGGGTGGTAACCAGGTCAATATCATTTGCACAGGGAAAAAGGAGAAAGAGCCTGATGTTGACTTCTCTGTCTCACTGAGTGTACTGTTATTTTCGTATTCCATGGGAAGTACGCTGACAAATCCATCTTCACTTTCAGGAGCTGCAGATGCACCGTCCCACCAATATGGCTGAGACGTAGTTTCATAGTCACTGCTATTAAAATCAGGCCAACCGGAAGAAATGTTGCCCGAGGGAATTTCAGGAGTTTCTTCTGTAAAATGGAAGAGTTTTTCTTTTCCTATTGTATCTTGTGATCTCATGAAGGATTCCTCTGGGAAATTGCCACTTTGTTCTTCCCAGTTGTTTCTGTTCAAGTTTACGATACGAACGGAAATATTTTGAGGTGGATAAGGGGCTGTAAGAGAGAGAATTTTCATTTTCAAGTAATTTTTAATTCAATTAGAGTGAATACTTAATCTCTGAATGAGTCAGGTACACAAGCAGATTTTTAAAAGTGGAATTTAATTTAATACACAGACAAATTTACATCAAGATAAACTGTGTTTTTTTCCCGCATACATACTTCTAACATTTTGTGGATGATGTGTACCTATTAACATACCACTAGTCACACTTCAAATATGTTAACTTGCAATATTATGCTTTTTGAAGTGGTAATTCAACCACTTCTAAAAGCAGAGTATGTAAATATTTTTCAGTTTATCATAATCTCACTTACAAAAAAAGTATCTCTGTTCCTGGATTTTTATTACAAAAAAAAAAACAAGTATAGTGTACTTATAGCTATGAAGATGAAAATACTCCATGTGACATAGTTGCACCTACAAGAGTTGCATACATGTGTTGCCTTTAGAGATGTTAACACACATGTTAGAAATATGGCTTCACTACTCACCTCTCTAAAATGAAACATATAAACTCAAAATGAGTTTAAAAATTATGGAAGCACACTTTACTTACAGGGAGAAAATTATGAAGACACACTGCGTAGTCTCTGCCTATAACAGTTTCTACTTGTTCTTGAAATAGCAGTTCCATTATCACCTCTTCCATGAACTTTTTTGTTTATTTTTATTTTGAGACAGAATCTCTCTCTGTTGCCCAGGCTAGAGTACAATGGCGTGGTGTCGGCTCACTGCAAACTCCGCCTCCTGGGTTCAAGCGGTTCTCCTGCCTCAGCCTCCCAAGTAGCTGGGATTACAGGCACCAGCCACCACTCCCGGCTAATATTTGTATTTTTAGTAGAGACGGGGTTTCACCACGTTGGCTACGCTGGTCTCAAACTCCTGGACCTCAGGTGATCTACCTGCCTCGGATTCCCAAAGTGCTGGGATTACAGGCCTGAGCCACTGCGCTAGGCCCCATGAGCTTCTAATAAAAATTATCTCTTCTTGCTTTGTGTTGTTAAATAACTTTGTACCTCTGTTATAATATTTATAATTCTGCCTTGTATTAGTGCCATTCGCGTATTATGAGTACCATTTGTTGAGGACAAGGATCCTGTCTCATCAGTCTTTGTCTTCATGTCTCAGTACTGAGAACAACTTCCAGGTAGAAGGTGCTCAACTAATGTTTTTCTACTTACATTGAATAATGAAAGACATAAATAGAATCTTAACTGTTGACATTAGGTGAGTTAGTGATTTAGCTCAAATAGTTTCCTGGTCTTAGACTAATGAATAAGAATCATGACATCTTAGAATTTCAAATTGTCAAGACCTTAGAAGTAATCTATCATAATCCCTTCCTGATGCTCATCAGAATGGCCTCTCCAGCATTCCTATTGAGTACTCAGGCATACTAGGCACATACGATGTTGCTTATATTGGTGATGGGTACTTAGTAGATATATGTTTATTTTATCCATTCATTCTTCCATCCATCCATCCATCCATCCATTCATCTATCCATCCATCCATGCATCTATCCATCCATCTTACGATAGTGCTTCATATTAGTGGTGCTACTAAAATTAAGCACTGCAAGTTTTAGATACATTTGAATTTCAATATTTTCCTTTAATAATCTGATAATCTGTACTAGAATGTCTTCCCTCTGTTTTCTACCATAGGGCCACTTGTCAGCAATAACTGATGTCTACTAGATCCGGGTAAGTTAGTTAATTATAACCTTTGGTAATAATATAGTAGCTTTTTATTCAAAGATTACAAATCTATGATTACGTTGACATATTTTAGATTTTTCTTATTGAATATTTTGCCCAGTTCTTTTTACATTGATAGAAAATCTGTTTTAGGTTATTAAACACATATATTTTCTTTCTTTGCTCTGGATCAGAATATTTCTTAGGATAAAAAATAAATATACAGCAAAATATAACTGAATTGTTTTTTCACTATATTTGATTCTTCAGGAGACTTACCAGTTCTGTGCTGTTTGGGTTCATGACTGACACCACTGTACTCAACAAGGGTACTTTTATTAAAAGTTGCCTCAGATACCAGCTGAAAGGTGATATTACTATAACACATTCCTGGCAGCCAGTGATTAAATACTGTTTTTCCCTTAAAGAAATCTGTGAAAAGAAAATCAATTACATGAAAAATATGGTCTTCTAAATGTCACACACTTCTGGAAAGTTTGAAACAATTATGGTTAAACATTCACAAAATAATATTTCCTTCAACTACTGTTATGGTCAGTAATAAAGAGTTAGTAGAAGGCTAGAGATGAAACGTTGAATGTTTAGACTCAATCCTGAAGGGCTTTTTCTGACAAAATTCCTAAGGAGATCAAACACAATTGGAGTTAACTTTTTTATGATAGGAACTTTTGGGGTATGTATTAATTGAAGGAGATAATATAAAGAAATTGTGGAAGTTAAGTTTACACTGGCCATTTACTTTAAGATAAAAATCCAAGGTATTTTGCCACCTTATGACCTAAAAAAAAAAAAAAACAATTTTACAAGAAAAGTTTTCATTTAGAAAAACTAGCCTAATTTAAAACTGGTTTATTTGCCAGTTTGCAGACAGAACCTGCCCAAAAAAAGAAATAATAAAAGTTTGGATTCCACTTAGAAAACTTTAAAGAGAATAACAATAAACTAAAAATCCAATCCAACTCAAAAGAAATGAGAGAACAAAACTAAAAGTACCACTTATTGAATTGAAATCTAAAAATAGTTTGAAAAAGTAATTGACTTAAGAATGGGATTATATTAATTATTTTAAAATGTATGATTGTTAACAAAAGTTTCAGTAATTGCTTTTTAATCATTCATAAATATCTGCATGTGATCTATAAACAAATAACTTTCCATTTATTAATTTGCAGATTATCTGTTTTCATTGTAAATAAAGAACATAATAATTTGTGGAATTTGTGTTTCTTTGATTTTTTCAAAGTTTAAAAAAACTAAATTCACTGCATATATTTCATTCATTCATTCATTCATTCATTTTGAGATGGAGTCTTGCTCTGTTGCCCAGGCTGGAGTTCAGTGGTGTGATCTCGGCTCACTGCAACCTCTGCCTCCTGGGTTCAAGGGATTCTCCTGCCTCAGCCTCCTGAGTATCTGGGACTACAGGCGCCCGCCACCACGCCCGGCTAGATTTTTTTGTATGTTTTAGTAGAGACGGTGTTTCACCATGTTGGCCAGGCGGTCTCAAACTCCTGAACGCAAGTGATCTGCCCACCTCGGCCTCCCAAAGTGCTGGGGTTACAGGCGTGAGCCACCACTCCCAGCCCCACTGCATATATTTTAAATAGTGTCTCAGAAAAACTAAATCTGTTGAAGAAATGAGTGTGTAAAAGCAGCAAGTGAAAGTGACATTTTCCTGGATGTCATGCTCTGTGTGCTTCAATACTCTTTCTCTTCCCACCAATACATGTTTCCAGTTACAGTCAGCCAATTCTGATACCATTACCTACCTCCCACCCCCACCCGATGTGTCCTGAGAGTATTCAAGTTTCTTCACTAGGATTCACTCCCACATGAAACTGAATGCCCTCTCTTCCCTCTCCCTCTAGTCCCTTCCACCCAGAGAAGTTTATTTTGTTCCTTTGACTAATTTGAAGTATTACTTCTCCTGGGCTCTTTTCTCTCCCTTCCCCACAAGGTTCCCATCAAGCCAGTGAAAAAGTGAAACTAATTTTTGTATGTTAATGTATTCATTTAGCTGGTCATACAGCATCGCATTTGAGGATGTTGGATCATCTCCAAGTGAAACTTTGCAAAAGGCACCACTCTGGCTTCCCAGTCCCAGAAATGCCCATCTATCATACCCAGAAAGAAACGGTTACTTGTGCTTCTAAACTTAAGTCTGAATTTATTTCCTGCACCAGGCATGCTGCCTTAGGGAAGAGTAACATGTAAGTGACAATAATTTGAGTATTTCTCATGCTGAACACATGACACACGGCTCTCAAGTAATGAACCAGATGTTCTAGGCTTCCCCATAACACGATTTTCATAAATGATAATTATTTTTAATGGCTCATTTATAAGTCAAATAGTGAATTATAAAACCTCTTTGCAGTAAGAGAGAACATCATTTGGGAAAAGCTTTGTAAAAAGTGAGGGTCATCATTGATTAAGCCTTCCTTTTGCTGCTTACCTTTATATAGCATTGTCCGGAAGTCTTTACCTTCCCAGTAGCTAATGTTCACTCTTGTGAAAACGTTATATTTTTCTGGGTAATGAATTTCAAACAGGACTCCTGTTTCAGGAGAAGGTTTATAGTCATATATGGACACACTGGTTACAGGTAGAGGTTCTACAGAAGTGAAGTAAATGGAGAAAGGGAAAAGAAAGAGGAGAGAGAAAGGTCGATATCAATACTTGAATTAAGCAAGGATTACACCCACCAGAAATTCACACATATTTTCACTGTCTGTGGGCAATAAACTCCTCAGTACCCACGAATTGAATGTTCTTAGCAGTAATTAATAAAGTACATTTTATGTGGTGCTTTCTGCTTTTTGAAGAACTTTTACATTTATTTTTCCTTTTGCAACAGTCCTGAGATCTAGGAAGAGCAAATATTAATATCTCCATCCCACCTATAAATATAATGATGACTCACAGACTAAATTACTTGTCCAAGGTAATTTAACAAGTACATGACAGTCTGTATCTCCAGATTCCTAGTTTATTTTTCTTTTTCTCATGCAAAGGAAATTTGATATCAGTAACAGACCAGTAACAGAAAATAAGTTTTGGCTCAGACCAATGATAGTTATATGATAATTTATTTCCTCCTGTGAACATAACACATATTTTTCCATATGAAGCATAAAATTTTAAACTGTCCAATGTTGTAAAAAATATGTTTTGTGGTGTTTATCAAACCACTCTTTCTATAGAAATTTAAAGAAAACATTTCTATTTTGTTTGAGTAGTTCATTCACTGGAAAACTTTAAAAATACTAATTTTTTAAAATCCATGATCGATATATGTCTGCCTCTCCTCCCCCTCCCACTCTCTTGCAAAATTCTTGTAAATAATGCATTTTGCACCTTCCTGAAGAAGCTAATAAATAGATTTTACTTGTATGAATTTTATTAAGAAGATATGTTAAATAATTTGGTTTGGGGTCACCTGTAATTCCAGCATTTTGGGAGGCCAAGGCAGGCAGATCACCTGAGGTCGGGAGTTTGATAACAGCCTGACCAACAAGGAGAAACCCTGTCTCTACTAAAAGTACAAAATTAGCCAGGCGTGGTGACATGCGCCTGTAATCCCAGCTACTCAGGAGGCTGAGGCAGAAGAATCACTTGAACCTGGGAGGCAGAGGTTGTAATAAGCAGAGATCGCACCATTGCACTCCAGCCTGGGGTACAAGAGTGAAATCTCAAAAAAAAAAAAAAAAAGAAAAAAGAAGAAAAGAAATATGAAGATAAGTAAAATTTAAAAGCTGTTGGAACCCCAAAAGGTGTGACTGTGATCTGAGTCACATATAGTTATAACTTCTGTTCTCAAATTACAGATTAACTCACTTTATTTTTCTTGTTCTGTACAATGACTAGAGGGAATTAAATGATGTCAGGGACAAAAATCTCCTGCCTTCTTAATTAATGACTCGTTGAAGATTAACTTCCCCCCTTTGTTGTCCTGCTTTGCTTAGGCTGGATAACAGAAAACCCATAAATAACTATTACACTCTGTGTAAAAAAATGTTAAATGTACCCTTTCCCAAAAGAAACACTGCTTATAACCAATGAAATTTCTGTAAACAGGTGTCTACCTTGTATGAATAATTATTTTGTAATCCTGATAAAAACTTCTCTGTCTCTGCCTATAGAAATGAGATCCTAATTTCACTACTTCAGAGCACTGACTGAATTCTTTTGGAGTTGGTGTTTCCAGGTGGTCCAGCCTCACACTTTGTGCTTGAAAAAACTCTCTTTAAATGAGATTCTGACCCTTTTGATGATTTTAGGTTGACAGAAAAAAAATTTTTTGATTCACAGTTTTAGAATTGAGAGAGTTCTTGGACATCATCTATAGGCTAACCTAAAGAAATGTCCTTAGTTTAAACTTTACATTTAAAAAATTTCAATTTCAATAACATGAGAACTCCAAATTTGACTTAGTTCATTCAATCAATAACTATTGAGGATCTAGTATGTCTCAATCTGTAGCTGAATGTATTTTATTTTGTTGCTCAGGGTCTTAATCTATCTTTGCTTTTGACTTTAAGCAACCCAGAAATAATTGAAGCTACATGTTCATACTTTGATTTTTCCTGGAATTTTCTGAAAAACAGCATCTACAAAAAAGTTAGGAAGACCTTCAGACTCCAGTATATTTTATGATCATGTCACTGTAGACTATGTGCTATAGTCTGGTTAAAAGGTTTGAATTTTATCTTTGTCTCATCCCTAGTCTTCCTACATGAAGGTAACATTTCTGAATGAACTCACTAACTCACTTACGTACCATGTCAACCAACCAACCAACCAATCAACCAACCCTTGAAGACTCTGTTTGGAGTTCAAAACTCCCAAAGAAGTTTTGAACTGCTTCAAGTTCTTTTTTTCAACCCAGCCTAATTTACTAACCCATGGAGTCTACCAGATCCAGCTATTGACTCTGGCCCTAGGAGAACTAAAATGAAAGGAGACAGAAAAAGTAGCCACGGAGCAGTAACTCCTCCACTACTGCAGTCCTGTTTCACATCCTCATCAGGGTTTCTTCCACTGAAAAGAGAAGTTAGAAGGGCACTCAATCTTTCATGCCCTGAGGCACGAAGTCTGCACGTCAAAGCCACGGTCAGACTTTGAAATTCAAGACAGACAGGAGGATTAGAGGACAGATATTTTATTTTCCAATTTTTTTTTCTGCAACAAGCTACTTAAACTTTAAACTAAGAGAATGTCTTAAAATGCCTGCTTATATGTTTGTTTTATGTTTCCCTCAGCTTCAGTGTAAATGACCCAGGACAGCTGTAAATCCTGTTGATGTCTAAGCATTACTGAGGAGTATTCAATTCAAGAACTACTGTTTTTAGAAGAACTCAAATGTATAGTCTAAAAATATTTTACTATCTTTCCAGTGACTTCTCTCATTGTCTTTCTTTTTAGAAATTAAGTGGTGTGGTATGAACCAGAGCTATATTTACTAACAGGCATTTTAGTGATGACAAGGTTAAATCCTAATCTAAGCCGATAGTCCTTGCCCTGTCAGTCACTCCATCGTACTTCCCTTTCTTTTCTTAGGACCAGCCTGGACTGGACAGATAAATGGAGTTGTTGGACAAGGTGAATCATTTAATATCTTTGTTCATTACTTTCTTGTCCACAGATGTTTTAATTTTTCAAATAAATAAAGTATTAGAAAATATAGTTGAAATTCCCCCATGTAACTTACCCAAACCCCATTCTTTTCCCACCATGACCAGAAGTAAATTATTACTCTGAATCTGGTATTTATCTTCTCATGCATGTTTTTTAAACTTATATATTTGTAAGCGTCCAACATTGTTTCATGTTTTAAATTATTATGTAAATTATCATAACTATCCTGCAGCTTGTTTTTATTGCCTAACATTGTTTTAAGATTTATCACTCTTGATACAAGAACGTCTAAAAATTTTATTTTAGTGTCCATTTTGCAACTATATAACCTACACAATATACCTGTTATTCTTTTAGTAGAGTAATTGCTTTTAATCATTCACTCTCACAAACAATGCTGCAATAAGTGTTTGCGGCATGTTGACTTAGGTTGCAAATCCTGAATAGAAGAGTCTACACATCATCTGTGTCAGATAGTCTCAGAAAGTTTTCTAATTAGATTAGAAATCAGATTAGGGCAATTTACATATCTATTAGCAGTGTATGATAGTTCCTCCTTCTCCATATTATTTTCCAACTTTCGCTGATGTCAGTCTTTTTAATTTTTGCCACTCTGAGGTGTGTGAAATGTTGTCTCTTTGTTTTAATTTCCTGCTCATGGGGATTAATGATTTTTTCTTATGTTTTTTGGTCAATCAGCTTTCCTTTTCTTAGAATTGTTAAATTCTTTTGCCTGTTTTGGGGTTCTTTTTCCATCTTCTCCTGCTAATTTGTAACACAATCTTTGTCATATACCATATTCCCATTGTCATTTTTTTAAATTGTGTCCTGGACTTTCCTCTAGAGTCACCTTTTTTCTTGCTGAAATCTATCTATTAACAGTTCTTTAACTCAGAGCTATGGGTGTTAAGTTCTCTAGGCTTTGTATATTAGAAGATTTCTTTATTTTATCTTTATTCTTAATGTGGTTTATTCTTGATGTATCTGGGTATAAAATTCTAGGTAGACAGGTATTTTCCTCAGTACTTTGAAGATGTTGTTTTTTTTGTTTTCTTTCACCAGTTATTGCAGAAGGAAAGACTTCTGTCAGTAGAATAATCATTCCTTTGTAGATACTTAGCTTTTTTTCTCTTGTACCTTTCAAGCTTATTTATCTATTTTCATTTAGCCTTAGTAATCTGATGATATATAATAACAATAATATAGCATTATATATTTAGGCGTAGTTTTAGTTTTGAATTACTCTATTAGGTACTTAGTTGGAATGCTCTGTCAGTCTGTGAATTCATGTCATTCTTCAAGTCTTGGAAATTCTCATAATCATCTCTCCAAATATTGTGCCCACCATTCCCTCCTTCTTTTTCATGAATTCTTAAGCCTTCTTAGCTAGAGCCTCTCCCACTTCCACGCCTGTGAATTGCCTCACTGTGCTATATTATGGGGCAAATTGCATGGTATTATCTTCCAATTTACTTGCTCTTTATAACTTTTATCAGTAGAGAATTTGTCCTATCTACTGAAGCTTTTCAATTAGTAAACTTTAAATTTAATCAATCAAATTAATTTTACCTAGTTTGATGAATTAAATTTTTAATTAATTTAAATATGTTTTCATTTATAAAAATTTTAATTTATTCATGTTTATTCTATATGTTTTTACTTTATTTCTGCAAATTTTTTTTGAGATAGGGTCTCATCATGTTGTCCAGCCTCGATTTGAACTCCTGGAATCAAGGGATCCTCCTGACTCAGCTTCCTGATTAGGTGGAACTGTAGGCACAGCACTGCACTGTTTCTGCCAATTTTTTTTTTTCACTAATTCCCTGGTTTCAAAAACTGGAGGCGGTTCTCACATTTATGTCCTTGAACATTCTAAACATAATTAAATTTTTGTTAAATTGCTATTTAAAATATAATCTCAACTGTTATAGTTGTTTTGATATCTATCTTTTTTAGCATAAGTTCTTCACGCGTTTTGAGACACAGGCTCTGGGCTCATTTGATGCTTTTTCATCTCCCCATTTCTCTCTTATTATGCCTTGCTTTTAAAAATAATTAAGTCATTACATCCTCTCAGCCCACCAAAGCACCCAGTCTACAACAAGACATGTGACATTATTTTGCCATTCTTAATATTGTGGATGATATAGTGGTTATCACTATAGATTCATTCACTGAGTCAGAGAGTAACTAGCCTTGGACCTTGGTAGTAAGATGAATATGTGTTTCCTGCATCCTCAGGTATTTATGTATGTTTTTGTTTGTTTGTTTGTCAAACAGGAAGAATCTTTGCTGTAAGCAGAGAGGCTGGCTCTGTGCCCTGTCTAGCGTGGAGCATTTCAGTCCTTCTGACTATACTGGGGCCCAGACTCAATAGTGTCTTTTCCAGACCCAGAGCACAGAGGGCCCATTACTTCAGCCCATTTCCCCACTTTGAGTTTTTATCTTGTTTCTGGTTCTTAGAGAACTGTTGTGGTTTTAGGTCTGGAAATGTGCTTCTGCTTTTCTTTTTGCTTTGTGGTAGAAGCAAAAAGTGGATGACAAGAAGAATGGACTGCATTATTTTGACAAGAAATCCTAGCATAAGTTCCCAGTTTTTTCTTTAATAAAAAATGACATTTAGTATGATTATTTTTTCCCTCATTAGGTGTCTCATATAATGAAAACTTATGTTCAAATTGAACAATATTTTATGCCCCTTAATTATCTTTGAATCATTCAAGAGAGATCATGAATAGGAAAGTTTTGAAAGTTCTGAATGTGACTATCTCAGAGAAGAGACAAAGCAACACAAGCAAATGTGGAGAACATACTGTTTAAAGAAAACAAAAGTAGCTCTGTATTACTTATTAAATGCTAACTGCTGAGTTGCTTCTTTCTGAGATTGCTCTGTTTAGCTGGACTAAAGAATAAAAGCTAAAGAAGCAATTGTGTTCATGTTCAGTAACCTCTGATGTGACCAACTGAAGGATGTGTCTCTTCTGGCACAGTTCTCTTGAGGGAGAGGATCTGGGATTAGACCCTCACTTCTGATGGCAGGCACAGGGAAAAGAGACTGGACTGAGGCCAGAGCTGCTGTTTGGTGTTTAGATGATGATTTGAGAACTGACCTGGCATCTCAGCTACATCGAAGCAGGCCAGTGAGGTAGGTCTGGCAGCAGCAGCTGCCCACGGTCCAAGTGAGGTAGTGACCATCACATCCAGTACCTTAGTTCAAGTTCTCATCATTTCTTTCCTCGAGCATTTCAACAACTTTCTCAATTATTCTCCCTGCCTCCATTCTCACCTTAATTTTCTTATTCATTTCTGCTCAAAATTTCAATGTCTGTAGACTACTTGATATTCTCACTTTAGTCAGAATCTTTGTCCTAAACTAGTCACCTCCATCTCACTGATATTTCCCTGCCCAATCTGTCTCAATCTCCTTCACTTTTGACACCTTGAGTAACTTTCTATTTAATGCCATTGATACTTCTTATATTGATTGATCCTATACTGCATGCTTTGTTAAGGAGCTTACTTTATATTATTTTATAATGCCCCCACCAAGTAGGCACTCTAATTATCCCAATATTACATATTATAATGATACGACAGATCAAGTGAGCAAACTACAGTCCACAAAGCCAAATCTGCCCTGCCACCTGTTTTTGTTTGATTTTTTTTTTCTTCACTTTTATTTTAGAATCAGGGCACATAGATGAAATTGGAAATCATCATTCTCAGTAAACTAACGCAAGAACAAAAAACCAAACACCGCATATTCTCACTCATAGGTGGGAATTGAACAATGAGAACACATGGACACAGGAAGGGGAACATCACACTTCGGGGACTGTTGTGGGGTGGGGGGAGGGGGGAGGGATAGCATTGGGAGATATACCTAATGCTAGATGACGAGTTGGTGGGTGCAGCGCACCAGCATGGCACATGCATACATATGTAACTAACCTGCACGTTGCGCCCATGTACCATAGAGTCTAAAGTATAAGAATAAGAAGAAGAAGAAGAAGAAGAAAAAGAAAAAAATAATAAAATAAATTATTTTGATTAAAAAAAAATGGGACAACAGACACTAGGGAATACAAGAGGAGGCAGGGAGGGAGGGGAGTAAGGGTTGGAAAAAGCCATTTATTGGGTACTATGCTTACTACCTGAGGTGACATATTCATTCATGCTCCAAATCTCAGCATTGTGCAATACACCTTTGTAACAAACCTGCACATGTGTGCCTTGTTTGATTTTTGAGCTAAGAAAGGCTTTTACATTTTTAGATGTTGGACCTAAACAAAAGAATAGTATTTCACGGCACATGAAAATTATATAAAAAAATAAAATTTTGGTGTCTATAAAGTTTAATTATAAAATAGTCATTATCATTTATTTATGTATTGTGTGTGGCTGCTGTTGTTTGCAACAGCAGAGTTGTGTAGTTGCAATATAGACTGTACAGCCCTCAAAGCATAACACACTTATTATCTAAGGCTTCATAGGAAAAGTTTGCTAACCCCTAGAATGAACTGTAGATTTGAAAACTAAGATTTAGAGAAAGTAATCATCTGCCCAAGGCTATACATATGATTGAACTACTACCCCAAATACTTGCTTGATAATTTTTCTACTCCAATGCAGGATTCAGGATCTCTTGGCTTGCAGCTCTGCTACAAGAGAGAGCTTTCCCCATTCAAATCCTATTATGTAATTTCTCCCTCATCACTTATAGGTTAAAGTCTAAATTCCTTTGCAAGGTACTTAAAGTTCTTCAACATTACTAGCCACCTTTCTTGTTATTTTCTGGAACAGCTAACACTTGCCATCTTAACTTTTTACAGTCATCAAGTGTGCCACGCTGTGTATGCCTCCATTATTTGCATATACGATTCCATTTGACTCTGTAACACTTTCCTTTCTTTATTCTTGTGGCAAATTTTCCTTTATTTTTCAATGATTGTTTCTTCTGTGCTGCCTTCCCAGTGCTCCCTAGGAAGGCAAGGCAGTCTCTTTCACGTAATTCTTTCACAGTGTCAGAGGCATTTGAACCAGGGCAACCCCATCTTGAATAGGGACTGGGTAAAATAAGGCTGAGACCTACTGGGGCGGACCTTGGTGATAAAACAGGCTGCAGTAAAGAAGCTGGCCAAACACCACCAAAACCAAGATGGCAATGAGACTGACCTCTGGTTGTCCTCACTGGCTCATTATACACTAATTATAATACACTAGCATACTAAGAGATACCCACCAGTGCCATGACAGTTTACAAATGCCATGGCAATGTCAGGAAGTTACTCTATATGGTCTAAAAGGGGCACAAACCCTCAGTTCTGGGAATTGTCCACCCTTTTTGGAAAACTCATAATAATCCACCCCCTTGTTTAGCATGTAATCAATAAATAACCATAAAAATGGGCAACCAGCAGTCCTTGGGCTGCTCTGCTTATGGAGTAGCCATTCTTTCTTTCTTTTACTTTCTTAATGAACTTGGTTTTGCTTTGCAGTGTGCACTTGCCCTGAATTCTTTCTTGCGTGAGATCCAAGAACCCTCTTGGGGGTCTGGATTGTGACCCCTTTCTGGTTACAATAGCAGTTATCATATTATTTGTAATGGTTTTTATTTGTCTCTTCCACTATAGTATAACATCTTTGATTATGGGTATTTTTATCTATCTTTATTTCTTTGGTACCCAGGACATGGCACAGAGAATGTACCTGATAACTAAAATAAAAATTCATGAATTATTTTTATTTGGAATAGGACTGTATAGAATACTATATTTGTAGAGTGTCTCCATGTGTATTCTTTAATGTGTACAGCCACTATCTGTAGAACTTCACTGACATATGACACAGCTGTGTGTATGTGACATTTCCTCAATTTCCAAGCAACTGATTCCAGGTATCCTTTTACCTGCTGAGAAACTACCCCTTCCCTCTGAAGGGCATGCAATACACTGAAGGTTCTCAATCAATTAAATATTAATGAGATGTCACAGCCTAAGGGTTGTGAAATTCTTTTGAACTGGCCAAATGACTCTGCTGTGCCAAATTTATTCTTTGCCATGTTTTTCAGCTTTCTCTAAGAGTGACAGACTCAGAACAACTATAGTAAAATATCAAAGGACTGCCCTGGGGCCAATTGCTTTGTCATTGCTTATTTCATCAAGACAAGCATCTAACACACAATAAATGACTGCTACAAATGTACTCTTTTATTCTCAGGAGAAATATGTCAACTCTGTGAGCAGATACTACAAATGTTATCCAAACTTGTTTAAAAAGCTTTCAGTTAGAAAAATAAAAATGGCAAAAACACATCATTAACTGACAGATAATGTTAGTTTCAGAGCTCAAAAGTTATCTTAGTCATCATGTACTTTAATTCCCTCTTTTATGAAGGTGGAAGCTGAAACCCAAATGTCACCAAATGCCAGCTCATGCCTAATGTCACAGAAATATTTGTGCACTAATCCCCACTTCTTATATTCCCAACCTATTATTGCTCCTTAAATTTGGGATAATGTAATTGAGCCTTTAAAAATGAGGTACAAGACAATATTTAACAGGCCATCATGAATTAATTTTACTCTTTGGAAATCAATATGTGTTTCCTCTTCCCCTTAAGATATAGAAAGCCCCTGGACAACATCACTTCTTCTCCACTTCAACAAGGAAAAGCCACGTAAGCCACGAAATCATAACTATTCTAGAGGTTACAGGAGAGGTGAGGTAGCAAGTCAACCAAGTGATGTGAATTCCAAGGAGTGACCAGCCCCTCTGGAGAGAGGTGACACACTATTTCACCTTTGGCAAAGCACAGCAGGAAGAGGATACAACATTGAAGCAGGTAAGAAGAAAGCAGCTCCGAGTTTAATGGATTCATAAAGGCTGAGTATGGTCTAAATGAATGCATAGAATTGCTCTGTCCAATATGGTAGCTATTAGCTACATAGAGCTATTTAAATCAAATTTTAAATGAACTAAAACTAATTAAAATTAAAAATTAGTGGCTACTATGTTGGACAATATGGATATAGAACATTTCCATCATCCCAAAGTTCTAGGTCACCACTGGTCTAGACTAACTGGGAGACGCAAACACAAACAGTCTACTGTCTCTCTCTAGCTTTCCCCTTGGGCCTCTACCCCATGCTCATGAGGACTACAAGAGGCAGGATAGGGGACTGGAGAGAGCCTCCCTCTGGGGGGTTGGGGATGGGGGTATGGGGGCGACAGATGTGCAGATGATAATTGAAACCACTAAGAGGCCAGCAAGAAAACTTACTTCCCTGGACCTTTCCTGAATACAAAGGAGAAGCCTTAATGTATTGTGGAGGGGCAGAAAAATCTTTCCTTTCTAGTTCTCAGGAAAAGATCCTTTCTATTGAAGGATGAATAGAAACAAAAGACGCCTGTTCCTGGGAGAGGAGCAGAAACTCTTTTGGGATCAGAGTCCTACACTGATACAAAGTAGAGTATCAGTGGTTCTGCTACCACTGGAGAAGAGGCAGGAAACTCTCTGACCCACAGATTTAATGTAGAATTTCAGTGTCAGTGTAATTTGAGGCGTAAAAATGTCAAGAATATCCCATCTAACATCACAGGGTCTGCCTAAGCCTGAGGCTGGACTATGAGAATCAAGAACATCCTCTGTCCCCACCAAAAAGTTAGCAATGAGTGAAAAGCAAGAGCAGTCTATTGCTGGGGGAGCTCTTCTGTGGTGCCGGTGTTCAGGGCTTGCTGCTTATTGAGGGTGAAACTGAAGCACTGAGAAATACCCACTACCACTCCTGGCAGCCTATCATGGGAAGAACTGGAAATCTGTGATGAAAGAAAGGTGTCTAATACCTTAAACCCAGCTCAACTATTGACTAGATTGACTCACTCCCCGTTCTACCTGACAGCCTAGCAATATGGTAAATCCAAATTCAACCATAGAAATAATTGTATTATATTATAATAATAAATATTAATAATTACATGTATATTGTCTAAACCTGCACTATTTAAATTGGTAGCAACTAGCTACATACGGCTATTGAGCAATTAAAATTAGGCTAGTGCAACTTTATTTTTATTTAAATTTATGTTTGAAAGTAAAAAAAATGTAAATTTGTATATTGATTATATGTTGAAATAATAATATTTTGAATATAATGGATTAAGTAAACCATGATATTAAAATTAATTTCACCTTTTTAAAAAGCATTTTAATGTGTCTACCAGAAAATCTACTATTACATATAAGGTTAACATTCTCTTTTTATTGGATAGTGCTGTCCTAAATACTCCAGTTAAAAGACAAAGATTTTTAGATTGGAAAAAAAAGCAAGACTCAACTCTATGCTGTCTGCAGGAAACCCTTTTACAGATAAAGACAGAAGTAGGCTGAAAGCAAAAGGATGGATTAAGTATGCCACACAAACACTTAAAAAAGAAAACTATGGCTATTTTAATATCAGACAAAAGGGAAATTAACACAAGGCATGTTGCTTGGAATATAGAGGGACATTACATATAGTCAAAAGGGTCAGTTTATCAAGAAGACATAGCAATCTTAAAAGCTTTTGCACCTAATAACAACAGAGCTTCAAAATATGTAAAGCATAAACCAAAATAAGTGAAAGGAGAAATAGACAAATTTACAGTTACAAGTGGAGACTTTCAGACTCCTCTATCAGTCATTATTAGAACAAATAAACAGAAAGTCAGTAAGGATATAGAAGACTTGAACAATCAACGTGACCTGGTTGGTACTTGTTGAAACTTCACCTAGGAAGTGTTCACAGAATACACAGCAAGAAAGACCGTATTTGGGCCCATAAAACAAATCTCAACAATTTTCAAGTAAATGAAATCATATAAAATATGTTCTCTGATCACAACAGCACTTCCTCAAGGAATCAATAAAAAAAGATGTCTGCAAAATTTCCAAATTTTGGGGTACTCAACACACTTGTAAGCCCTACAGGTCAAAGAAAAACATCATGAAGGAAAACAGAATGTATTTTGAATGGAACTCATTGCAAATGCTAAGTGGTATTCTAGAAATCTTTTAGCATTTACTTACCTATCAAATTTCTTCACGAACGGTTAGCTAAAGGGCTGAATCATTTAGCTGCAACTGATGAGGAATGGCTGAGTGCATGCTCATAAATGTTGTATCAGCAACCGTCATTACAGTCCTAAATCTATTTTTCTTTGTGCCTTATTTTTTTTTCCCCTGGATCTCTCCTATTACTTGCTCAACTAAATTGAACTAATACTTATGGATCATCTATTAAGCGAGCATAAGGCTTGGGCTAGGTGTTTATGAAATTATGAAGATAAGTAAGACAGAGCTTTAGATTTTAAGGAGTGTGTATTGTAGGCGTTATGTGCCTATATCTGCTGCCTAAATCTGACTTGCAATTCATCTTTTTCTAGAGCTTGTTTAAGACAGTATTTTACCAGGTAAGTTCTCCCTTTAATTCAACTAGTAGATTTGTTCATTACGTCTATAAACTTTGAAGGTCTTGGGTCTATGCCATTCCTAATTTTTAGGGCTCACTACTGATCCTGGGATTCTGCCAATGGAGACTTTAATTAATTTTTGACAGACGTGTTAAAAATATGTCCTCTAGCTTGGTTCTGAGTTTTTGCTCCTTGTAGTTTCTGCTTCCTTTTATCCCAACAGATAATATCACTGTCTTTCCCCATATTTATCACCAGAACAATCACACATAGATGGCATTTAACAAATTGCAGCTGTTGCAAAACTTACACTAAAGAACATAAGCAAAAGGGACTTTGCTGAGCCATTATATTGTGCTAGTGATAAACTCTACTGTCTTACAGATATCAGTTTTTCTTCCACAGATCAGCATAGACAGTAGAGTCACATCTTAATTTGAGATTAGATATTAAAGTCAGTGGGTAAAGTGAAAAAAAATCACATGGAGTTAAAACTATTCCTAAAAATTTCCCAATGTCAGCCTTAACTCTTTATGGCATGGACTAATGAAGGTTAAAATGCCAGTAATTTTTTTTTCTTGGCATTTTTTCTTAAGAAGTAGAAGGCAAAGCTATTTTGAAGATGAGGTGGGGAATAACAACTGATAAATAAATCTTTTTCTCTCTCTCAGCCAAAGACCTATACATGAATTCGAGCAGGTTAAATAGGACTATCGGTTCATTGTCCCCAAACTGAATTGCTTAATATGAGAATACATGCTCTGGAAAAAATAAACAAGTTATGATGACATTATTAAGTAATACAGCAGAAAACTACATGGTCCAATCATGAGTTTGAAATTGTCACTCAGTCTCAAAATATACTACTTCATTGAGGTTTACTTTTTTTGGTTTAAAAATATTTTTGCTATCACAAGGTAAAGAGTAAACATCAAACTTCAGCAAGAAGCTATATTCTTAATATAGCTCATAACTTTGAATCTATGTCACTTGGAATTAAGGCAAGTGATTTTGCCATTCTGGGTGGAGTCTGTCAATTAGAGCCCCACGGGAAGAAACAGGGGAACAATAAGAAGAAACGGGACAATATTACACATGATGCTTACTTGTTAACACAGTGATTGATCTGGATGGCTTGGTCACCACATTTCCATTTACCACTACCAGAGTGATTATATAATAAAGGCCATGATAACTGGCCTTGAAAATAACAGGAGGAGGCAAAGTGCTGTTGAATTCCTCAAATTCGAAGAAATAATTTTTGGATTCACCAGTTATCTTCACAACATACACAGATGCTGGACTGATGACGTCTGAAGCTTCTAATGAGACAACGATGTTATTATCATCTTGGACAGTTACATGGAAAGCTGTAGCATTCTGTTGAATGAAAGAGAATAAAAAGAGATGGAGATTATATTCAGATAATTGGCAATAAATTTATGCTAAGATAACTTTTACATATTATTGTGTATCATAAACATTAGTTATGTTTATGATAAGCCGTACTTCTTAAAATAGAGTTACATAGGTATTTTAGTTACACAAGGAAAATCAGAAAGAGATTATCCTTCTTAGGATTAATAATCTTCTCAGGGTTTTACTTTGAGGATTTTTTTCCACTGAAAAGCTGCTTCCAGTTTGTGGACAATGTCATGTAATAAACAAAATAAACATCTTGTGGAGGAGTAAATAATGAATGAGTCATTTTGACACTCAGGTTCTAGGGAAGTTCTTGGTTTCAACTGTGCTGGCAAAGTTACATGGTTCAAAGAAGTACTCTTTTTACTTTAGAGGGAGTGATGCTAGGAGAATATATCAAGGCAGCTATTTCCTCTATTTCCTCTCATCTGCTAGTTCTGAAAATTATAAAAAGGTCAGGACTGAGAAACTGGTGTTGATCCTTGTCATTAAAGATTTACCAGCATAATCTCTTAAAGATGAAGGAAGCTATACTAGTGAGGAAGAGACCAGATGGAGGATCTGCAGGAGTCTACAGGATCAGCAGTTGATGGACTTTTTAAAAACTTTGCTCCAAGTCTCCAAATATGTATTTATGGACAATACCTGAAAAGTCATCCATGGAATTGGTTTAAATATTCCTCCCTGATTCTGTCTCAGACTCCAGAGGCAGAATTAATCTTTCTTTCTGGTCTCAAACAAGACTCATGTACTTTGTACCACGTGCTTGTGTTTAATTTATCTTCTAGGTATGTAGTGTCCCGGGTGAGTAAGTTATTCGCTGCACTAAGCCTCAAATTCCTTTTCTATAATAGCAGGATAGAAAAATTGCTGAAACTTGTTAAGAATCTACAAGGATCCAGGCACTATGCCAGGCACTCCATATATAAAAACATCTCATTTAATATTGAAAATAACCTCATGAGATAGGTATCGTTATTTTTAATCTCACTTTGTAGCTGAGGAAACTGAAGCTCAGAAAGATTAAGTCACTCGCCCATGGTCACCAGTACAAAAAATCAGTCTCATGATTGTTCCACATGTTCATTTGTCTTCATCTCTTAACTTACTTTCTTAACACCAAGTCTGTCATATAACACATAACACATGACTGGTAAGTTTCTGTTACATCAGTGGAGGGATGGCTGATTGAATTAATGATATATGGGCATTTGCCTCTAACAAATTACTCAATTTATTGATTTTGGTTTTATTATTCTTATTTTTAATTGACACATAACAATTTTACATCTTTATGGGGTACCCGTGATATTTTGATACATGTATACATTGTGTAATGAGCAAATCAGGGTGATTAGCTTATCAACCACATCAAACATTTATCATTTCTTTGTGTTGGGAACATTCAAAATCCACTCTTCTAGCTATTTGAAAATACACGATAAGTGTTAATACAGTCCCCCTATAGTACTATACAGCATTAGAACTTATTCCTCCTGGCTAGGTATACTTTTGTATCCCTTAACCAGCCTTTGGCTGTCCTCCTCTCTCTCCCTTCCTTGACTCTAGTAACGACTTCTGCTGGAGCAACTTGCGAGTTTTTTTTTTAGCATTGTGAGGAAAAACGTGGTATTTATCTTTTAGTGCTTGGGTTATTTCACTTGATATAATGTCCTTCAGGTTCATCCACGTGGTTGCAAATGACAGAATTACCTTTTTATTTTAAGGCTGAATGATATTCCACACACACACACACACACACACACACATATATATATATATATATACACACACACACCCACCATCTTTTCTTTATCCATTAACCCTCTGCTGGACACTTAAGTTGATTCTGTATCTCGCCTCCTGTGAAGAGTACTGCAATAGACATGGGAGTGCAGAGAAATCGTCAACATACTGATTTCCTTTCCTTTGGATAGATACCCAGTAGTGGGATTGCTGGATCATATGGTAGTTCCATTTTTAGGTTTTTGAGGAACCTCCATACTGTTTTCCATAATGGCTGAACTAATTTACATTTCCACCAACAGTTTAACTTATTGATTTTTGTTTCTCACATATTTTCAGCAACCAAATGAAGCACACAATACACATCACTACTCTCTGAGAGGTTTTATAGACTGAAAAATGTACTGACTTTTTCTTGTTATTTTATTTTTCAGAAATCCAGTTTTTACAGGCCCTAGTACTTATAAAGAATGTCTGGCATAAACAAAGTTAATTCTGTCTTAACATTGAATAGACTAAATTGTGTTCCTGATATTCTTATCATACTAGACCATAAGTCCTCTAAGGTCAGGAATTGCACGTTATTTCCAGCTGCATCTCCAGCTCTAGGATCAGTACCTGGCATATGGTAAGTGCTTTTGATGTGGGTGATCCTAGGCATATTTCTGTAATATGAGATAGGCACTGAGAATGAACTTTTAAAATGTCTCTGTATTGGACTATGCCATGTAATAAACAAAGTAAATATCTTGTGAAGGACTCAATAATGAATGAAAGTCATTTTGACACTTAAGTTCTAGGGAAGTTCTTGGTTTCAGCTATGCTGGTGAAATTACATGTTTCGAAAAAATACGAGGGAGTGAGGCTGTGGCATTCTAGGAAAATTCTAGGAGAATGTATCAAGGCAGTTATTCCAGACACATGGGCAGGTTTCTAACATTGAGCAATGTACTTCTGGGATCAAACACAAAATATGAGCCATGCTATATTGCCAGTGGTCCAGGTGGAATTGCGAGGCTAGCATAAAGTTCATAAGAGCATTTCATTGTTTGGGCAAGAAGGATAAAACACAAGAAAACAGAAAAAGAACAGAAAAGGTATTTAATGTGTTGCCTATACATTAACAAATACTATACATTAACAAATACTAGCTCCTTCCCTTCTCCATTACCCTTTTCTTTCTTTTGAATTATGCTTCTGCAAGTTCTGCTTCAGTTATGGCCATGCAAGTTCCTCTCTGACTGTTTCTCCAGCAAATAATAACCATACACTCTGGAAAAATTACCAAATAAACAACTGACTAAAGACTGAATCATGAACAAAACAGAGAGATTTTGGAGGGCAGTTGACACTTGGCAGAATTGGCACAGAATGAGTTATTTTTATGTTTATCTATCTGTCTGTCTGTCTGTCTGTCTCTCTGTCTGTTTGTCTGTCCGTCCATCCATCCATCCATCTTTTACATCAGCTTATAGCCAGAAGGCAGAGGCTTCACTCAGTGTGAGATAGCTGAAACTCTGAAAAAATCTCAGTCTTTCTGGCCTGAGGCAAAAGATAAGAGAATCTTGGCAACCACTGCTAATGGAAAGTGAGTAGGTAATCCTGAAAAGGAGGGGGTCCTAAAGTCTGTCCAAACCTCAGGCTGATTCCTGAGCCATGCATGGGGAGGTCAGGCTGCAGGTAGCCCAGCCAAAGCTAAAAGAAGTTCAAGCTGCCACCCATGAGAAATCATGTGTAGTTTTCATCCAACCAAGTGAATTTCTTGCTAAGACAAAAATATTAGTTTAATCATGAAACATAAATATTACAGTCTTTATAACATAATACTCACAATATTCAAGAAATAGTCCAAAATTAGTCAATATACAAAGATCCAAGAAAATGTGACAAATTTTCAAGAGAAAATCCAGGTTTTGGATGTAGCCAAGTACTTTAAATCAGATATTATAACTGTGCTTAATAAACTAAAAGTATGCTCATAATGAATGAAAGGGTAGAAAATTTCACCAGAGAAATAGAAACAACAAGAAAAGTAATTCTAGAACCTAACATAGTTCTGTGTTATTCAAAGGCCTTTTTAAAAAAAATCGAAAGAATCCTTGCAATATAGGCATATTTGGTTTCATCCTCAGTCATTTAGTCCTAGCCAATGTCCTAAAGAATGCAGCCCACGCAACCGAAAAGAATTTAAAAATATCTACGGCTCAAGTAGTGTGCCGCCTGCACACCAAGGCTGAGGGAAGACCCCTTTCCTCACGGATGCATGGTCTTTCCGCACATTCAGCTACAGTGAACAGGACTGTGGTGATCGTCATACTAATCTGAAGAGGAGAACAGTGCAAGGCTAGGCTTCTGCATCAGGGTGAGACCAGCGCCAGATGTGCCCTACCTCCCTGCCTCCTGAAATTTTCCTCCCTGCTACCCAGTACTGATGGCATCACTCATCAAGACCAGTGTATTCTGTTACAGTCTTGTCCCTGTGCTGGGGGAGAGAAATCTGCTCCTGTCTGAGCAAGAACTTGGAGAACATCCCTTCTATGTTCCTTTTAGGAGAGCAAATGCTCTGACTTAGATGAAGAGATGAGATGGGCTTTGCCCAACCTACAACCTCCTCTCCCCTCCCTTCTCTTTGAAGAAAAGATCAAGAAACCTAGTGTCTCCGGTGGAGACAAGGAAGGCTCACTATGAAATAGTGGGGAGCAGAACACATAAAACGAAAAAATTATTGTTCGCATGGGAGCAATTGAAACACAGGCTGCCGTCTGTCCAGCTGGCTGACTACAGAGTAATGAAGGGCAGATCCCCTCCCCTGGTAGGCTGGGGTGCTATCCATTCTCCCCTTCTTCCTCAGTTAACCCCAGACCTTCCAATTCCATGTTGGGATTTGAGTGCCCCTCTAGAGGAAGGGCTTGTTCTATACTCAAATTAATTCCCAGGGGCTCTTTCTAAGGAAGCAAAAACGGGCTGGGGATGGTAGTATCTGAAGGTTAAGGTAGCAACAGATGCCTTCTTCCCCTTCATAAACAATTTTTTATTCTTCATCCTCACCATCTCAGGCTTTACATATGAAATCCCTAGAATAGAGGGGTTGGGGATCTTCTGTTCCTCCCTGGAGTCTTTCCGCACATTCAGTGCGGTGAAGGTGAAGGTGAAGAGTGAAGATGAGAAGAGTATGTATTTTAAAAAATTAAATGTAATGGCCGGGCGCGGTGGCTCACGCCTGTAATCCCAGCACTTTGGGAGGCCGAGGCGGGCGGATCACGAGGTCAGGAGATTGAGACCATCCTGGCTAACACGGTGAAACCCCGTCTCTACCAAAAATACAAAAAATTAGTCGGGCGTGGTGGCGGGAGCCTGTAGTTCCAGCTACTCGGGTGGCTGAGGCAGGAGAATGGCGCGAACCCGGGAGGCGGAGCTTGCAGTGAGCCGAGATCGGGCCACTGCACTCCAGCCTGGGCGACAGAGCGAGACTCCGTCTCAAAAAAAAAATAAATAAATAAATAAATAAAAATTAAATTAAATTTAATAATAGGCTACTCTAACCTCCTTCCTGTGGTTGTGACCTGTGCCTGTTGGCCCTTTTCTGCCAATAGGGTAAACAAAACTCTCTGACTGCTTCTTCTCCCCTCCCCATACCCAAATTAAACACACATGCGCAAAGGTTCGTAATTCTTAAAAAGAAAATTTGATCTTAGATTGTTACCTGTATAACATAAATTGGGATTAACACTAATGCACATTAAGACCTGACTAAGCCAGGCTCATTCATCTGTAGAATATTTTTAAAGAGAGTTGACATTTTTCAACCACAGCATTTCAAAAGCTAGGATTTGAAATTAATAGACTTCTATTAGTAATTGAAGCAATTGTCAGTATCCCTAATATGACTAGAAAGGTCTAGGTTGCTACCATAGATGCTTGATCTCTTTTCTCTTACTATACTTTCTTTTAAAGCCTATTAGCTGATGATTGCAGACATCCTAGCCTCCTGCACCAAATCTAGAAGTATTGCGTTGTTAATGGTTCGTGGCCCTATGTGCAGTCTGCTCTTGTACCTATACCCTCCAACTTTGCTCTGTCAGTGTCCCAAGGAGGTGTCAAATCAATAGTGGGTGTGAAAAATGAATTGAGAATGTAGGGAACAATTTTCTTGGTCATCAGAAGCACAGAGCAGCTGGGTCATGGTTGTCCCCTGCTTGGTGGAGCAGGGCAGTGCCAGCAGTCCAAGAGCAAGCCTTGGGCAATGTGCCAGGTGAGGAACATTTGTTGATGAGTGTATAGTGTGGTGGTGGGTCACAGCTGTGCAAGAGATACCCATGCACCCAGAGGTTCCAGGCCTCAAAGGTAGATGGGATGCCTTCTCATCCCTGTGATGGTGCCATGGAGGGTATCAGCACAATGTGTGCTTATGATGGACAGACCCAAATTGCAGTGGGAGCACTTGACTGTCTAGTGAAGCCATCAGCCCCTGTTCTGGTGGGCTACTTTGCCCAAGGGTGCACCTGTTCTTGCCACTTTGTCCCAACTCACGCTCTGAAGGCTAACTCCTGTTCCTCCTTAATGCCCCCATACCCTTGCTGCTACAGCTAACCCGATGGGGTTGGATTCTCTCTTTACTAGGGGCATTAATTCTTCCTCTAGCATCATCAGCTTACTTTAGTGTGGGGAATACAATGCATTTTTTAAGGAAAGCAAAGAGCCCTCCCTCTAGCCTTCCTAAGCAAAACAAAGAGCCCTCCTTCATCTCATGGTGAATGCATTGCTGACATCAAGCAGGGAACACAAGTAATATGTAGGTTGGCCTCAACATCTCCTGCCTCATCATCTTCCCTTCCTCTTAAGAAAAATTCATCAGCATTGAAATACTTCTAAAATTCTGGCACCACCACCACCACCACAGCAACAACAAATTAGACCCCAATCAACTAGAGCACCCGAGGTCTCCAGCAATACTTCTTAAACTTCTCATTTTTCCCCTATCACAGTGCCCTTCTCTCTTTAAACTTCTCTCTCTGCAAATTTTATCTTTTCTTCTCTTCTTTTTGCTTTCCTTAGAATCCTCTGTAGACAGACTTTACAAGAGGGGATCTGGAACAGCTGAGATGTCCTCATTGGATAGGGAAGACTTGGGTACGAGGAAAAGAAAGAGTAATCATACCCATGATAGAAGTTACTAATTGATATTCTCATCTAGTCGATACAAATTAAGAACCTACTAAGAACCACACAGTCTGCTAAGTACTGGGGATCCAAAACACAGTCCTGCCTCCAGGAGCTGCAAGTTTGGTGGTGGTCAGTGGCTGTTTATTCATGAAATGCTTAGTGAATGGGGAATCCCGATTATAAATATGCTTTCAAATTAACCGAGAGCTGATGGAAAATCCTTTTACTTTTAACCTATTGGAAAATTTGCCAAAGTGTGTTTCATTTTTCATGATAAATTTTTTATACTAAATGTACTTTAGGACTTATTTGGAATCTCAGAATTTTTGTATCTGAAAGACCTAAAAATAATGATCCTTACTAATAAATCTTACTGTCCACAAATATAAACAGAAATCATATACATATTGTGCTTCATATCTGAAAGTTGCAATTTTAGGAGAAAATATTTATTTATATTTCCTTATTATTCACTTTTCACCTAGATAGTACTGTTTGGTGCATAATGGGAAAGTCTGTAAAGCAAAATGTAGACAAATCAGGCACTGAGTATCCAGTAGCATTGAAATCTGGCTTTTAGTTCTTGTTGATTACAGCAGGTGATTCACTAACTCAGAAAACAATAAGTTTATAAGCATCAAATATGTAATTCTGAAGAAATTTTCTCTATGTTTTAGCAGCCAATAACAGAAGGTGGTTGTGATAAGAAGAAGAGGAGTAAATAGACTCAATTTTGTAAAGTGTTTAAGAAATATATGTCTAATGTGTGTCATGATGCTTCATAGGCAATAAAATCATCCAGAGAAAGGGACTAATCTTCCAAATGCTAACGACAGCTTTGGGGATGATTGTATCAGCCATGAAAATAAGCATTGGCCCATGCACTTCCAGGTTGCCAAAAATAAATCAGAGTGGGCTAATCAGATTCAGTTGGTGCGACTAATGAGGGGAAGACAGCAGGCCAAGTGAGATCTAGGCAGTGCGCCTAAAAGAAGTGTCATCTGTGCTCTTGCTTTCTCCTCTGTCTTCTTTACCTTAGCTTTTCCTGGAATCTATGTTCAGGAGAAAATTCTGAGTGTATGCTGCAGGCATGTAATCCCTGCTGAGAAGTAGAGCAGGAAGGAACAGTTAAAAGTAATAGAAATTGATCTGATAAATGTAGGCAAGTCCAATGCTGATTTATTTGGTTACTGTAAAAAAATATGTAAAACTTTTTTTGAGATGAAGTAATAGTATTGCTTGACTCTTCAGGAAAAATATTTTTGCTGAAATTTCCTTTACATAACAAATTTAATGTAGTGATTTCTCTGGTCCAGCATTCTCATTTTACGCTTGAGAGAACAGCGGTGCAAATGTCACACAGCTAATTGATGTCAGAACAAGGTCTAGGATCCATATATCCTTATGCCTCTTGGTACTTGTCTTTCCATAACCAGTGGGGCCAGCTAACTGAGGCAGCAAAAGGGGTCTGGGCACTTGGCTTCAGCAAGAAGGGGAGCCCAGGAGCCTGTGACCTGTTCTAGAAGCAGTCTTCGGGGAGAGAAGCTACTGGAGACAGAGTGGGTAGCACTAAAGAGGAGAATAACACAGGACGAGTCCCTGGGCTGCGGGACAAGGACAAAAACTGGCCGGAGATATGTACTAGTCAGAATCGAAGGAAATCTCCCACCATCACTGACAAATGTAGCGCTATTGTCCATTAATCCCCTCATCTGGGCCAGGCTATGTGCTAATTTGTTTATATATGTTCTTTCTTTTACTCCTCACAGCAATCCTTAGAAACAAGAGTTATTATCTCCATTTTACCCAGACAGGTTAAACAACTTGCTTAAGAGCAAAGCAATAGACTTGAGATCAGAAGGCCTGGGTTTCTATTCCGCCTCTGTAGCCTTTTACCTGTGAGAACCAGGGGAAGTCCAAGCATCTCTTAACTTCATCTTCTTAATTTATAAAATAGGGCTAATTCCTGAAACTCATGGAATTTTTGTGAGCATAAAATGTCTTTCGTAAAAATGCTAACACTATGAACTCAATAAATACTAGTTGTATTTCAAAGGTTATTGTGTTTTTTTTTGAGACGGAGTCTCACTCTGTCGCCCAGGCTGGAGCACAGTGGCACCGTGTTGGCTCACTGCAACCTCTGTCTCCTGGGTTCAAGCAATTCTCCTGCCTCAGCCTCCTGAGTAGCTGGGATTACAGGTGCCCACCACAACGCCCGGCTAATTTTTGTACTTTTTAGTAGAGATGGGGTTTCACCATGTTGGCCAGGCTGGTCTCGAACTCCTGACCTCAGGTGGTCTGCCCGCCTCAGCCTCTCAAAGTGCTGGGATTACAGGCGTGAGCCACTCAATGTCTTTTAAATTATAGCGGTTCTATAAACATTTGTTTAACAAACTTCCAAACACTACAGAATTCTGTAATTACGTTCACCGGATGTTTTGTTCACAGAGCCCTGGAGAGCTATCCATTTGTTAATTCAATAACACACAAGCATGAGATAAGTGGCAACCAGGCAACAGGCATCATGCTAGGTGTGAGCAGAGGCACATGAGTAAGATGGGTACTTGAACTCTAGGAGCTCACTCTGTAGTGAGAGGCAAACTCACATACACAGTTAGGATCTGAAGTGTTATTAGTTATCAAATCTGAATGACAGTCCAGATGACACCTACTCTTCTGCCTGTCTGAAATTCTATCTGAGCTTGCACTTTCTTATGGGACACTGCTTCTTTCCCACTCTAAATCTAATGAGGGCCTGACGAGGGTTGCTGATCATGTTACCCTGTCACTGGGTCTGAGCAGGCACCTTGAAGCAGTCTAGGGGAATCATGGCACCTGGTCCCCTTCCTGTGATGCTCATATGGACTAAGCCAGGCCATCCAGAGTGGTTCCTCTGAAGTTTAAAAACTAGAATTCATGGGAAGGAGCTCTTGTTCCTTTCTAGCTTTCAGTATGTATGAATGCAGAGCTGAAGTGTTTGTAATTTCTGCCCCATGAAAATAGTTGCTAGTGGTAGACTCCCTGATTTGGTCTGAGGTCCTGGTCACACTCATCCAAAAGCTCAGCCATTGTGCAGTTTGGTGACACAAGTGAATAAATCCCAACATATTCTTTAATTTGTTTGATCTAGACTTCCAAGATTTGCATCCAAATATCCTGGCCCATACAAGAGAACTGTGCAGTGCCACAGACATGTAGACAAGAAAGCCCTCAATTCTGCTCCTGCAGATGGGTGTGAGGGAAGGCTTCAGGGAGCAAGTGATGTATGAAAGATGCTCGTGAGTTTGCCAGGGGAACCCGGATCAGAAAAGTCACTTGTTAAGCGGGAAGAGCATCCAGAGACCTCTAGAGTGTTTAGATCAACGGAGGATGCTCAGAATAGAGTGCTGGTGGCCCAAGACCAAGACGCGCCTTGCTAAGGAGTTTGGATATTTTTTAGGCCAAAGGAAATCATGAACTATTGTAATGCAGAAAAGTGATATGATTCGATTACAGTTTAGCAAGACTTATATAATTAGGAGTATGCAGAATAACAGGCTGACTGGGCTGATGTAAGGCCAATAGGCAGTAAGCAGGGTATTGCAATAGTTCAGGCAAGTAAGATGCTGAGTCAGAGCCAGTGCTGGTTGCACCAAATCAGACTGTGTGACGTACATCCAGAGCATGGTCAGTGCTCCAGCTGGCAACCCAATAAAAGATCAGACTTATTAAAATTCTGCTGTGCTCAGGTTACCACCTAGGAAGGAATAGGCTGCTTAGTTCTTTTAAATAGTAATATTAATGATGTTTGGTGCTTACATAGCACTTGTGGCCATGATTCTCTGCAGACATTACATAATGCATCCACTAAACATCCTGTCCAGCTACCAGGGTACCTTTTCCACCTGGGTATTCTTTCTTTTGAGTTCCTTCAGGAAAATCAAAGTCCCAGAGCTACACTCGCCAGGTTCCTTCTGACACTTGGCTAGAATTATTCACAACTCTCAGAAATTGTCAGAGCAGATTTTGGCTGTTGATCTCAAAGGCCAGAGATGGCCTCTCTCTAATCTTCCATTATTTATGCAGCCATTCCTCAGATATATTTTGGGCAACAAGCATGCATCAGAAACTGAGCAGAACACTGGGGATACCCTCTATTTGGGAGTAAAGAGGAAGATAGGAGTTAGGAGGCTTTGCCCTTCCTAGAATTGTGTCTGGCCAATAATAATAGCAATGATGATAATAAGGATGATGATGATGACATAACAAAGAGCATCTACTTACATCATACTTACTGTGTGCCAGAAACTTTCCTGAAGATCATAGGGCAGGTTCTTAAATGCTTGTTGAATTAGAATATTTACAACCAGCTGTGTAATACTAGACTTTTAAATATGTATCCTAAATGTATCCTTTCAGATAGAGTATGCCAGTTCTCTACTCCTGTAGGATTTGGTGCCTGAGCCCAGTGCATGCTCAGTCTTTCCTGTGTTAAATGATCAGATGCAGGCTGGAGTGCAGTGGCCGGATCTCGGCTTACTGCAATCGCCACTCCCCGGGCTCAAGCGATCCTCCCACCTCAGCCTCCAAAGTAGCTGGGACCACAGGCATGCAACACCAAATCTGCTTATTTTTTTGTATTTCTTGTAGAGACAGGGTTTCACCATGTTGCCCATGCTGGTCTCAAACTCCTGAGCTCAAGCAATCTGCCCACCTCAGCCTCCCAACAGATACATTCTTTATGGTTTCAAAATGAAGAAAACTCATCTCTTTTGCCTGTTACTTGGTAAAGGGACTCCCAACTCCCAATTGCTGTCAGGCAGGTAATATACATGTGAGAGGCAGCCAGGGTAAGAGGATACAAATGATGGAATGTTAGCAGACTGGAGGGTATATGCATTGTTTAAGAGCATCATTAAAAAGCACAATTACAACAAAGTAAACACCTGCTGGCCAAAGAAAATACATTGGCAGGTCAGCCCCAGGCTGTGGGCTGCCAGATTATAGCCCTTGAATTCCTTGCACTGCCATTTCCTTGACCTTTGCTCATCTTTTGTCCTTCAGTTTCTAGATCATACTCTATTTTCTTGGCCCAACCAGAGTGTAGGTGATAGCTAAAGTCTGTCACCAATTAAGCATTAATTTAAAGTAAACACAAATGATATTTTCTTATCAAGTTGCCATGTGCGTGCATGTGCAAAATGACAGTTCAATATATATAATAATGTAGCAATTATTTCCTGACTTCTAAAATGAACTCAGGCTGGAAGCTCTGCACAACTCCTAATTTTGGAGATTAAACAAAACACACTTGAGGAAAGAATTCAACCGGCCAGTTTTAAGTGAAAAGAAACTGTTCTGCCAAAGAGATGTGCCAAGATTTTATGTGATATGTAGCATAATAGTCATATATCAAATTTTATATTTTAGAAAGCACTTTCAAATATATTTTCTCCTTTGATCCTCAGAACATTCCATTAAGTTATTATCTCAATTCACAGAAGAAGAAACTGAGGTTCAAAGAATTAAATGGATTTCTCAAGGCTACCCTATTATATTGTGGAGGAGCTAGCACTCAAGGCAATTCTTATAACTACAGATTTTGTGACTCTATTATACTACAGTCCCCAGACTGTAAGATCCTGGAGCCAAGATGATTTCCCAAATGCTACCTTTCATATCTGTACTTAATTGGTGGCAAATTCCCTCAGCACAAACTGTGACTGACTTCTTCTAGAATATGCTTGATAAATGCTCAAAAAGTGTAGCATCATGAAAAAAACAGAAATTTTGGAGACACAGAGACCTGGGTTCAAATCCCACTTAAGTGACAGTCTCTCATTTTTATTCTTTGAACCTCAGTTATTTAAGGTAAATCATGGAAATACTAAAAGCTTATTATGACAGTTTTTTGGGGGGGGGTAGGGACAAATGAAATTACATGTGCAAATTTTCCATCCAAGGACCCGATATTTAGGAGATCCTCCAAAAACAATAACTAATGTTTCTACAAAATTTGTGATCTGTTTTTTCATTGATTTTCTTTGAGACATACACATTTTAGAAGCTGTATTTTTTTTTTTTTTTGGTCAGGACACTAACACCATGATTCCTATTTGGTTCAACAACTATTCTGACTTTCAGTCTATTTATTCAGTAATCAGTATTACTTCTCTTTGTGGCATCACGAACAAGAGCAGCCAGTATTTCTTTTTCTCCTTTTGTCTGCAAATGACAGCCTGAGCTCACCTGTTTTACAGCTCACCTGTTTGATGGAAGGTTACCATGGGAACAGTTTTAGGGCCTACTGTGCTGAGAAGTTTAAAGACCTGGAAGCTGTGCTTGCCTGGTGTCTGACTGGGTAGGGGGTTGGCCCACAACCCAGGAACCCATAAAATACATTTGTTCTCAACAGTTCAGTGATCAGGCAAATTCCAAAACTATGCAACATTCTTCTGGCATAATTTGTAATGAAAAACAGAGGTTCCTGACAGGTTCATTCTGCCTCTGAAACAAGTTTTATTTTCATAAAATGAAGCACCCACAAATATCATTTTGCCTGACTTTATTATTTCCCATCCTTCTTTTCCATGCTTACCAGTATTTAGAGTTTGAAAATGGTTTTTCCCCAGCAGTGAAAATGTAGCTGTCCCACTTATTGAAAGATAACGTGAAAGACGGTGGTGCTAATCATTTATTTTGGAATGGATGAGTTCAGTCAAATTTCCCCACAGGCATGAAATGTCAATTCAGCTGTGACACCAGTTAATTAAATCCTGATGATAGCTAACAAGAGTGCAGCCTACTTACGAAGCTCACAGCATATTTAGGCAGTACACTTGTGACCTTTTGTAAGCACTGCCCTTTAACTCCCCTTCTTGTTGGGTTGTTAATATCAGCAACAACAAAATTGTCAGAACTTTAATGCAAACAGTTTAATGAGCCTTCCACCTTCACTAAGGTTTTCTGGGTCTTCTGAAAGACTGATCCCTATATATGCAGAATAAATTAAAGCCCAGAAGTTAAGGGAGATTTAGGGCAATACTTTACACAGATGCTTGACTCAATGTTTACCTTCAGATAGTTTTTAACAATTGAGTGCCTGCTGTATGCTTCTTGCTGAGAATATAATAGTTAAGACAAGAAATCTGGTTTCTGTTCTAGTGGTGTTTTGAGTCTGTGGAGAGAGAGGAAATACATTATTTTAAATAACTAGATAATTGCAAGTGGAAAAAGCATTGTTAAGAAATATCTGATGATCAAGGAGCTCCTAGCAGGTGGTTCTAGCCTAGAGTAAGTGCTAGTTAGGCAGAGACCTATGGGCTGGTAAGAGTTGACCTGATGATGAGTTGGAGAGAAAGAACAGGACCTAAGGACAGTGACTGTGAAGGCCTGGTTGCTGGAGAAAGCACAATGTGGATGAGAAACCAAAATAACATTTGAATGGCCAGTAGAGGAGGCATCATGGGAAACTTTGTAGACCCTTCTAAAAAAGTTAGAGGCTTTATGCTAAAGGCGATGGGAAGCCACTTATGGGTTATTCAGCAGGGGTGTGGGATGATCTGATTTACATTCTGTAATAGAAGCAAAAAGTTTATGATGTTACTTGCTGGCTCCAGAATTCCTATTGGGGGTGGAAACTTTTATTGGAAAAATACTTGGTAACTAAACACTTGGGATAGAAGGAAATACTGATGGTGTGAGTTGAGGAACCTAGGCAAGCAAACAAAAACCAGACATCCAAACTGGGATTCAAATTACAAAGGATTTGAATAAAGAATAAAGAAATCTGGAATAAAGAAAGGGTATAAAATGAGAGCCCCCAAGATGATATGATGCCGGGATGAAGAAGGGGCAATCTGCCAATGGAAACATCCAGATGGTGAGCAGGGCAGAGGACATTCAAGACTGGAAATACCTAATGCACCATTGGAGTTCACATTCTGAATAGCAAATAGTTCTCTGTCTCCCTGAATCCCAGTGTTCACTAAAGTTGGCTATGCTCACAAATGCTTTGTATGAGTGGATCATCCAAGGAACTGGTAGAAGGGGCTGAGTTTCACCTGGAGGTGTTAGGGCACAGAACAGTATTTGTGGAAGTTGGCTCCTGAGGGAAGATGAATTTATAAGAATGAATATTTACACCAAGTTAACAAAAACCCAAGAGGGATTTCGATTTCCATCAAAGTGGAATGAGACTTTAAGCCAATCTTAAAACTAAGGGGCAGGAAGGTCCCTCTGGTTACAGTGTGGCTAATTGGTTGGTGAGTATGGGCAGCAGTGGATACGACTGCATTAGGCTAGGAGAGAAATGATGGCCACTAGGACTAGGGTGGTATTGGGGGGAATTTAGAAGGCATATCCCTTAGCACTGAGTGATTTAAGAATGGATTAGTTGTGGGCTGGTTACAGTGTTGATTTTGTACACACACACGTACACACACACATACACACACACACACACACACTCTCAACTCTACCTCCCTATCATAAAAAAAACCGACTGCAGGAGAGCAGATACTAGCAGGGAAGGAGGGAGGGTGACATACATCATTAGTTCAGTTTGATATATACAAAATACGAGATGCCTGTGGGCATCCAAGCACAGATGCTAAGTAGGTGATGGGGTACATGGATCCAGAATTCAGAAGAGAGGTCTGGACCTAATATTTGGAAGTGATTGACACAGAGATGAAGCTATGAGAATCAAAGAAATAGCATAGTGTGCTATGCACCTAGAGCTTACTTTTATTAAGAGCCTACTTTGTGTTAAGTACTTTTTAGGCATTATTTCACTTAATCCTCTTAACAACTCCCTGAAGTAGATATTACTATTTGCACTTTTCAGATTAGCAGTCGAGCCTCTGAAAGATTAAATAATACATCTAAGGCCACACAGCTTTAAGATGGTGGATATTAGAGTTAATCTCACATTCCTTTGATCCCAAAGCCTATGTATTAACATTGATTCTACACTCCCTGCATTTCAGGTTTGTGCCACGGATGATTCCTTATTCTTTTTCAATCATGAGATATGAATATCACTTTAAGATCAGTCATTTTTATTACATGAGGAGTTACAGGGCAATTGGCTGCAGTGGAAACAGTAGTGATTTAAAGACAAATAGAGCTGAATGTGAATGTTGGTTGCATCGTATACAGACAAAATTTCTCTCAGCCTTAGGTTCTTCATCTATAAAATGGGAGAAGGACACCAACATCACAAGGTTGTTGTGAGATTAAGATGAAAAAATGTAATTAAGGTGCTTGCCATAGTTTAGATGTTACACACACTGTGTGCTTAATTTTGATGGTTTAAAAAAGTGGAAATTACATTTAATGCATATTACTAGGAAAGTTCCCATTACAGGCATTGCAAAACTTTCTGAATAACATAAGAAACCCAACAGGCAAAAAAGAAATTTAAAATTTCCCTTGCATAGGAACCCTCAACATCATACAAAAAATCTAAAATAACCATCATACAATTTTTCAATGTGCATTTTTTCAGAAACCATGGTAACTCAGATTTGCTGTTACTTGAACTAGTGACAAACATAACTGAATCAGAATGATTACTTCTTGTGCTATTAAAATAGTCTCTGACATAGTCTCAATCTTTTCTATTTTTATCTTCTTCAAAATACTAGATTATGAAGCATAACAGGATTATAGTGGAACAGGATTTTCTTAAAACAATAGAATTATGAAAACAACAGGATTATGTAGAGTAATGAACAAAAAGATTTTGATTAAAAAATCAGCTTGTTAGATTGTTGTACACAGGCAAATTACATAGCCTAAGACTCAGTTCTCTCATCTGAAAAATGGGGTTAATATTTTTTTCAACTGTACTTTTGTGATGATCGTATTGGATAATATTTATAAACCACCTAACATAGCTAGGTGCATTCTAAGTATCCAATAAATAGCCAGCTCTGATCATGTGAGTATTCAGCATTTTAAAACTTGGGGGGGAAAAAAAAACCATGGGGTTTCTTATTCATTACCAAATAAAAACTGAATTACTTAGCTTAGCACTCAAAACCTTCCACAATTAGTCCCCTATTTACTATCCATCTTATCTGCCACTACTTCTCTGTCACAAACTTCATGAACCCCATTAAATAGCCAAACTCCCCAGTCTCCATATGCCCTGGCTGCTTCCCTGTCTATGTCCTATTTATGCATTCCCTCTTGTTGAAATATACTGTCCCTGCTTCAAATATCTGACACTATTCAAGTGCCACTTTCTGTGAGAAGCCTTTAGGATACCCCAGAAAGAATCAGTTTCTTTCTTCCTGTAAACTCACAACCTTCTGTCTGAATCTTAGGACACATCGCTCTGTACCTGGAAACATACAACTCTACTAATTGGCAGATTGTTCTTAGAGTAAGACGTAGAAGTAATTTTAAATGTCTCTTCTCCTTTACTAAAATTCTTCTGTCCCCAAGTTAGGTATTTATAACATCTTCTTAAACCAATATATAAAGAAGAAATATGTTCAGATTATTCATATAAAACAGAATATAGCTAGAACATTTTGCACATTCATCTTCATTTCACAATGTTAACTTCAAATTGTCACCATTTCTAACTTTCCAATGCATGAGTAATATGTTCAGCCAGCACTGATGCTATTTTGGATTACAAGAAGGCTGGAACAACAATATTATATTTATGTTTTATAAATGAAGCTCAAAAATATCTTTGTCTTTGTGAACAGCTGTAAAAAGACAGTATTCAACTTATCGCACCAAGTGAAAGGATTCCATTCTTTGGAAGGATGGGCATTTATATAAATCATGCTGTGCTATTTGGTGTTAAGGAAACATTATTACTTTTACTTGACATATTGAACTTGTTAATTGGCATGTCATCATTAAATATTTTCTTATTGCTTGCTACCATATGTATTTCAAAAAGTGAAAAATAGAAATTTAGCATCATTAAAAGAATTTTTAAAAATGATTTTTATTATTAGAAAATTTTAATGGTACAAGTTCTAATGACAATGTTGAAAATTTTCATAGAATTCTTTACAGAAATGTTTAAGTCTCTTTTCACACATTTGCCTATTATTTGAAAGCCTCTGTTCATAAGATGGCTGTTATTGGTGGTCTGAAACAAGTATATCATGCTAATTTACAATAATCCACACAGGTTACAAGAAACAAAATATCTCTATTTACAAAGGTTTTATTCAATTTATAATAAAGACTAAATAAAGTCAGCTGGGCACGGTGGCTCATACCTGTAATCCCAGCACTTTGGGAGGCCAAGGCGGGCAGATCACTTGAGGTCAGGAGACCTGCCTGGCCAAGATGGTGAAACCCCCTCTCTACTGAAAATACAAAAAAAAAAAAAAAAAATTAGCCAGGTGTGGTGGCATGTGCCTGTAATCCCAGCTACTTAGGAGGCTGAGGCAGGAGAATCCCTTGAACCCAGGAGGTGGAGCTTTCAGGGAGCCGAGATTGTGTCACTGCGCACCAGCCTGGGCGACAGAGTGAGACTCAGTCTCCAAAAAAAACCCAAAACAAAACAAAAAAACTTAATAAAGTCATAGCACGCAGCATTTTCACCAGTGGCCATGTGTTAGATCCACATGATTTGAAAAAACCAATGTTAATGTGCTTGAAGTTCTGAAACATGCTTTCTTGTAGTCCATGTTAATTTTCCATTTGTTAACTACTTTATTTCTATTTCCTCCTCCCTGCATAAGATTCCCCTTCTCTCTTCTGCTGTGCCTCTTTTTTCTCACTTCTTCCTCTCTTTGCATTCTTTCTTACCATCTCCTTTGTGCTATGTTTAGTTAGTTCCGTATATAAAATTTCTGGGAGATTTTAGCCATCGAAGTACAGAAAATGAGACCTCACCTATTATCTATCACAGTATACAGCACAGTACTTTACTGTTTGGAACTTGAGAAATATCTGTAAAAGTAAATTTATCTATCCATCCATCTACCCAGCCTACATGTTTTGAGCCTTTAACCACATATTCTCAGCCTACCCCTCCTATGTCAGAGTATTTATTATTATGATTATAGTTTGGTTTCTGGGTTATTAAGGTAAAACCATATTATTGTATTATAGAAATGAAAGAATACCTGGACAAACAAAGAGAGCTAGTAGGAAGAGAAGCATGAAGGTAAAAAGGGAGGAAGGGGGAATCAGATGGAGAGAAAGAATAACAACAAAGAATAGCTAGGAGACAATGAAGAAAGCTTGTAAATTGGGAATAAGAGTAATATTGAATGATATAATGGTGATAGAATAAGACTGATATTTTGCATCTTCTGGTCATAACTCCTACCTGTATAATTATTTAATGCTTGACAAAGAAAGAAACTAATATAAATATCTCAATTGTTTCCTTATCCACCATCCATCTTCATTTTTTTCTTCTATGATTATGTTATAATTTGTTTCTGATTTGCAGAGAATGCATTCTTAAAAAATCATAGGTAAAACGTTAATAAATCATATGTTGCTATGGGAACTAATAGAGCTTTAATCTTCTCTCTTTCCACGCAGTGGCTGTTCATTCACTGGGCTAGGATGGTGCCACAGAGATTCAAATATTGGATTCAGGAGATTGGAGTTTAGGATCTATTGATTCATAACTTTGAAGAGTTATGAATTAATAAAAGCTGAACCTTTGAGTAATTTCTAAGAATATTAAGAGATACATGCCAGATTTCCTTTTAGGTTATAAGTATCCAGGATTTATTTTCTTTAAAATGACAATTTCTCTCAAGCCTTTCCCATTAAGTTAAGCTTTGAGAAAACAAATCACAGACCATTTGCAGAAGAATTTAATAATAATTCAATGCATTATTTTGCAAATATATTGGTGCATAATTTATAATAATATGATGAGTTATATATATAGTATATAACAATATGATTCTTTGTTTCATTGGAATAAGAAATACTATTAACCTGATGCATTTGTTTAATTGATTAATGCATCTACTTTTTTTAAGCATTCCATTTAGCTTCAAAGTGAGAAAGAGATTTTTAGTTATCAGGTAATTATAATTAAGCCCATACTGACTGCTGTAATTAAAGAGAGAAAAGAATAATAACAATTTTAATAGCTAGCATATATTAAGTGAATAATATATGCCAGGAATTTTTCTACATGTCTTGAGTGAATTATGCCTATTCCTTAAAGCAATATTTAGAGCTTATTATTATTTAATCAACAATGGAAATAGGAGACAAGAATTCATATAGGCAATTCAAGCAATTATTTTTAGTGCTTACTTGGTGTTATCTACAAGAACATGATTGTGAGCACGGAACACTGGTCTCAGCCCTCACAGAGATAAGTTACAAATAAGCAATAACAGTAAGAAGCAACAAATATTATGACTAAAAGGACAGAGCACCATGGCAGCAAGAGTATTTTACCAGTGACGGTGAAGATGACACTTAAAAGATGAGCAAGGCTGGGTGTGGTGGCTCACACCTATAATCCCAGCACTTTGGGAGGCCGAGGCGGGTGGGTCGCTTGAGGTCAGGAGTTTGAGACCAGCCTGGCCAACATGGTGAAACCCGGTCTCTACTGAAAAAATACAAAATTAGTCGGGCATGGTGGAGCATGCCTGTAATTCCAGCTACTTGGGAGGCTGAGGCGGGAGAACCACTTGAACCCAGGAGGTGGAGGTTGCAGTAAGCCAAGATCGCACCATTGCATTCCAGCCTGGGCAACAAGGGTGAAACGCCATCTCAAAAGAAAAAAGATGAGCAACACTAAGCTAAGTAAAGAGGCTGGTGTGTGTGGTATATTTCAGGCAAGAGGGGATGGGAAGTAGCAGTGTGGTTAGGGACAGAAGATGAGCATAGCACCTTCAAGGAACAGAAAGGGCCTTAGGGCTGTTAAAGTGTTCCAAGCATGAGATGAACATGGTCAGCTTTTGTTTTGGGAACAAAGGAATACTAGCTGAACTGAGGGAGCAGGAAACCAAGAAAGCAGGAATCAGGAGACTAGTTAAAATGCTGTAGCAGGCCAGGCATTGTGGCTCACACCTGTAAACCCAGCACTTTGGGAGGCTGAGGTGGGCGGATCACGAGGTCAAGAGGTCGAGACCATCCTGGCCAACATGGTGAAACCCCATCTCTACTAAAAATACAAAAATTAGCCAGATGTGGTGGCGCACACCTGTAGTCCCAGTTACTCAGGAGGCTGAGGCAGGGGCATTGCTTGAACCCAGGAGGCGGAGGTTGCAGTGAGCCGAGATTGCACCACTGTACTCCAGCCTGGCGACAGAGCGAGATTCTGTCAAAAAAAAAAAAAAAAAAAAGCTATAGCAATAAATGAAGGACTTGGACTAGGAAATAGCAGTGGTGGAGGAGATGAAGATGTTGACAAACAGAGTCACACTCTGTAAAATATTTGAAGAGATTTATTCGGAGCCAAATATGAGTGACCATGGCCTGTGACGCAGCCCTTGGGAGATACTGAGAACATGTGTCCAAGGTGGTTGTGGTTCACCTTGGTTTATACATTTTAAGGAGACGTGAGGCTTCAATCAAATACATTTAAGAAATACATTGGTTTGGTCCAAAAAGGCAGGGCAACTTGGAGCTTGTGCTTCCAGCTTACAGGTAGATTTGAAAATTTTCTGCTTGACAATTTGTTGAGTTTATGTAAAGATCTGGGATCAATAGAAAGAAATGTCTGGGTTAAGATAAAGAATTGTGGAGACCGAAGTTCTTATTTGCAGAGGATGCCTTCAGGTAGTAGGCTTCAGAAAGAATGGGTTGTAAAATGTTTCTTATCAGGCTTAAAGTCTGTGTTCATGTTAATGCCAGAGAGGTAGAGTGAGGCATGTCTGACCCCCAGCTTCCTGTCATGACAAGAACCGTTGTCTCATGTTAAAATTTAAGAGTGCCCTGGCTGAGGAGGAAGTCCATTTAGACGGTTGGGGCCGGAGAATTTTATTTTTGGTTTACAAGGGGAACAAGGAGAGATCTATTAAAGAAAAATTAGCAAATGTTCTGAGTGGGAAAAGACCTTGGAGCACAGGTTATGCCAACTTCTTGATATACATGAGGAAATCCAAGACCCAGAAAAGGAAAGAGTCCTGTCCAAGAATATCTTGATGGTTCAAGGAAAATTCTTACTAAACATCGGTCTTGTTGAACCCAGTCCAGTGATATTTCCATTACAATGTTTCAACTTCAAAAACTTACCAAATCAACTTATTTTTCTCTTTTTTTCCCATAAAGAATATAGCTTACCCAGGTTGGCTCTGTGGGCATGCTGTAGAGGTACAGGGCAAATTGGGCATTTAGATGAATTGTTGGACTTGTAAAGCTATTGTTGTAAATAAGTGATTGTTTTCTAAGAGGCAATGAAGACTCTCTTCATTATTTACTATTTTAAAATAAGAGAACATAGAAAAATAAGAAATTGAGGGCTTTCTTTACTGCATTTAGTCACAAACATACTAGAAAATTATTACATCGTGAGAAAAGCATCAAAATGTATATTGTACTTTAGAGCAGTGCTTTTTCAAACTAAAAGCCATATGAAATCAGGAGGTCTGGGATACGGCCTGCAATTCCACATTTCTAATAAGCTTCTGTGTGGTGCTAATGCTGCTGGTCCACAAGACACATCCTGGTAGCAAGGCCTTAGTTTTCAAAGTTTTTATTTCATAGTTTGCAGGCATGAATAGTTCCACCAGCAAGATCCTGAGCCATCTAGGGGAAGCCTAGCTTTAACAAGTCATTCTTGTTTATTGACTCTAAAATACTGAGAAGTATTTTCAGTGTGAATATAGGTGAATGAATAGAAAAGGTAATTTGCTGTCAATCCAATGTGAAGCCTTCTTAGCAAGATAGTGGTTTCCACCACTACAGCAACACATACATGAGGCTCAGAGGCTATAAATAAACCCGAGGAACATAAATCATGTGCCACACATTAACACATCTCCTTGACACCCTGGGTAGAGGAGCACTACACTCTGCTTTGGGTACCTGAGTTCAAATCCTCTTACCAGCTTTGTGATTAAAAATTTTGAGCCTATGTTTTTACTAAATCTTACACTTTATGATTTAGTTTTTGTCAACTTGGTGTTTAGAATTTTAAGAGAAGGAAATGAGACAGTGTGCATGAAAATTCTCTGTTACATAGAAGGCATTCAAGAATTAGAGGAGAGTAACATCAGCAAGATGGCAGAATAGGAAGACTTGGATCTTCGTTCCCATCATAAACCCAGTGATTCAACAACCAATACACAGGTCAACTCCTTTTGCAATAAATTCAGAAGCCAGTTGAGAAGCTCTTGGATCTGAGGTGAACAAAAAACCAACCACACTGAAGCTGATAGGAAAATTTGAGACATCCTCTAACCATAATCCCCACCCTCAGCATATTGCTATATGCTTGGGAGGAAACCCCCAGTTCCCAGCTTCTCTCCAGAGAGGGAAGGAAAGAACTACATTATGTGTTCAACATTCTGATTTTCCTGGGGGTTGCCCAAGGATCTGACTTCTCTCTCACCTGTCTCAGAGTGCAAATGAGACTCAGCATATTCTAGACAACTGGAGCTACTAAAAATAAAGATGGCTGTTTGAACTAGCATGCCAGCACCCATCACAGACCTGGGAGGGTCTTGCTCAGCACAGAGCAAGTGGGAGAAAAATGACAGATCTCATCTACTTCCTGAGGAAGAAAAGAGTTGGATCACATGTTTAACATTTCAATTTTTCTAGGGATTGCCTGAGGAACTGGCTTCTGTCTCACTTGTCTTAGAATGCAGATGAGTCCCAGCATATTCTAGACATCTGGGAGCTACTAAGAACATAGCTGGTGGTTTTGCCTAGCATACAGATTTGAGAAGCCCCCAGAATCTCTGGTCAGGCTGATAGGTGAAGGTCTTCTTTTGTTTGAGGCCAATCCGTGAAGGCTGGAAGAGGTAGCTGTTTTGTCTGACATCCAGATATACTAAAATAAAGAACCAAGGGAAAAACAACCAGGTAAATACGTCCAAAACAAAGTACAAGATTAATCTCCATAAATCAAACTTAATGCAATGGAGATATATTATGTCTCTGATGGAAAATTCAAAAGAATCATCAGAAAGATGCTCAATGAGGTCAACAGAACATGCATGAGCAAAGTGAGAATTTCAACAAAGAAATAGAAAACATTAAAAAAGACTACCAAGAAACCAGCTCAGAAATCACTGAGCTGAAGAATACAATAACCAAAAAAATTCACTAGAGGGATTCAACAGCAGACTAGATCAAGCAGAAGAAAGGATCAGCAAACTTGGAGACACAACATTAGAAATTATTCAGTTAGAGGAACAAAAAAGAAAAAAATGAAAAAGAGTGATAAAAGCTCACTTAAGGGACTTATAGGGCACCATCAAGTGGCCTATATATGCATTATGGGAATTTCACAAGAAGAGAGGCAGAAATGGAAATAAAGCTTATTCAAAGAAATAGTGGTTGGAAATTACCCAAATCTGGAGGAAAAAAGGAAGCCTAAGAGCTCCAAATAAGATAAATCCAAAGACATCCACACTGAGATGCATTATAATTAAATTGTCAAAAACCAAAGATAAATAGAATTTTGAAAGCAAGAAGAAAAAAATGACTTATCACATACAGGGAATCTGCATAAAGCTGTCAGCAGATTTCTCAGCAGAAACCTTGCATGTCACTAGAGAGCAGGATGATATATTAAAAGTGCTGAAAGAAAGAAAAAATCTGTCAACTAAGAATACTATATATGGCCAACACCATCATTCAAAAATGAAGGAGAGATAATGACTTTCCCAAAGAAACACAAGCTGAGGAAATTCATCACTACTAGAACTGCTTTACAAGAAATGCTTAAGGGAGTTCTTTAAGTTGAAACAAAATGATGTGAAATGACAGAACAAAAGCAAAGGGAAGTACAAAAATTTCTGGTGCAGAAAAATATATAGACAAAACAGAACACTGTAATACTGTAATGGTGGTGTGTAAATTACTTTTACTTTCAGGATAAAAGTTAAAAGCCAGAAAAGAACTGACATAACCACATCTATAAAAATATTTTAAAAGATACATAATATAAAAACATGTGAATTGTGACATCAATAATACAACAAAGTATGTGGGGGCAGGGATTTTTGTATGTGATTGAAAATAAGTTGTTATCCGCTTAAAATAGATAACATAATAAAAGTTATGTTATGTAAACCTATGGTAACCACAAAGATAATACCTACATAAAATATCAATATAAAATTTCAATATAAAATATCAATGTAAAAAATTTAAAAAAATACAAAGGAAGATAACCAGAAATAAAAGAGAGATAAAAGAATTGCAGGTCAGACAGAAAACAATTAACTACAAGGCAGTAGTAAATCCTTCCTTAGCAATGATTACTTTAAAGGTAAATGGGAAGCCCATCAGACTAACAGCGGATCTCTCGGCAGAAACTCTACAAGCCAGAAGAGAGTGGGGGCCAATATTCAACATTCTTAAAGAAAAGAATTTTCAACCCAGAATTTCATATCCAGCCAAACTAAGCTTCATAAGTGAAGGAGAAATAAAATACTAAACATGGAAAGGAACAACCGGTACCAGCCACTGCAAAATCATGCCAAATTGTAAAGACCATCGAGACTAGGAAGAAACTGCATCAACTAACGAGCAAAATAACCAGCTAACATCATAATGACAGGATCAAATTCACACATAACAATATTAACTTTAAATGTAAATGGACTAAATGCTCCAATTAAAAAACACAGACTGGCAAATTGGATAAAGAGTCAAGACCCATCAGTGTGCTGTATTCAGGAAACCCATCCCACGTGCAGAGACACATATAGGCTCAAAATAAAAGGATGGAGGAAGCTCTACCAAGCAAATGGAAAACAAAAAAAGGCAGGGGTTGCAATCCTAGTCTCTGATAAAACAGACTTTAAACCAACAAAGATCAAAACAGAAAGAAGGACATTACATAATGGTAAAGGGATCAATTCAACAAGAAGAGCTAACTATCCTAAATATATATGCACCCAATACAGGAGCACCCAGATTCATAAAGCAAGTCCTGAGTGACCTACAAAGAGACTTAGACTCCCACACAATAATAATGGGAGACTTTAACACCCCACTGTCAACATTAGACAGATTGACGAGACAGAAAGTTAACAAGGATACCCAGGAATTGAACTCACCTCTGCACCAAGCAGACCTAATAGACATCTGCAGAACTCTCTACCCCAAATCAACAGAATATACATTTTTTTCAGCACCACACCACACCTATTCCAAAATTGACCACATAGTTGGAAGTAGAGCTCTCCTCAGCAAATGTAAAAGAACAGAAATTATAACAAACTGTCTCTCAGATCACAGTGCAATCAAACTAGAACTCAGGATTAAGAAACTCACTCAAAACCGCTCAACTACATGGAAACTGAACAACCTGCTCCTGAATGACTACTGGGTACATAATGAAATGAAGGCAGAAATAAAGATGTTCTTTGAAACCAACGAGAACAAAGACACAACATCCCAGAATCGCTGGGACACATTCAAAGCAGTGTGTAGAGGGAAATTTATAGCACTAAATGCCCACAAGAGAAAGCAGGAAAGATCCAAAATTGACACCCTAACATCACAATTAAAAGAACTAGAAAAGCAAGAGCAAACACATTCAAAAGCTAACAGAAGGCAAGAAATAACTAAGATCAGAGCAGAACTGAAGGAAATAGAGACACAAAAAACCCTTCAAAAAATGAATGAATCCAGGAGCTGGTTTTTTGAAAGGATCAACAAAATTGATAGACCGCTAGCAAGACTAATAAAGAAGAAAAGAGAGAAGAATCAAATAGATGCAATAAAAAATGATAAAGGGGATATCACCACCGATCCCACAGAAATACAAACTACCATCAGAGAATACTACAAACACCTCTACGCAAATAAACTAGAAAATCTAGAAGAAATGGATGAATTCCTCGACACATACACTCTCCCGAGACTAAACCAGGATGAAGTTGAATCTCTGAATAGACCAATAACAGGATCTGAAATTGTGGCAATAATCAATAGCTTACCAACCAAAAAGAGTCCAGGACCAGATGGATTCACAGCCGAATTCTACCAGAGGTACAAGGAGGAACTGGTACCATTCCTTCTGAAACTATTCCAGTCAATAGAAAAAGAGGGAATCCTCCCTAACTCATTTTATGAGGCCAGCATCATCCTGATACCAAAGCCGGGCAGAGACACAACCAAAAAAGAAAATTTTAGACCAATATCCTTGATGAACATTGATGCAAAAATCCTCAATAAAATACTGGCAAACCGAATCCAGCAGCACATCAAAAAGCTTATCCACCATGATCAAGTGGGCTTCATCCCTGGGATGCAAGGCTGGCTCAATATACGCAAATCAATAAATGTAATCCAGCATAAAAACAGAACCAAAGACAAAAACCACATGATTATCTCAATAGATGCAGAAAAGGCCTTTGACAAAATTCAACAACGCTTCATGCTAAAAACTCTCAATAAATTAGGTATTGATGGGACGCATCTCAAAATAATAAGAGCTATCTATGACAAATCCACAGCCAATATCATACTGAATGGGCAAAAACTGGAAGCATTCCCTTTGAAAACTGGCACAAGACAGGGATGCCCTCTCTCACCACTCCTATTCAACATAGTGTTGGAATTTCTGGCCAGGGCAATTAGGCAGGAGAAGGAAATAAAGGGTATTCAATTAGGAAAAGAGGAAGTCAAATTGTCCCTGTTTGCAGACGACGTGATTGTATATCTAGAAAACCCCATTGTCTCAGCCCAAAATCTCCTTAAGCTGATGAGCAACTTCAGCAAAGTCTCAGGATACAAAATCAATGTACAAAAATCACAAGCATTCTTATACACCGATAACAGACAAACAGAGAGCCAAATCATGAGTGAACTCCCATTCACAATTGCTTCAAAGACAATAAAATACTTAGGAATCCAACTTACAAGGGACGTGAAGGACCTCTTCAAGGAGAACTACAAACCACTGCTCAATGAAATAAAAGAGGATACAAACAAATGGAAGAACATTCCATGCTCATGGGTAGGAAGAATCAATATCGTGTAAATGGCCATACTGCCCAAGGTAATTTATAGATTCAATGCATCCCCATCAAGCTACCAATGACTTTCTTCACAGAATTGGAAAAAACTACTTTAAAGTTCATATGGAACCAAAAAAGAGCCCGCATCGCCAAGTCAATCCTAAGCCAAGAACAAAGCCAGAGGCATCATGCTACCTGACTTCAAACTATACTACAAGGATACAGTAACCAAAACAGCATGGTACTGGTACCAAAACAGAGATATAGATCAATGGAACAGAACAGAACCCTCAGAAATAACGCTGCATATCTACAACTATCTGATCTTTGACAAACCTGAGAAAAACAAGCAATGGGGAAAGGATTCCCTATTTAATAAATGGTGGTGGGAAAACTGGCTAGCCATATGTAGAAAGCTGAAACTGAATCCCTTCCTTACACCTTATACAAAAATTAATTCAAGATGGATTAAAGACTTAAGTGTTAGACCTAAAACCATAAAAACCCTAGAAGAAAACCTAGGCATTACCATTCAGGACATAGGCATGGGCAAGGACTTCATGTCTAAAACACCAAAAGCAATGGCAACAAAAGCCAAAATTGACAAATGGGATCTAATTAAACTCAAGAGCTTCTGCACAGCAAAAGAAACTACCATCAGAGTGAACAGGCAACCCACAAAATGGGAGAAAATTTTCGCAACCTACTCATCTGACAAAGGGCTAATATCCAGAATCTACAATGAACTCCAACAAATTTACAAGAAACAAACAAACAACCCCATCAAAAAGTGGGCAAAGGATATGAACAGACACTTCTCAAAAGAAGACATTTATGCAGCCAAAAGACACATGAAAAAATGCTCATCATCACTGGCCATCAGAGAAATGCAAATCAAAACCACAATGAGATACCATCTCACACCAGTTAGAATGGCAATCATTAAAAAGTCAGGAAACAACAGGTGCTGGAGAGGATGTGGAGAAATAGGAACACTTTTACACTGTTGGTGGGACTGTAAACTAGTTCAACCCTTGTGGAAGTCAGTGTGGCAATTCCTCAGGGATCTAGAACTAGAAATACCATTTGACCCAGCCATTCCATTACTGGGTATATACCCAAAGGACTATAAATCATGCTGCTATAAAGACACATGCACACGTATGTTTATTGTGGCACTATTCACAATAGCAAAGACTTGGAACCAACCCTATTGTCCAACAATGACAGACTGGATTAAGAAAATGTGGCACATAGACACCATGGAATACTATGCAGCCATAAAAAATGATGAGTTCATGTCCTTTGTAGGGACATGGATGAAATTGGAAATCATCATTCTCAGTAAACTCTCGCAAGGACGAAAAACCAAACACCGCATGTTCTCACTCATAGATGGGAATTGAACAATGAGAACACATGGACACAGGAAGGGGAACATCACACTCTGGGGACTGTTGTGGGGTGGGGGGAGGGGAGAGGGATAGCATTAGGAGATATACCTAATGCTAAATGACGAGTTAATGGGTGCGGCACACCAGCATGGCACATGTATACATATGTAACTAACCTGCACATTGTGCACATGTACCCTAAAACTTAAAGTATAATAATAATAATAAAAAAGAGAATATAGAAATAAAAATAATAAAATAAAGGTAAATGGATTAAACTCTCCATGAAGACTTAGAAATAGCTAAATGGATTTAAAAACCCTCAAGTTCCAGTTATATGCTGTATTATTCATGGTTCTCCAGAGGAACAGAACTAATAGGATACATGAATATATGAAAGGGAGTTTATTAGGGAGAATTGTCTCAGATGATCAAAAGGCAAATACCCACAATAGGCTGTCTGTGAGCTGGGGAGAAAAGAAGCCAGTAGTGGCTCAGTCCCAGGCTAAAAGCCTCAAAAGCAGGGAAGCCGACAGTGCAGCCTTCAGCCTGTGGCCAAAGGCCCAAGAGCCCCGAGCAAACCACTGATGCAAGTCCAAGAGTCCGAAGGCTGAAGAACCTGGAGTCTGATGTCCAAGGGCAGGAGAAATGGAAGGAAGCATCTGTATAGGAAAAAGATCATCTTAAGTAAACAACCTAATTTTACACCCCAAAGAACCAAAAAGAATACATTAAGCCCAAAATTAGCAGAAGGAAGAAAATAATAAAGATTAGAACAGAACCAAATGAAATATAAAATAGAAAAGTAATTTAAAAATTAATAAAAGAATTGGTTTGTTTAAAAGATAAGATTAACAAGATATTAGTGTAACTTTTCCCCATAGTATAACTGAAGAAAAAAGAGAGAATACAAATAAATGAAAACAGAAGCAGAGACATTGTAATTGATACTCTAGAAATAAAAAGAATCATGAGGCTACTATGAACAATTATATACCAGTACATTGGATAACCTAGAAGACATGGCTATATTTTTAGGAACATACAACCTACCAAGACTGAATTACTGAGCAATACAAAATCTGAAAAGACCTATAACTAGTAAGGACATTGAATCAGTAATCAAATACTTTTCAACAAAGCAAAGTCCAATGGTGACTCCTACCAAAATTATTGAAATCAGGATCTTGAAGAAATATTTGCATTCTCTTGTTCACTGCAGCATTATTCACAATAGCCAATATGTGGAAACAATGAAATGTCCACTGATGGATGAATAAATGAAGAAAATGTGGTATATGTATATAATGGGATATTATTCAGCCTTAAAAGGAGGAAATCCTAACATATGCAACTATGTGAATGAAACTTGAAGGTATTTTGCTAAGTGAAATAAGCCAGTCTATTTCACTCAATTTCTTCCAAAGAATCTAGGAAGCAGAATACTTCCAAACTCATCTTATTAGGCCAAATATTAAAATACCAAGTAAAATACTTTGGCTCTGATACCAATGCCAAACAAAGACACTGTAAGAAAAACAAACTACAGGCCAATAACCCTGATAAACATAGATGCAAAAATCCTCAACAAAATACTAGCCAACCAAATACAGCAGCGTATTGAAAGGATCAGACACCATGACCAAGTGAGATTTATCCCTGGGATGCAAAGATGATTCAACATATGAAAATCAACTAATGTGATATACCACATTAATAGAATAAAGGGTAAAAACTACATGATCATCTCAATAAATGCAGAAAAGAAATTTGGTAAAATTCAACACCCTTTTATGACAAAAATTCTAAACAAGTTGGGAATAGAAGGAAAGTAACTCAATATAATAAAGAACATACATGAAATGCTCAAAGTTAACATTATACTCAATGCTGAAAATGGAAAGTTTTTTCTCTAAAATCTAGAACAAGACAAAGATGCCCACTTTTACCACCCTTCCTTTTAAATTATGCTTTAAGTTCTGGGGTACATGTGCAGAACATGCAGGTTTGTTACATAGGTATACACGTACCATAGTGGTTTGCTGCACCCATCAACCTGTCATCTACATTAGGTACTTCTCCTCTGGAAGTCCTAGCCAGAGCAATTAGTTAAGAAAAAGAAACACAAGGCATTCAAACTGAAAAAGAGGAAATGAAATTGTCCCTGTTTGCAGATGACATTACCTGATATATAGAAAACCCTAAAGTTTCCACCAAAAAACACTGTTAGAAGTAACAAATGAGTTCAGCAAAGTCACAGGATACAAAATCAACATACAAAATCAGCTGCATTTCTAAATATTAATAATGAATCATTTTTAATATCTGAAAAGGAAATTAAGAAACAGTCCCATTTACAATAACATTAAAAAGAATAAAATACTTAGGAATATACTTAATTATAGTGGTAAATGACTTGTACTAAAAACTACAAAACATTAATGAAAGAAAAAGACACAAACAATTGGAAAGGCGTCCTGTGTACATGGACTGGAAGACTTAATATTGTTCAAATGTCCTTACTTCTTATTGTGCAATCTGCAAATTTAGCATACTTTCTATCAAAGTCCCAATGGCATGTTATACCATTGAGAAAAAACTCAGGAAAAACCTGCCTTAGGTAGGCAGAGATTTCAGGTATTGCGTGTGTGTGTGGGGGTGGGGGCGGGGGGCAGGGGTGAGGTGCACAGTGTTAGTGAAAAACATTCTAAGGAATTACTTTTCAGCAGAGATCTGATGGATAGCAGTTAAGCAGGTATAAGTGGTATGATGGTGGCAGTGAAAAGAGAGGAGGAGAGCATTCCAGGCTCCAGAGAACAGGATGTGAAAATATTCTCTGACAGAAGGAAGCGTTGATATCTGAAGGCAGGCTGATATAGAAAAATAAAACAATTCTAAAATTAATACGGAACCACATAGGATTCTGAATAGCCAAAGCAATCTTGAAAAAGAACAAAGCTGGAGGCATCACACTTCCTGATTTGAAAATATATTACAAAGTTACAGTAATCAAAATTCAACTAGCATAGAGACATATAGACCAATGGAAGAGAATAGATAGCATAGAAGTTAACACGAGCATATATGTTTTATTGATCCTAGACGTGGATGCCAAGACTACACACAATGGGAAAATGAGAGTCTCTTCAACCAATGGTGTTGAGATAACTGTGTATCTGCATGCAGAACAATGAAATTGGACCCTTATCTTTCCCCACATAAAAATTATTTCAAAATGTATTGAAGACTTAAACACGAGACATAAAATTGTAAAACTCCTAGAAGAACGTATAGGAGAAAAGCTTCATGACGCTGGTTGTGGTAGTGATTTGTTGGATATGACACCAAAAACATAGGCAACACAAGCAAACATAGACAACAGACTATATCAAACTAAAAAGTTTCTGCACAGCAAAGGAAACAATTATAGTGAGAAGATGATCTATGTAATGGAAGAGAATATTTGCAAACCATGTATCTCATAAGGGGTTAACAACCAAAATATATAAGGAACTCTTTCAACTTAATTAGCAAAAGTGCTAGAAATAACCAGATTAAAAAATGGGAAAGTCCTTAGATAGACATTTTTTTCTAAAGAAGACATACACGTGGCCAACAAACCTTATGAAAAATTGCTCAACATCACTTACAATGAGGGCAATGCAAATCAAGTCCACAGTGGCTTATCATCGCACAGCTGTTGGGATGGCATAAAAGATAATAGTTTGGTGGGGATGTGGAGAAATTGGAACCTTTTTACCCTGTTGTTAGGAATGAAAAATGGTGCTGCATCTATGAAAAACTATGTGGAGGTACCTACACAATTAAAAATAGAAATAGCATGTGATCCAGCAATCTCATTTCTAGGTATTTATCCAAAATTATTGAAATCAGGATCTTGAAGAAATATTTGCACTCTCTTGTCCACTGCAGCATTATTCACAATAGCCAAGATGTGGAAACAATGAAATGTTCACTGATGGATGAATAAATGAAGAAAATGTGGTATACGTATATAATGGGATATTATTCAGCCTTCAAAGGAGGAAATCTTACCATATGCAACTACATGAATGAAACTTGAAGATATTTTGCTAAGTGAAATAAGCCAGTCATAGAAGGACAAATATTGCATGATTCCCCTTATCTGAGGTATCTAAAACAGTCAAACACAGAAGCAGAGAGCAGAATGGTGGTTATCAGAGGCTGGGGGGAAGAGAAAATGAAGAGTTCCTATTTTAAAGGCTATAAAGTTTCAGTTATGCAAGATCATAAGTTTTTGAGGTCTGCTGTTTAACATTGTGCCTATAGTTAACAAAACAAATATACACTTAACTTTTTAAGAGGGTAGATCTCATGTTAAGTGTTCTTACACAATAAAAAACAAGGTAGCATTTGTTAGATTATGCTTGCTATAGAAAAGTGTTTGTTCACTTAGTTATCTGCTATGTTATATTATCTGCTAAAGTTATCTTCTGTGTTTGTCATAAGCAATTGAATTTTATTACTAGCACTGAGGAAACTGAATCACTGTCTAAGGCCTCACTGTTTAGACTCAATATAAATTCATAAATTCTCCAGGCAATTATGAAGTATGTCAGACTATGGTCCAGATTTTCTTTTCTTTTTTTTTTTTTTGAGACTGACTCTCACTCTGTCACCCGTGCTGTAGGTGTGGTGGCTGACACCTGTAATCCCAGAATTTTGGAAGGCCGAGGAGAGTGGATCACCTAAGTGAGGTCATGAGTTTGAGACCAGCCTGGCCAACATGGTGAAATGCCATCTCTACTAAAAATACAAAAATTAGCCGGTCCAGATTTTCTAAATCTGGATCTAGATTTTCTCCTTGCTAGGCATACAGAAAACAAACATTATTTTCTATGACGGGTTTTTGAAAACAAAATTTGAAATCTTATTCTTCTACCAAGAAAAAAAAGGAATGTGTGTTTCAAAATTGTATGGGTAATCTTGACTTAAATATTCTTTTTCTCACTCAGATCTGGAAAATTCATGAAACTGCTTCCATATCAGACAAATAAATGAGATTTTTTTTTCCAAATGAAAACAATCTATTAAAGAATCGGAAAAGAGTGTTGCACCTGTTATGTTTCCTGGGTTGTAATGATTGTGAATCAGATTTAGAGCTAGAAAAAGTAGCAGATGGAGTTGATCGACTCTGTGTAGTAAAGGCAGAAAGCCTAGACTTTAAGATTTTTTTTGTTTTTAATTCTGCTTATGTAGTGTAAAACATTTATTGACTTGTATATGTTAAACCATCCCTGCATCCATGCCATGGAATGAAACCCATTTGATCATGGTGAATTATGTTTTTGATATGCTGTTGTATTCAGTTAGCTAGTATTTTGTTAAGGACTTTTTGCATCTATGTTCATTAGTGATACTGGTCTGTAGTTTTCTTGTTTTCTGTTATGTCCTTTCCCAGTTTTGGTATTAGGGTGATGCTGGCTTCATAGAATGATTTAGGGAGGATTTCCTCTTTCTCTATTTTGTGGAATAGTGCCAACAGGATTGGTACCAATTCTTCTTTGAATGACTGATAGAATTCACCTGTAAATCCATCTAGTACTGGCTTTGTTGTTGGTATTTTTTTCGTACCATTTCAATCTCACTGCTTGTTATTGACCTGTTCAGGGTTTCTAATTCTTCCAGCTTTAAGCTAGAAGGGTTGTATATTTCCAGGAATTTATCCATCTCCTCCAGGTTTTCTAATTTATGCACATAAAGGTGTTCATAGTAACCTTGCATGATCTTTTGTATTTCTGTGGTGTCAGTTGTAGTATCTCCTTTTTCATTTCTAATTGAGCTTATTTGGATCTTCTCTCTTCTTTTCTTGGTTAATCTCACTAATGGTCTATCAGTTTTATTTATCCTTTCAAAGAACCAGCTTTTTGTTTCATTTATCTTTTGCATACTTTTTTGTTTCAATTTCATTCAGTTCTACTCTTATCTTAGTTATTTCCTTTCTTCTGCTAGGTTTGAGTTTGGTTTGTTCTTGTTTCTCTAGTTCCTTGAGGTGTGACCTTAGATTGTCTATTTGTGCTCTTTCAGACTCTTTGATGTAGGCGTTCAAGGCTATGAAGTTTTCTCTCAGCACAGCTTTTGCTGTATCCCAGAGATTTTGATAGGTTGTGTCACTATTATTGTTCAGTTCAAATAATTTTTTAATTTTGCTTGATTTCATTGTTGACCCAATGATCATTCAGGAGCAGGTTATTTAATTTCCATGTATTTGCATGGTTTTGAAGGTTCCTTTTGGAGTTGATTTCCAATTTTATTCCACTGCGGTCTGAGAGAGTGCTTGGTATAATTTCAATTTTCTTAAATTTATTAAGACTTGTTTTGTGGCCTATCATTTGGTCTATCTCAGAGAATGTTCCATGTGCTGATGAATAGAATGCATATTCTGTGGTTGATGGGGAGAATGTTCTGTAAATATTTGTTAAGTCCATTTGTTCTAGGGTATAGTTTAAATCCATTGTTTCTTTGTTGACATTCTGTCTTAATGACCTGTCAAGGGCTGTCAGTGGAATATTGAAGTCTCCCACCATTACTGTGTTGCTGTCTGTCTCATTTCTTAGGTCTAGTAGCAATTGTTTTATAAATTTGGGAGCTCCAGTGTTAGGTGCCTATATATATATATATGCATATATATGCAGTGTTAGGTATATATATATATATATATATATATATACACACACACACACACATATATATATATATATAGGATTGTGATACTTTCCTGTGGAACAAGGCCTTTTATCATTATATAATGTTTCTCTTTATTTTTTTTTAACATTGTTGCTTTAAAGTTTGCTTTGTCTTATATAAGAATAGCTACTCCTGCTTGCTTTTTGTGTCCATTTGCATGGAATGTCTTTTTCCACCCCTTTACCTTAAGTTTATGGGAGTCCTTATGTGTTAGGTGAGTCTCTTGAAGGCAGCAGCAACTTGGTTGGTGAATTCTTATCCATTCTGCCATTCTGTGTCTTTTAAGTGGAGCATTTAAGCTGTTTACATTCAATGTTAGTATTGAGATGGGAGGTACCATTCTATGCATTGTGCTATTTGTTGCCTGAATACCTTTTTTCTTTATTGTTGTTTTATAGGTCCTGTGAGATTTATGCTTTGAGGTGGTTCTGTTTTGATGTATTTTGAGTATTTGTTTCAAGATTTAGAGCTCCTTTCAGCAGTTCTTGTAGTACTGGCTTGGTAGTTTTTTTATTTAAAAAAAATTTTTTTTGAGACAGCATGTAACTCTGTTACTCAGGCTAGAGTGCAGTGGTGCGATCATGGCTCACTATGGCCTTGACCTCTCAGGCTCAAGCAATCCTCCCACCCCAGCCTCCCAAGTTGCTGGGACTATTGGCACACATTACACACCCACCTAATTTTTGTACTTTTTGTAGAGATGGAGTTTCACCACGTTGCCTAGGCAGGTCTTGAAATCCTGAGCCCAGATGATCTGCCTGCCTTGGCCTCCCAAAGTGCTAGGATTACAGGCATGAGACACCATGCCTGGCCTAAACTTTAAGAATTAAATAAAACAATTATGGATGGAAAGGCTTAAAAATTGTGTTCTTGGTATAACTACGGTTTCTATAAAGTAGTCAAATCATTTTGGCCAACACAGGATGAAGGGCTAGAAACCAAAAGTAGAAAGGATCTGAATAGAGACTGGGAAAGAGTCATTTCCTTAAGCTACTTCTGGCAGAGGGTCTTTAATATTCAGGAGAGGAAAAACTGGTAAATTCCTCATAGTACAAAACCTTTTTATTGGCAGGAATGTTGCTTTTGTAATTCATTCAATTTTAGAGGGAATTTCCTGAATGCAGGCCACTGCCTTAGGGTTGTAGGAAATATCAAGTTAAAAATGCAGCATTGCTTAGAGAACTAGCAAATATAATAGGAGCCGTAAGACATGGACATAGATGTATAACATAGAGAGCATTACAAGTAAAAGAGAAGGGAACTAAACCAAGATTGTATTTAGCTGGATAAATAAAAGAACGTTTCACACAGGAAGTGATCCTTACTTGAATCATAAATTCTCAATTTAAAATTAAAAGGAGCCTTGGAGGTGACTTAGTCTGATCCTCTGGGGCAGTGAAAATGATGACAAAAGTTTGTTAGGGGCAGATAGTACTAAGTACAGAACCATTTTATTTTAGAGTAATTTTAGACTTACAGAAGAGTAGCAAAGATAGCACAGAGAGTTCCTGTGTATTTTTTACTCAATTTGCCCTGCTGTAACATCTTAGATTACCATGGTGCATTTGCCAAAACTAAGAAATTAACATTGGTACAATACTATTTTCATTGTATAAATGTAAGGTGTATAACATGAGGTTTTGCTATACATAGCCATAATGAAATGATTACTATAGGTAAGTAATTTAACATATCCATCACTTTCCATATTTTTATTTCTATAGTAAGAGCATCTACTCTCAGTAAATTTTCAGTAAGAACATCTACTCTCAGGAAATTTTCAGTATTGCAATACAATGTTATTAATGATAGTCCTCTTACTGTACAGTAGATCTCTTGGTCTGTTCATCCTATATAACTGCAAGTTTGCTCCCTTTGACCTATGTCTCCTCATTTCCTCCTCTTCCCTGCCCATGGTATGCACCATTATATTGTTAAAGCAAACTACGTATGGTCTGAGAAGGACTCCATACTTCTATATATGAGTCCATATGGATGAACTGTAACCTAGCTTAAAAGTCAGACAAAACTGAAAACCAAGCTTAGGAGTACGCACCTGTAACAATAACTGAGTCTTGGCCAATCCCAGTGGCCATACTTCAGCCACTCATAGACTGCTAGGTGTTCAAACTGTTCACATAAGGCAAATGCCAACCTGTAACCAATCTAGTTGTTTCTGTACCTCACTGCTGATTTCTGTATGTCACTTCCTTTTTTTTGTCTATAAATCTTCTTTCACTGTGTGGCTGTGCTGGAGTCTCTGTGAATCTGCTGTGATTCTGGGGGCTGCCCGATTTGTGACTCGTTCGTTGCTAAATTAAACTTTAAATTTAATTCTGCCTAAGTTTTTATTTTATCAATATTCTATATGTATTCACCTTTTTTTTCAGATTCCACGTACAAGTAAGTCCATATAGTATTTGTCCTTCTGTGTCTGGCTTATTTCACTTAGCATAATGTCTTGTTCTCCGGGTTCATCCGTGTTGTTATTTAAGGATGAATAATGTTCCATTGTATATATACATAGTACCCTAATTATTTTAATCAATTTTTCAGTCAACAGAAACTTAGATTGTTTTCATGTCTTGGCTATTGTGAATAATGCTGCAATGAACACGGAAAAGCTGACATCTCTTGGAGCTGCTTATTTCATTTCCTTTGGGTATATACCCACGTAAAAGATTGCTGGATTATATGGTAGTCTTTTTAAAAATTTTTTGAGAGACCTCCATACTGTTTTTCCCTATGGCTGTAGCAATTTACACTCCCATCAACAGTGTGCAAGGGTTCTCTTTTCTCTACAACCTTGTGCACACTTGTTTTCTCTTGACATTTTGGTAATAGCCATTCTCACAGGTATGAGGTGATTATGGAAAACATCCAACAAATGTCTGATGAATACTTACAGTGCAAGGCCTTTCTATAAGTGCAGGCAGATAATGCTATTTTCTGTTCCTTACCGCACTTCCTTCTCAATCAGTGCTTTTTTTTTTTTTTTTTTTTTTCTAGGAACAGGAAGATAGAATAGAGAAAAAGGCAAATATATAATGCCTGGTGGATTCTTTTGAATAAGATTCCATAGGGAAAGTTCCTAGTATTAGGAAAAAATCATTTTTAACATATAGTGTAAGCAAGTTACCTGGAATGTGGTAAGTAGGAGAATTACATATGTATGTAATGTTCGGCATTTCAATATCTTATAGGCTAAAGAAATGAGATATACAGCATGTGTTTCAGAGTAGTTCTATATTGCTATCATACTGCTGCAAATGTATTACTCTATTATTACAGTTACCACAAGTAAATGCCATTTGGAATATTTGAAAATGGAAATCACTCTATCTCAATGATAACAGAAGCAATTTCACTTGTTTCTGCTAGGCAGATCAACTGGAATTATATTTCAAAATAAAATAAATATTTCCCAAGAAGACTGACATGAAATCCACAATTTCCCTCATACAGGGGATTTTTCTTTTTGGAAATGAACCTGATGAATTTCACCATCAATATGCACAGAATGAAACCATTACTTTCCAAAGAACCAGGAACTCAATGTACCTATAATTGTCCTTTTTGTTCAAAGACTATAAGACGCAACCCACTCACACAGATGGCAAATTTGGCTCTTAAAAATTTGCTTTTTGGTGAAAAGTCACAGCTATGAGGCATAGGATTGTGGCAAATTCAATCATCTATGTTTGAATGCATCTATCATGCTTGCCCAGGAATTCATCAGCTGCCTTTAAATTTAGTAATTCATTACATTGTGGGCTGGTTTTCTTTTTCAATCCTGCATCTAATGTTGTCAGTGCTGCCTTGCCCGTCAAAACCTTCTCCATCTTTCCGATGGAGGTCAAGTGAAGTTAGTGAAGGCTGGTGGGGAAACAGTTAAGCTCATAAATGAAATAGTATTCAAAGCTAAGGTGGCAAATTCCTTGCTTTTCACCCGCCTTGTTTTGCCTTTTTATTCTCTGCAAAGGGGCTGGAATTGAGCAATAAGATCCTGCTGCAGTTTTTTATTCCAGATTTACTCAAGCACAATTTTGGAGCTTAATATTCTTTCTTTTATGTCATTTATACTTTCTACTGCCACCCCCCCATGAAATCCATCCACAAAGACAAAAATCATAGCCGTTTGTTGTTATTCTATTTCATTTGTCATAATAGTTGTGTGGTCAGAAACAATGATCAATCCATAGGGCTGGTTCTCTAAAACCTTATTCTTCCCAGGCAGCCCTTTGCGGAGGGCTAGATGATTCATATGCTGAATGTAGGCTTCAGTAAGCAAAACACCAAGAAGTCACTGGAAAGTGAGTGTGCCTACTGTGTGCTAACATGCAGGGAGGAGGAGGCTAGATGACATGTCATGAGTATCCCAAATATGAGTAATGTGTGCTCTCTGCAGGTGTTACTTTCTTGGGAGGATTGCAACTTGGTCAACTCTTTCCAAGCTTCCCTACTGAGGGTAGACTTTTCCTCAACGGCTTCCTGCTGGCACAGTGAGATGGATTTTGAGGGTATCTTTTCCTACTTTTATTTTATATAAATAAAATATTTTAATTAATAAATAAAATAAAATTAATATCTTTTCCTACTTGTATTTATTTACCCTAAGAAAACAGGACTTCTATTACAACTTTCATATGACTTCTATCCTACTTGTGACATCCCAAGTAACTTGCTTACTGTATGTTAAAAATGATTTTTCCTAATACTAGGAACATTCCCTATGGAATTTTATTCCAAAGAATCCATCAGGCATCATATATTTGCCTTCCTCCCTATTCTATCTTCCTGTCCCTAGCAAATATTAGAATAAAATATTTTAATTAATAAAATAAAATATCTTTTCCTACTTATATTTCCAGGTAAATAAGGAAGAACGGAATGAGTCTCCCATTATTTTAGTTGCTGCAGCAAATGCTGCTCTGAGTGTCTTGTGGTGACCTCCTTGCCTTCCATCTCTTTGGTGGACAGGGCAGAGAATTAGGAGGTTTGAAAGGTGTTTTTCTGATTCAATTTCTTCTATAATAATAATTTTCTTTACATTGACCGTTATTCTTTAGTTAGAGAAATGTAGTTTACATTAGTAAAATTTGAACTTCTAGTACCACAAAACCCGTATAATTTGAAAAACAAACCCCCAAAATTTAAGGAAAAGGCTTGAGATTATTTGTTGTTGTTGTTGTTTTTTCAAATTCAACAATAGAATAACATGCTGAGAAAGTGCACTGCTATTATGCATTGTTCTGAATAGATTGACACCATATTAACAAGGCATTAGAGTAATGAGTGATTCACTGTTTAAAAAAATCCATATATTGAATATTTTTAATCAATATGCTACAAATGCTGCTTTACAAATGTCAGTTTCATGAGTGCTCTGCATCCTAAAAAGCATAAATTCATCTAACTTAGATTTTGCTAATATGTTTCAGTTGAACTGTTTCTGTCCTCCCATTTTAATATTTGGCTGAGTTTTGTTCCAGACATGTCAAAGACCTGGCCTAGGGAGATAAGGATTAATTTATTGAAGATAATTTACAATAAGGAAATCAAGTAGAAATTTAGAGTAACAAGCCCATGTCAATTTAAGTTGATTCATTTTAATGAAGTAATTTTTTTTTCTAAATGGAGATACCAAACTACATTTTTATAAAATAAATAAAAGTAATGATTATCTACCATTTAGTGTAAGCACATGATTTATTGTTAACTCAAAGTGGGACAGAACATTTTACTGAGCTGTAACTCCACTTATCATTAGGTTAGGCCAGATGAAATTGATGATACTCAACCAGATAAATTTTTGACACCTAATGCTTTAAAAATAAGAACCAAAGAACTTCACTCCTTTCATTTTCTTACCATAACCATAAATGTTTCCTGTGCACTTAGATTGTTTCAGGCTCTAAGGCTATGTACTTTATTTACAGAGATGCCTATCCAGCCATTTATAAAAGCACATAGGGACTCAGTAACAGACCCTAGATTGAAATATAAAAATATTGAATGAATAATAAATTTTAAAATAGTAATCCATTTCAATGAGTCCTAATATTTACATAAAAGAAATATATGACCACTGTACAAAATTAGCATATATAGCTAATAAAACATTAACAACAAAGGAAAAAAATCCTTATAAGTCCATTACCCAGAAGTAACCACTGTTACACTTTCTGACTCTTTAAACCTGCTGTTGTTCTTTAATAAAAGTGGGATCATATTGTTTTCTAATATGCTTTTTCCCATTAATGTATGGAAAAAACTCAGCACATCAGTAAATATTTTTTGCTTATATTCATTTTAAGTGATTGCATTATATGACATTTTTTGGGTACTTGAAATGTTATTGTGGTTGCTAATTATAGAACCCATTGAGAGACAAAAAGTCCTAATTTTTTTAGTCATTACTATTCAAAGACCGGTCTGTGGAACAAGGCCAGTCTGAAAACTATTTATAAGTCATCTATTATAGTTTGTTCAGCCAGCTATAAAAAAAAAGAAACATGGACTAGATAGCTGATAAACAACAGAAATTTATTTTTCACAGCTCTGGGAGCAGGGAAGTCAAAGATCAAGGCACTATTAGATTTGGTGCATGGTGGTTTATAGATGCTCATCATTTTGCTGTGTCATCACATGGTGGGAGGGGAGGGGGATCTCTCTGGGGCCTCCTTTATAAGGGAACAAATCACCTCCTGCAGGCTTTACCTTCAAATATTGTCACATTGGGGATTACGTTTCGGCAAACAAATTTGGGCGGGGGAGGGGAATAAATTGTCTATGGTGTTATATGTAACAAAGTAAGTATATCAATGGAGGATTTGCCTTTAAAACTTTTTTTTTCTTTTTCAATTTTTAGTTTTGATTTGGGGGTACATACACAGGTTTGTTATCTGGATATATTGTGTGATGCTGAGGTTTGGGATACAAATGATCCCATCACCTAGGTATTAATCACAGTACCCGACAGTTTTTCAACTCTTGCCCCACTCTCTGCCTCTCCCCTTGAGTAGTCTCCATTGTCTATTGTTGCCATCTTTATGTCCGTAAGTACTGGATGTTTATCTGCCACTTATAAGTGAGAATAGTCAGGACTTGGTTTTCTGTTCCTGTGTTAATTTGCTTAGGATAATGGTCTTCAGCTGCATCTATGTTGCAGCAAAGGACATAATTTTGTTCTCTTCGATGGCTGCATAGTATTCCATGGTCTATATGTGCCATATTTTCTTTATCCATTCCACCACTGATAGGCCCCTAGGTTGATTCCTTGATTTTGTTATCACAAATAGTGCTGTGATGAACATGTGAGTACATGTGTCTTTTTGCTAGAACGGTTTTTTTTTTTTTGATATATACTCATTAATGAGACTGCATGATCAAATGACACTTCTGTTTTAACTTCTTTGAGAAATCTCAAAACTACTTCCCACATTGGCTGAGCTGATTTACATTCCCACTAACAGTGTAGGAGCATTCCTTTTTCTCCACAGCCTCGCCAACATCTGTTGTTTTCTGATGTTTTAGTCACAGCTGTTCTGACTGGTGTGAGATGCTGTCTCATTGTGGTTTTGTTTTGTGTTTCTCTGATGATTAGTGATGATGAGCATCTTTTCATGTTTCTTGTGTGTCTTCTTTTGAGACGTGTCTGTTCATGTATTTTGCCTATTTTTAACGGGATTATTTGTTTTTTGCTTGTTCAATTGTTTAAGTTTCATATGAATTCTAGATATTAGACCTTTGTCAGATGCAGTTTGTGAACATTTTCTCCCTTTCTCTAGGTTGTCTGTTTACTCTGTTGATAGTTTCTTTCAGTGTGCAGAAGCTCTTTAGTTTAATTAGGTCCACTTGTCATTTTTTGTTTTTGTTAAAATTGCTTTTGAGAATTTAGTCATCAATACTTTCCCCAGGCCGATGTCCAGATTGGTGTTTCCTAAGTTTTCTTCTAGAATTCTTATAGTTTGAAGTCTTATGTTTAAATTTTTAATCAATTTTCAGTTAATTTTTGTATACAGTTAATTTTCATATGTGGGATCCAGTTTCATTCTTCTGCATATGGCTGGAAAGCTATCCCAGTCCTATTTATTGCTGAATAGGCAATTCTTTCCCCGTTGCTTATTTTTATCAACTTTGTCAAAGATCAGATGGCTTTAGGTGTTCTACACATCAGATGGCATAGGCTTTATTTATGGGTTCTCTATTCTGTTCCATTGGTCTACGTGTCTCTTTTTGTAAAAGTACCATGCTGCTTTGGTACTGTAGCATATAGTGTAGTTTGAAGTTGTGTAATGTGATGCCTCTGGCTTTGTTCTTTCTTCTTAGGATTGCTTAGACTATTTGGGCTCTTTTTTGGTCTGTATAAATTTTAGAATAGTTTTTTTTCTAGCTCTGTGAAAAATGATGTTCGTAGCTTGATAGGAGTAGTATTAAAAGTATAGATTGCTTTGGGCAGCATGGCCAATTTAATGATATTGATTCTTCTAATCTATGAGCATGGAATGTTTTTTCATTTGTGTGTGTCATCTGATTCCTTTTTGCAGGGTTTTGTAGTTCTTCTTTTGTTTAGATGTACTTCCAGGTATTTTTTTTATGTGTGTGGCTATTGTAAATGGGATTGCATTTTTGTTTTGGCCCTCAGCTTGAATGTTATTGATGTATAAAACTGCTACTAATTTTTGTACATTGATTTTGTATCCTGAAACTTCACTGAAGTCATTTATCAGTTCCAACAGGCTTTTGGTGGAGTCTTCAGGGTTGTCAATGTATAGAATCATATTGTCCATGAAGAGAGATAGTTTGACTTCTTTTCCTATTTGGTTGCCTTTTATTTCTTTCTCTTGCCTGATTGCTCTGGCTACCAATTCCAGTACTATGTTGAATAGGAGTGGTGAGAGTGGGCATCCTTGTTTTGTTGCATTTCTCAAGGGGAATGCTTCCAATTTTTGCCCATTCAGTATGATGCTGACTGTGGATTTGTCTTAGATTGCTTTTATTATTTTGAAGTATGTTCCTTTGATGCCTAGTTTGTTGAGGGTTTTTATCACAAAAAGTTGTTGGATTTTATCAAAAGCTTTCCCTGTGTCTGAGATGATCATATTGTTTTTGTTTTTAATTCTTTATATTGTGAGTCACATTTGTTGATTTGCGTACACTGAATCAACCTTGCATTCCAGGAATGAAGCCTACTTGATCATGGTGAATTAGCTTTTTGATGTGTTTCTGAATTCAGTTTGCTAGCATTTTGTTGAAGATTTTTGCATCTATGTTCATCAGGAATATTGGCCTGTGATTTTATTTTTTTCATTGTGTCTTTGCCAGGTTTTGATACTGGTCTGATGCTGGCTTTGTAGAATGTGTTAGAAGGGACTCCCTTCTTGATTTTTTGAAATAGTTGCAGTAAAATTGGTACCAGCTTTTTGTACATCTGGTAGAATTTGGCTGTAAATCCATCTGGTCTGGGGCTTTTATTGGTTGGTAGTTTTTATTTTATTACTGATTCAATTTCAGAACTTGATATTGGTCTGTTCAATGTTTCAATTTCTTCTTGATTCAATCTTGGGAAATTGTGTGTTTCCCAGAATTTATCATTTCCTCTAGATTTTCTAGTTTTTGTGTGTAGAGAGGTTCATAATGGTCTCCAAGGATTTTCTGTATTTTGGTGGGATCAGTTGTAATGTCATTCTTTGTCATTTCTGATTGTGCTTATTTGGATCTTCTCTCTTCTTTTCTTTGTTAATCTAGTGTATTGATCTTGATTATCCTTTCAAAGAACCAACTTTTAGTTTTGTTGATACTTTGTATGAATTTTTGGGTCTCAATTTTATTCTCAATATCTGCCCTAATTTTAGTTCTTTCTTTTATTCTGAGAACTTTGGGGTTAGTTTGTTCTTGTTTTTCTAGTTCCTCTAGATGTGATATTAGATCGTTAATTTGAGATCTTTCTAACACTTTGAGGTAGGCATTTAGCACTATAAACTTCCCTCTTAATACTGCTTTTGCTGAATCCCAGAGATTTTGGTATGTTGTGTCTCTGTTTTCATTTATTTCAAAGAATTTTTAAATTTCTGCCTTGATTTCATTGTTTACCCAAAAGTCATTCAGGATCCAGTTATTTAATTTCCATGTAATTGTGTAGTTTTAAGAGATTTTCTTGGTATTGATTTCTATTTTTATTCTATCGTGGTTTGAGAGTATGGTTGATTTGATATTGATTTCATTGAGACTTGCTTTATGGTAGAGCATGTGGTCAATCTTGGAGTATGTTCCCTGCGCAGATGAGAAGAATGCATACTCTGTGGTTTGTGGGTTAAGTGTTTTGTAGACCTTCATTAGGTCGAGTTGGTCAAGTGTTGAGTTTAAGTTCAGAGTTTCTTTGTTAGTTTGCTGCCTTCATGACCTGTCTAGTGCTGTCAGTTGGGGGTTGAAGACCCTTACCATTATTGTGTGGCTGTCTAAGTCTTTTAGTAGGCTTATAAATCTGGTTGCTCCAAAGTTGATGCATACATATTTATGAGAGTCAAGACTTCTTGTTGAATTGAACCCTTTATCATTACATAATGCCCTTCTTTGTCTTTTTTTTACTGTTGTTGGCTTAAAGTATGTTTTATCAGATAGAAGAATAGTGACCCTTGCTTTTTTGTTTTTTATTTAAAGGATGGGGCCTTCCTATGTTGTCCAGGCTTGTTTTGAAATCTTGGGCCTGAGCGATCTGCCTGCCTTGGCCTCCCAAAGTGCTGGGATTAGAGGTGTGAGCCATAGCACCTGGGCTGTGACCACTGCTTTTATTTCTTCTCTGTTTGCATGGTAGATCTTTCTCCAACCCTGTACTTTGAGCCTATGGGTGTCTTTACATGTAAGATGGGTTTGATGAACACAGCAGACTGATGAGTCTTGTATTTTTTTTTCAGGCTTAATTCACTTTATTTTTCTTGTATAAAAATCCTATGTTGTAGCCACAGCTGGATCCTCAGTCCTCTGCATGGAGACTCTGGTGTGGGTCTTGAAGAAGTGGTCAGTGAATTCCTGATAGGGAGACTTAGTGAATACAGTCTCCTTCCAGAGGTTGGGGGTCAGGTAGCTGTAGGTCTTAGAGACGGCATCAAAGGTGGCCTTGGAAAAGTTGCCCAGGGTGGCAGTGCAGCCCCTGGCTAAGGTGTAGCAGTCATTGATACCAGCCATCATGAGCAGCTTCTTGGGCACAGGGGCTGAGATGATGCCAGTGTTCCTGGACTCAGGGATGAGGTGCTCCAGCACAGAGCTGCAGCAGTCTGTCACCTTGCACGGGACAGTGTGGGGTTTGCCGATATTGTTCCCCCTGTAGCCTCTGCACAAGGGGACAATGGCGAGCTTGGCCAGGATGATGGCCCCGCAGATGGCAGTGGCCACCTCCTTGGGGCACTTAACACCCAGAACTACGTGGCTATTGTAGTCCCCAATGGCAACAAATGCCTTGAACTTGGTGTGCTGGCTGATGTGGATCTGCTTCTGCACCATCATAATCTTCAAATCCTTGTCCTTGAGACAGGCCCCCAAGAAAAAGTCAATGATATCAGATTCTTTGATGGGCAGGGAGAAGAGGTAGATTTCCTCCAGGGACTTGATCTTCATGTCCTTGACCAGGAGGCCCAGCTTGGTGATGGGCATCCACTCATCCTCGGCCTTGCCTCAGTGAGCTCCGTGGCCTCAGCCCCAGCTCTGTCCATGGCTGTGACCACAATCCAGATGCCACTGCCAAAACCTCCACGAAAGCCACAGTGGTTCCCCGTCCCAGGGCCCCCAGGGCCTCCGGGCCCCCTCGCTGCACCAGCGTCATCTGCTATTTGGTGTTTTCTTGGAGAAGAAGTGAGTCTTGTATTTTTAACAACCTTGCAGCTCTGTGTCTTTTAAGTCATGCATTGAGACCATTAACATTTAAGCTTAATATTGATAAGTGAGGTTTTGATCCTACCATGAAGTTGTTAGCTGGTTGCTTTGTAGTTTCTATTGTGTAGTTGCTTTATATGGTCTGCAGGCTATGTACTTAAGTGTGTTTTTGCGGTTGCAGGCATCGTTCTTTCATTTCCATGTTTAGAACTCCCTTAAGGATCTCTCTTAAGGCTGGTCTAGTGGTAATGAATTCCCTTAGGACTTGCTTGTCTGGAAAATATTTTATTTCTCTTTCACTTATAAACCTTAGTTTGTTGAGATATAGAATTCTTGGTTGGAATTTCTTTTCTTTAAGAATGCTGAAAATAGGCCCCCAGTCTCTCCTGGCTTGTAAGGTTTCTGGTGATAAGTCCTCTATTAGCCGGATGGGGTTCTCTTTGTACATGATCTGTCCTTTTTCCTCTAGCAGTCTTTAAGATTTTTTCTTTAGCGTTGACCTTGCTCAATCTGGTGACTGCGTGATTTGTAGTCTACATGGCCTGATATTTGTTTTGTATAGTATCTCACAGGTATTCTCTGAATGTCTTGTATCTGGACATCTATCTTCCTAGCTAGATTAGGCATGTTACTTTAATTATTCTTTCAACTATATTTTCCAGGTTGTTTGCTTTTTTCCTTCTCTCTCAGGAATGCCAATAATTCATACATTTAGTCATCTTACATAATCCCATATTTCATGAGGACTGCTCATTTTTAAAATTCTTCATATTTATTTTTGCCATATTGGGGTAGTTCAAAAGACCAGTCTGCAATCTCTGAAATTCTTTCTTCTGCTTGGTTCAGTCTATTGATAAAGATTTCATTTGTATTTTGGAATTCTTTAGGTGAGTTTTTCAATTCCAGAAGCTCTGATTGATTTCTTTTAAAGATGTTTATCTTTTTGTTCATTTCCTGGGTTGATTTAGAAATTTCCTTTTGTTGATTTTCAACCTTGTCTTGGATCTGCATGAGCTTCCTTGCAATCCATGCTTTGAATTTTTATTTATTATTTCTGAGTTTCCATTTTGGCTAGGGACCATTGCTGGAGACGTAGCTCAATCTTTTGGTGGTTTCACTACATTCAGGTTTTTCACAGTGCTAGAATTCTTGTGCTGGTTGCTTCTCACCTGGAGACACTGGCACTTCTAATTTTTGCATTTTATTTCATACAGGTAGGGCTTTCCCTTTATCTTTCTTTCCTTCTAATGTCATTACTATTATTCTCTTTCCCTTCCCTGCCTTGTGGGCTGTGACTGTAAAGAATGCTGAGGAGGGTCTTTCAGTTTTGCTTCTATAGCAGTATGCACTTCTTTCAACAGGTTTTATATTGGGCTGTGAAGTTTGTCCTACAAGCCTGTAGATAACAGCCAGCTGTGGCCAAAGTGGCTGGTATGTACTTTGTCTGTGTTTAGAAGTGGAAGTTCTTTGTTGCCCAGGCAATGGGTTGATTCATAGGATACACATTGGTCTGAGGTCCCTGCTCAGCACTGTGGGGGCAGGAGCCATAAAGGGTGGGGCCAGTTGGGCAGGCCTGCCTGGAGGTCCCCTGATGCAGGCACAAGCACCAGTATCAAGTGAGAATCCAGTGGGTGGCTACCAGGCACCCAGAGGTGTGTCTAAATGTGGAGTCAGGAAACCACCTTTGCTCCAAGTTCTGTGTTCCAGGTTCCTAATCCAGGAGAGTGGGTGCTTCAAATGCCTGCAGATCTTCCTGGGTGTGGAGCAGAGAGGGTCTTCCTGCACCAATATCTACAAACAGAGGGGGTTGTGCAACTCAGGCTGCCATACCAGGCAAGCAGGTATTCTAAATGCCTGGAGATCTGCCTGAGCATGGAGCAGAAAGGGTCTTGCTATGCCATGATCTATGTCCATAAATGGTGGGGCAGCTCAGGCTGCTGAACCAGATGACTGGATGCTCAGAATGTCTGGTGATCTGCCTGAGTGTGAACAGAGAGGGCTTCCTTGCACCAAGATCTTTGGACAGTCTTGATGGTCCTGGTCAGCAATGTCCCAAAAGTCTAGAGATCTTCTTGGGTGTGGAGCAGAGAGAGCCCCGCTGCACAAAGATTTCTGCACAGGAGGGGTGAGGCAAATCTAGCTGCTGAACTAAGCAAGCAGGTGCTCTGAATGCCTGGAGATCTTCCTGGTCATGTAGCAGAGAAGGTCTCTCTGTACCAGTCTTTTCACAGGAAGGATAGGTGGCTCCGGCTGCTGAACCAGGTGAATGGGTGCTCTGAATGCCTGGAGATCTGCCTGGGCATGGAGCAGAGAGACCCTCTCTGTACTACAATATATGTCAAGGAAGGGTGGTGTGGCTCAGGCTGTTAGTCTAGCCAAGCAGGTGTTCCAAATAACCAGATTTCTGCCTAGGGATGGAGCAGGGAGGGCTCTGTTGCACCACAATCTCAGGGGAGGAGGATGGGGCACTCAGCAAGGGCACACACAAATCAGTTCCAGATTGCCAAGCTGGCCCTGGCTGCAAGTCTTGCTGCTCAGAAGAAACCACAACTGTAGCAACTCTCCTCCTGCCTGTGATGGGGGAGAGCACAATTCCAGAGACTACTGCTGAGATACTTTTCACAGTTCTGGCTGTGGAAGCCCCCACACCACTCCAGAGAAGATGCTTCAATCTCTGGGCCAAGACTAAAGTGCCTCTGCAGCCATGGTGCTAGGGCACCAAAGCATGGTTGACTTTGTATGCACCCAGATTTAAAATGGCATCTTACTCTCATCCAGGGTCTGAGAAAACTTCTGCCACTTTTCCTGGTGTCTTTCTTTCACAATTTCTCCAAGACTCTCCCTAAGTTAACTCCAGGAATTAGGAGAAGCAAAGTGCTCTCTCTTGTCCTGGGTTGCTTGGATTTCCAGTGGAAAGGTGAGTCACAGAGGGAAACTCTCTGCCTCTCTCACATGCTGGGGCTCCACTCACTTTTATCAACTGGATGCCGTCACAGGGCTGTTTAAAACTGTCACAGCAATTTGCCAGACTATATTATGTTTGTTTTTTATGTAATAATAAAAAAGAAATTACTGCTTGTATTTTGTGTGTTTGCCTTAACTTTTTATAAACTTATTTTTTGAAGGTTTTTTTGTGTCTCTATTTCCTTCAGTTCTGCTCTGATCTTAGTTATTTCTTGCCTTCTGTTAGCTTTTGAATGTGTTTGCTCTTGCTTTTCTAGTTCTTTTAACTGTGATGTTAGGGTGTCAATTTTAGATCTTTCCTGCTTTCTGTTGTGGGCATTTAGTGCTATAAATTTCCCTCTACACACTGCTTTGAATGTGTCCCAAAGATTCTGGTATGTTGTGTCTTTGTTCTTGTTGGTTTCAAAGAACATCTTTATTTCTGCCTTCATTTCGTTATGTACCCAGTAGTCATTCAGGAGCAGGTTGTTCAGTTTCCATGATGAACATATTGGTACACGGTAGATTGAGTGGTGGGAAAAACCTTGATCTTTTGCCACAGATAGTTTAAAAAGTATAGCCAATCTGGCTAGTCTGACTAGAATTTCTTGGCCTGAAAATAATAGCCTGAGCCAAAGACATGTTGATAGGAATGTTTTCAATGGTAAGGCAGCTAAAATTTGGAGGAGTACGTGTTAGTATTTGGAGAAATAAGTGTTCTGCTATCCATGGTACTGAACAATCATTTCTCACTAAGGCCTGGTTATTTCATCTAACCTTGGAATACTGATTACTATGGACCAACATTTCTCAGAAATTCTCAATCAAAAGAAAGAAGAACCAATGGCGATATATATTTGAGAAATATGAGAAAAAGAGAAAAACTGATACAAGTAAAGAGCAATTATAGAGAGAGATTGCCAAAAAGATAAAAAAGGTGCTTTGCTAATTTATTTACTAAGATAATTTAGCCAACCTTAGCCAAAATACCAAAAGAACAACAGATTTATATTCAATACAGTGCAAAGCAGCATCACTGTTGACATTAATAAATAAGTTATTTTTGAAAGAATGACAGACGAGATTGCCAAGCAGAGATTTTATGACTGATGTCATGTCAGTTTAGTTACACAAAAATTTTTATACTTTTCCTTTGCTTTAGTTTTCAATACATATGAAAATTGTGTTTTGTGAAGCTATGCCAAATAGCATAAAATCATGACTTATGGGTCATCATTAAATTAATAATTTCACATACTTTTGAAAGATCTGTCATATTTTTGATAGCTACAATCCCTCTTATCCTATTATAGTTAGGAAAGTCTATTACCCTATATCAGCCTCTTGCCCACACGTTATAAATATAGGAGATGCTTCATACATGATAGTCACTGAATAAGTTTGTCAGATCTTCTCCGCTAAGTTAGGGAAAAGCAGGGGGCACTGGTGTCTTTAAAAATTATACCAATAGACCACCTTGAGAGGAGAAGGGTAGGAGTTAGGACTATGTCCTGCAGCAGAGATGCTAATGCTTCTTTGCAAAAGCACCTATTATTTTGAAATTGTCTGACTGTATCTGTGATTCTTGCAACCAAAAGGGCCAAATTATTATGGATATAGTATAATGTATTTAATCAAACTCCTATTGTTGCACATTTAGGTTGTTTCACATTTTCTTTGTGATAATCAGTGGTTCATTGAACATCCCTATAGCTAAATCTTTGCCCACATTCAACAGCTCTTTTAAATTTCAAAGCATTTCACAGACATTCACTTGATTGAAATTTTAGTAGTTTTTGAGAAACATCAACCAAATCTGGCCAGCTTGTTGAAAAGCCTACCATAAATTAAGTGATGTTTAAGTAGGTCTGTGTTTTATTTAACATAATAACACTTACCTACGTTGGAAAAAAATTCCCATGCATTTACATGAATAACACTTTTGATGTCATCTGTGAAAAATGTTCAATGGCCAAGTGGATTTGTAAACTCCTGCTGAAAGCAATTTTCCCCTTTTCCAGGAAATACTGATCTTTACTATTTTATCATTCACCCTGATAGAAAATAAAGAACTTACTTGTCCTTAGTCTTTACCTTTGCTTATATGAGAAACATGCCACCCAAATGAGTTTTAGTATACTCTGTGGCTTATGTATGAAAACCAAAGTGTTGAATAGAAACCTAAAAGTATTTTGAAATTTGATATGAAATTGAAAATTAGTGCATTTGAACTTAAGATGTTTCATGTGAGTTTATGTTTGCTTTCAACTAAAAAGGCAATAGTTTAAATGTTGCTAAAAGTGTTATTCAGTAGTGCTAATATTTGGTAGAATTTATTTCTAGAAATATGGGATATAACTCTGCAAAGGGCATTTTACTGGACTACTTATTTTCAAGAGAGCAACTTCTGTGCATACTGAATAAAAAGAAGAACCCAAGATATGCATATTAACAGGGAATTCAGTGCTGCATTGTGACCAAGAGACCACATATTCAGTGAAAGGACAGAAAATTTTGGAGGATTTTCAAACTTAAGGCACAGAACAACATTCTGTTTCAAAAACAAATGAACAAACAAAAACCAGCTGCTAACTACCAAAGGCATTTTTCACAGAACTAGAAAAAAACTATTTTAAAATTCACATAGAATAAAAAAAGAGTCTGAATAGCCAAGGCAATCCTAAGCAAAAAGAACAAAGCCAGAGGCATCACGCTTCCCAATTTCAAACTATACCGCAGGCTACAATCACCAAAACAGCATGGTATTGGCACAAAAACAGATATGTAAACCAAAGGAACAGAATAGAGAGCCCAGAAATAACGTCACACACCTACATCCATCTGATCTTCAACGAAGCCAACAAAAAAAGCAATGAGGAAAATACTCCCTATTCAATAAATGGTGTTGGAATAACTGGCTAGCCATATGCAGAAGATTGAAACTGGACCCTTTCCTTCCACCATATACAAAAAACAACCCAAGATGGATTAAAGACTTAAATGTAAAGCCCAAAACTGGCCAGGCGTGGTGGCTCACGCCTGTAATCCCAGCACTTTGGGAGGCCAAGGCGGGTGGATCATGAGGTCAGGAGATCGAGACCATCCTGGCTAATACGGTGAAACCCCGTCTCTACTAAAAAAAAATACAAATACAAAAAGTTAGCCGAGCATGGTGGCACACGCTTGTAGTTCCAGCTACTCAGGAGGCTGAGGCAGGAGAATCGTTTGAACCCAGGAGGCAGAGGTTGCAGTGAGCTGAGATCAGCGCCACTGCACTCCAGCCTGGGCGACAGAGTGAGACTCTGTCGCAAAAAAAAAAAAAAAAAAAAAAAAAAGCCACTATAAAAACCCTGAAAGACAACCTAGGCAATACCATCCTGGATATAGGAACAGGCAGACATTTCATGGTGAAGATATCAAAAATAATTGTGACAAAAGCAAAAATTAACAAATGGGATCTAATTAAACTAAAGAGTGCACAGCAAAATCAATAACAACAACAACAACAAAAACAAACAAATGAAAACTATCAACAGAGTAAACGGACAACGTACAGAATGGGAGGAAAATTTTGCAAACTGTGTATCTGACAAAGGTCTAATATCCAGCACCTACAAGGAACTTAAATTTACAAGCAAAAAATATAAACAACCACATTAAAAAGTGGGCAAAGAACATGAGCAAACACTTTTCTGTAGAAGACATGCATTAGGCCAACAAGCATATGAAAAAAGCTCAGCATCACTGATCATTAGAGAAATGCAAATCAAAACCACAATGAGATGCTGTCTCACACCAGTCAGAAGGCTACGATTCAAAAGTCACAAAATAACAGATACTGGCAAGGTTGCGGAGAAAAGGGAATGCTTATATGTTGATGGTGGGGGTGTAAATTAATTCAATCATTGTGGAAGACACTGTGGCAATTCCTAAAACAGCTGAAAATAGAACTACCACTTAAACCCACAATCCCACTACTGGATATATATCCAAAGGAATATAAATTGTTCTGTCATGAAGACACATGCACACATATATTCACTGCAGCATTATTCACAATAGCAAAGACATAGAATCAACCTAAATGCCCATCAGCAGTAGACTGGGTAAAGAAAATGTGTTACATATACATCATGCAATACTATGCAGCAGTAAAAAAATAATGAGATCATGTCCTTTGCAGGGGCATGCATGGAGCTGGAGGCCATTATCCTTAGCAAACTATTGCAGGAATGGAAAACCAAATACTGCATGTTCTCACTTATAAGTGGGAGCTAAATGATGAGAACACATGGACACATAGAGGGGAACAATGGACACTGGGCCCTACATCAGGGTGGTGGATGAGGGGAGGAAGACGATCAGGAAAAATAACAAATGGGTACTAGGATTATAATACCTGGATGGCGAAATAATCTGCACAAGAAACTCCCATGACATGAGTTTATCTATATAACCAACCTGCACACATACCACTAAACTTAAAATAAAAGCTAAAAAAGCAAAAACAAAAACAAAAAACAGCTGTTAAGCTCAGTCTCATATGAATATTAGTGTCTAAAGAAGGTTGATTGGCCATGGAATATTACTTAAGATTATTAACACCATGTTATAATATGCAGTATGAATGTGGAGTGAGATTAGACATGCTTCTCTAGATTGAAAAAGCAGGTTTAAAAGAAATAATAAAATAAGAATCGTAAAAAGTTATCATCATAATCTATCATTCTTTAGTCTAGATTCCATAATTTTGCACAGTTTTTCTAATATTAATATTTTCCAAGGTAAAAAGCCAAATGTAAGACTTTGAAATTATCCAAATTTGTAGCATGAATTTCTTATGTTTTCATTTGCTTTGAAAATTGCATTCATATATAATTTGCTCTATTGAATAATAACAATTATTAGAACAATTGAAATTATAATGTTCTTTTAAAATAACAAGATCTGTCTTAGTTTGGCAATTTGGTTGCACACCTACTAAAATGTTTTAATTACAGAAGGAGATAATTGAATAGGGCTTCTTATGTGAAATTTTTGAAAAGTTGAAGTGAGAAAAAGATCAAATAATTCATATTTTGAAGGAAGATAAATAATTATATGGTATAGTTTTCCAAAAGGTATAATTTTTGAAGGCAAATTCTTCCCAAACTGAGTGAAATAACTAGTTAATTCCTCCTGAGATGAAGAGGGATGACCCTCACTCTTCTCCTCTCTCAAATCTAGGTCCATTCTTTCAGCGACTAAAGGCAAAGTTAAGGTGGGACACATGTTTGATTTTTAGAATCTAACATGGTGGTGTCCAGGCAAATGTCCCGGATGGAAATATCCACTTTTTTAGTTGAAGACCAACTGATTGTTTCTGGGACAAGCCCCTATGCTACCCTTTCTTTAGGACAGCAAATGGTAACCATTCTGTCCCCTGAGTGACTAGAAGTTCAAAAATTGATTACACATTTTTTTATTGAGGTCAATATCAAAATATTGAATACAGTTTTTAGGCAATAATTACTATTTCCATATATTCTATGAAAATTCTGTCTTTAACAAAGTCAAGTCTTCTTTAGCATCATTTCTGAATTCAGCTTCAGAGTGCTCCAAATATTTTAATTAATTCATTCATTCGTTTACTTTTAATTGACAAAATTGTATATATTTATACTGTACAACATAATTTTTTGATATATGTGTATATTGTGGAATGGTTAAATCAAGCTAATTAACATTGCATTACCTCACACACTTTGTGTGTGTGTGGTGGGAACACTTAAGATCTACTCTTAGAAATTTTTCAAGTATACAATATATTGTTACTAAGCATCCATGATGTACAATAGATCTCTTGAACTTATTCCTCCTGCCAAACTGAAATTTTGTATTCTTTGACGGACATCTCCCCAAATGGTTCAAATATTGATGCATAACAAAGATACACAGACACAGCCACCACCACCATGACAACCACCATCTTTAAGAGATACTTGTCACATCTTATCTTTGCAGTAACATTTCAGAACCCTTCTGTACTCTCAATTTTTTCTTTCAGCCCTCCTCTTCCTTGACTTAAGAAGTCAAGGAAGAAGTTGCCTGTTTAGTGCTTTAGAATCCCTCGGCTTCTATCACAGTACAAACTCCCAACAGAGCCCTACCTCCTCACCCACCCTCCTCAGTCTCCGTTGCTGCCTTCTGCCACCCTTCTTCTGCCTGCCTTTTAGATTCAAGTCCCAGATTCTTGTCTTTTCTCATCTCTCTCCCTGCTAGCTCTGTAGGGGCTCCTCTCTGAAACTGTGATTTAGTTACCAACTACCTATGTGCAAAAACCTCTCAAATCTGTATCTCTAGGCTTGCTATTTTCTCGGTGTTCCAGATTTGTATGTTTAACTGCCTACCTCAAATGCCTACTTGAACGTCAGAAAGGCACTGCAAACTCAAGGCTCTTAAATCAAACTAAAAATCAGCATCTTTCCCCTAATTGGTATTTGATATTTCTCTGTTTCAGAAAATAAATGGTCCACCATCCATCCATTTGTACAATCTGGAAATGTGGGAATCACCTTCAACTCCTCTTTTACCTTCACTCTTTCTTATCTAAATTATCATCAGGTCCTACTGCTTTTAATCTCTTGAATATCTCTTGATTCTGTCCACATTGCTCTCTCTCCTACCTTGCCTGAACTCCTAGCATAGTCTCCTCTTACACTTCTCCAGTTGTTTTCTACATTGCATTCAGAACATTTTTCAATGTATAAAACAGGTCATGTTGCTCTCTGCCTCAAACCCTTTAATGACACAAATAACTGTATGTGGCCTGCATTTGATTCTACATTATTTTAACCTTGAGAACCTTTCTAGTCTCATTTTCTCCTGCTTTCCTCCTTGTTTGCTGTACTCCAGCCATAAAGATCTTTCAGTTTCTTAACTGGATTATTATTCCTTTCCCCATGACATTTGTGCATATGCTGCCTTCTTTGATATTCCTACTCTAGCCTCTCCTTTGCATATTCCCATTCATCCTGTGGATTTGAGTACATGTATCATGTCCTCAGGAAAGCCTTCTTAGATCAGCATCATCCTGCCCTGGCTTGGCAAAGTCTTGTGAAACATTCTCAGAACATGTGATAATTTCCCTCTTAACAGTCTCTTAGCTTTTGTTAATATTCAAATATGCTTCATTATGTTTTGAATCCCCACCTTTCCCATTAGCCTAAAACTCCATGAGCACAGAGACCAAGTGTGTTGTTCTCAACATTTTTATCTCAAGTCCTGGCACAGTGCTTCGTGCATGGTAAGCACTCACGGATGTCTTTGAAACGGATGAATATGAGCTTCACGAGATTCAACAAACACCCTGTTCAAATGGTGTGGCAAATACTCTTCATTGTTTTCTTCATTGTCTTCAATATCCAATTTCTACAATAATTATGATTTGTAGTAGGCACAGGAATGCTGAGAAGTAATTATCAGCTTTTGTATTTATTAGTTTTCCTTGTAGCTAGATATGGTTATGTGACCAGTTCCTAGACACTGGGATGCAGGAAGAAAGTAAAACTTTTAGAAAGTGTTCCTAGAGGAAAAGAGTGCACTTTTTGACAATCATCTCCTTCCTGCTGGCTGGAATGTGAATGGAAATGCTGAAATTCCAGCATTTGTCTTAGACCATGGGCTGACCCTGAACATGGAATTCCTGCATGGAGAGGCTGCAAGACAGAACGAACCCAAGTTCCTGACACCAAGGAGCACCATTCCAGGCTTGGATGACCACTTACATTGTGTAGGCAAGATATAAATTCTATCTTATTTGAAACAGTAATATTTTGTGTTTTCTGTCACTTTAAGTTAAACCTAAATCTAATTATAATTTTGCATCTTTAGATTCCTTGATTATAAAAAAATCATTTTTATTAAATAATTTTAACTTACAGAAAAGTTGGAAGCACAATACAAAGTATTTTGGGGTACTCTTATATATGATCCGCTTATAAGAAACTGAATTATGTCACAGTAACGCTCTATACTTTCAATTTTGACCACTAATCTTTCCTAATTTTAATATCAAAATAAGAACATGTATTCTACTCCCACAAATGAAAAATAACACCATGCATGACCTCTATGCTTTCCCTTGCTTTTTGCAGACAACTGTGAACAGACAATGAAAGTGTTAAGAATCCTTATGTTATTTCAGGTATCAAACACCCTTGCAACCAAATTATTTGTCGTAATGGCTCTGAATGAAGTTCTGAAAACAGTGATGCTATCGTCTTTGAGTTTTACCTCATCCTTTGCCAAAGCACTTGATCTTAAAAGTACCACCCAGATGAGCACTTGCTTTGGCAATCATGAGAGTGCCCCTGCTTTTCTGGTTCTTCCTGCTTGCATAATGAGAAAAGGAAAACCAGATCCACACATTTCTCTCTCCTAGTCAGGGAAGAAGCCTACTGCAAAACCAGCCTTTCATAACTATTGTTAAAACCACTGTAGTTACGTACATTGATAAACCAATACTTCATTTATAAATATTAATAACATAAGAATGGAAATCAAGTTTCACCAGATATTTGAGGAAAATCAACAAATATGCTTATGTAAAAGGAGAAAGTTGATCAATCTTAGAGGAAACCACGATAATGCTAAAACAGAAAAAACTCAAAAGTCATAAAGCAAGAACAAATTGCTATGAAAAAGAAATAACCTAAGATCAAGAAAAAAAATTTTTGAAATTAAAACCATGATAGCTAAAATTTAACATTTTAGTGAAGGTCTAATAATAAAATTATCAGACCTAATAAATTTATACATGTAAGGTTAAGATATTAAAAAGATTCTTAATTTAAAATTAAGAATATTATCACAAATAGTTTTATAAGTACATATCCATAATGAGACAATATAATTAAAATGTGTAAACTTTGCAAAAGAAGAGATAAAGTTAACAATTTTCATAGACATGACTAAGAAAAATTCCCAAGAAAACTAACTAAAAAACCACTAGAATTAATAAAATAATTTAATATAGCAATTATATATAAGACAGACATGCAAACATTAATAGTTTTTCTATATATCAGCAAGATACAATTAGAAATTTTATTGGAATTTGAAATCTCATTAAAAGTAGAAATTTTTAATAGATTTATTAGGCATACATATTAAAATTAATGTGGGTGAAGATAAACTCCCAAAACATGAGGCATAAAAGACAAAAGTATATACATTTAATAGAAAAGTTATGAGACATAGGGAATAGATGAAGCATTTCCAATATCTGTTTTTCCAGATAGAAAGAACAGGGAATAAAGGAGAAAAGGGAATGGCCTAATTTTTTTTGTCTTATTCTAGCATGTGAGCATCTAAGAGCCTAAGACATACTATCAAATTATAAACAGCTTGTCTGGGAGTTAAATGTAAGACACATTGAATACACACAATGATTTTTAAGAACCAGTTTTCTGACCTGCTATGCTGTGTCAAAGAAGTAACTGAAAAATTGGTCTGATCTGATAAAGGACTTTATTTTAAAATAGCCCATTGATTGCAAACAGTAATAATAATAATAATTAATAATGATAATAATATATTAACAGTCAATACCCCATTAGGATTATCAGATTGAGCAAATAAAAATGATACAGCTGGGAAATAGTTTTTATTTGTTATTTATCTGAACTTTAATTTAACTGAGTGTCTGGTATTTTATCTGGAAAACCTAACTCCAAATCTATACACATTTAGGTGAAATTTGGATAAAATCTTTGAATTTCAAGAATGAAGAGAATTTTTAAAACCAAGGAAGGTAGCACAATCTTTTAAAAACAAGGAAGGTAGTAACTCTCAGATTGGCCTCAGCCTTCCCTGAAACACAAGATGCTAGGAAGTTCTGAGACAAAGGATTGAGAACCTAAAGCAGCCAAAGTGTCATTTAAATGTGAGAATGGAATAACTAGTCTAGGAATAAAAATCAAACTACTGTGTAAGAACAATCTAACTGGCAAAATATACAAAGAATTTCAACTAAAACCAGGAACTAGAAAATTAAGAATATTATCACAAATAGTTTTCATTATAAGTACATATCCACAATGAGACAATATAATTAAAAAGTGTAAACATTGCAAAAGAAGAGATAAAGCTAACAATTTTCATGGATATGACTAAGAAAAATTCCAAGATAACTAATTGAAAAACTACTAGAATTAATAAGATAATTTAATATAGCAATTATATACAAGAAAGACATGCAAACATTAATAGTTTTTCTATGTATCAGCAGGATCCAATTAAAAATTTTAATGGAATTTGAAATCTCATTAAAAGTAGAAAACAATGATAAAATACTTAGAAATAAGCCTACCAAACATTGTGTAAGACTTAAGAAAAAAACTAAAAATGTAGTGAAATACAAGAAAGACCTTAATAAATGAAAAGACACCCCATATTCTAGTATGAAAAAGTTAATTATTTTGACAATATCAGTTTTCCTCAAATTAGTTTTATAAGTATATTGCATCCCAAGTCAATATTTAATCCCCTCCACCAAAACAAACCAACTTTATAAAATGTAAGGCAATAATTCTATATATTTATTTGGAGGAGTTTATAAATAAATAAGAACAGTGACAAATATTTTTTAAAAAGGGAACACTTAAACATCAATTTCAATGCTAAAAAGTAACAGTAATTAGAACAATGTATGGTATTAGTGAAGGAATGAACAAATTGAACAATGAAATATAATAAAAAAGTTACAAAAATGCATATATATATATGAAAATCTATTTTACAATAAATTTATCATTTCAAATAAATGAGAGAAACAGTGGTTATTGCAATAAATAATATAACATTTGAGAAGGTTTCTAACTCAAATCATGCACAAGAACACATTGCAGATTGATTAAAGTTCTAAACCCAAAAGTCACAGAAGTATAAAATTATTAGAAGAATGTCTAGGAGGTTATTTTATAATCTGAGCTGGGCAAGGCCTTGTTTAATAAGATATAAAATACAGATACCATAAAGGAACAGAAGACAAATTTGAAAGAAAGCAGCTTAGTGGAGGCTCAAAGTAGGGCTTTGTAGTATTCTCTGGCCTCACACCTACCACAGTAAGGCCTTGGGGAAGTTATGTGACCTTCAGGATGTAGCTCAGTTTTCTTACCTGTAACGTAGGCATGTTAATACCTTCCCCATAGGATTGTTATGAAGATTAAATGTGTTAACATTTGTAAAAAAACATTAAAATAAAACTTGGCACATAGTAAGTATTTGTTAGCTAAACTTATAAAATAAACCTTGTGTATGGGGTAAAATCATAGACAAAATAACAAAACTAGCAAAGTACTATGAAAGTATGAGCACTACAAAAATGACAAACTCATGTTTGTAAAGAGCTTCTACAAGTCAAAATGCAAACAACAACAAATACGTGAAAGGCGTAAACAGGTAAATCAAAGATTACTGAAATCCAAGAGGCAGTCTGACTGTAGTCTCTGACAATTGGGAAAACACAAATTTAAATAGTGGTGAAATAACTGCAGCTTTAAGAAGAAAGGACTTGATGCCTGAGGAAGGCATCTCTCTTTCCCAGATGAGATGGGACTTCATGACCTGCGCAGTTGGATCCAACTAACTTTCACCATTTTCACTATAAAATGCAAGACACTAATTCTATATATTTATTTGGAGGAGTTTATAAATAAATCAGAACAGTGGCAAATATTTTTTGCCACTGTCAATCAGTCTTTAAACACTCTACACACTTGCTGAAAATCTATTGATGTCTCCTCTGCCTGAGATGGCCTGCTCCCCTTTCTTCATCTGGGAATATTCTCTTGTCTTTTTAAGACTCAGCTCAGATGTTTTTCTTCTGGGATACCTTCATAACCTTATCAGAAGAGGTAAGGTGACCCTCTTTCATGCACCCATTTTTTTTGTGTATACATCAGCTATGGAACTCACCATCTCCTGACTCATTTAATCATTCTGTGTGCATGTCTCCCAAAACATTGTAAGCTCCTAAAACATCCAGGCCATCATTAGTTTATTTCTCTAGGACTGGCACATAGCAGAGACTTAATAAATCTTTGTAAATAAAGAGTGAATATTTATTTAAAAATTCTTCCTGTTTTATTTTCATGGATAACTAAAAATTGATTCCATGGTAGTTAATAGATCCATTCCTATCTAAAAGATGATCAACATAACATTTTCAAATATTAAAGGAAAATGGAATACCAATCAAATGCTGTTAAAAAATTTCCATCTTTTTACTCCAATGGAAAAGCCTCTTCAAAAAACTTGTCAAATATGTGAATTTTATGTCCATAAATATATGATTTAAAATAGAATACACTCTACGTAAATAAATAAGAATAGATTTCACTGAAAAGATAATACTTATGCTACACTTCATATTCTTGCAACATTTATTTGAGAATATTCAGTTATAACTTAAAATGCCAGAAGATGCTGATAATTGGGAATGCTGTCCAGCAAAGTCAGGGATGCTTCTCCTTGCTGGCTGCTTGTCCTATTAGCCTGACATATTTTGAAAGGCTAATGAATGTTATTTTGATGACCAGACTCTCCTCTAACCTGTGCCCTTAAATTCTTGGCTGGAGAAACAATGAAAGTTAAAGGACAGGATGGAGCTACAATAAGCTCTCCCCATTGCATCATCTGTCATCATCAGTATTCATGGCATGGACTCTGAGTCATCTAAGTGGAGTAGGGAAGTAATTAGGATATTGACAGGCAAAAGCGATGGCTAGGAATGAACCTGTGATTATCCTATTACTTGTATTTCTCAGCATCATGTTGAAAGAAAAGAAGAAACTCTAAAACCAAACCTGAAATGTCGTTGCACAAATGTAAAAACAAAAATATTTCTAGGTTCTCCAAATTATGTTATGGATGTGAATAAATCAAAATGTTGGCATTCATCTTAAAGCTTAAGTAATTAGTAACATTGGGTTTATATAAAGAATGGTGACTAATATCTGATTATCACAAAATATGTAAGTGCATAAAACTTTCTAGCTTTTTTTTTTCAAACTGGTCTAATATTGTTTTAACAGTGTAACCCACTTCAGTTCACACTTCTATGAGAAATAAACTATAATTAAATATGGGAAATATTTATGATTACAAACCATTTTATATTTTACCAGTTTATTTCTTCCATCCTAACACTTATGAAAACATACATTTAAAAGATAATTAATGGTCTAATTTCACAAGATCGGTAAATTGTAAAAACTCCAAGAAACCTCAGAGTCTTTCCCCAGCCATCTTGTTTTATAGAAGAGGAATCTGAAGACAAGGAAGGGCAAGGAATTTATGGGAAGTTCACAGCAATTAGTGAGAAGTAGGTCAGGGCTCAGTGCTCCTCTCTTTCATCCTGGGGGACTTTCCACCAGTTGGCCCTGACTTCTTCCCAATATTTGCTTCAATTTCTCTAAAGTGCTTCTCTCCTGGAATGTAAAATATTTTCCCTTTCTCACTTTCTCCTCAAAAAGTTAAACAAACACATAAATTCCCTTTGCATATCAACATGATCATAACTTTTTAAAATTTAGGGAGAGAGGATGTACAATGGAATACATACATATAAATTGATAGATGTGACAATCTCATCATTATCTGGAGGAGAAAAGATCTTTGGTTTATGTGACATGGGTCTCACATCTTTAATCCATTTCTTCTGCTAAAGTACTCAGTGCTTTGTGCTTGCTTTGATAAATCACTAAATATTTACCCTTTTCAAAATATTTAATATCTTATTGCCCAGCTGCTTCTTTATTACAGCAAGCATTTCCTAAATATGCAAAGGACATTGGAATTAGCCACTAATAAGATGAGCCTGAAAACCTGGGCTTACGTTTCTACGTGGTTGCTTTGCAGAATGTGGTTTATACAAGTCCCCTATCTATCTAAACCCTAATTTCCTCTGTGAAAAATGAGAACCCTACTATCTGGAGGAATAGAAAAAATGTATTTTGTCCGAACTTTATCTCGTGGCCTTTTCTAACATCAAAACTGCCAAATAATTGGCAGTTATTGGGTTCTACCTACTATATAAAACATTAGGCCCAAAGTTGGCACTCAATTATAGATAATTTTTATAACTCTTTTTCCAAGTTTTTTGTGATTTTATTCATCATAAAGCCATTTTTGTACCAAGCCATCACTTTAATATTTATGTAGTGGTTACCACGTGTAAGCTTTTACAATTGCCTCAAATGCCCTGAAACAATTAGTAAAAACAAACAAACAAAACACAAAAAACACCCAGTTAAAACCCTTTCATACAATTATGATGTCTTCTTTCCCTTTGCAATCACATTTGACAGAGGTAAGAATGAATTACAACCAAAAAGCTGTAAATCTTAAATCTTCAGTTTGGCAAAATCCAATCCTACTCCCCGGGTCAACTTATTTTGGAATTGCTGCAAAGTTTCATTTAACAATTCCATGGCAGAGGAAGTACCTTCAATGAAATCATTCTTTTTTTTTTCTTTAAATGGGCAAGCTTCATATTTGTTTTATTTCATTGTTCTCTTATAACTAGATAATAATAATAGATAAAATTTTAAAAATTCTTTTCATGTATCAGGTGTTGTTCTAAGCATGTCATGCCAATGAGATAGGTGCTAATCCTGTCACATTTTAAAAATGAAGAACTGAAGCAGAGAAAGCAAGTAACTTGCCCAAGATCACAGAGCTAGTTAAAGTCACTCCAGAATTTAACAATATGATGTTTAAACTTTGCAAACTCTTCTGATTCACACTAGGTGTCACAGGGCTTTAAAAATAAGGTTCCTTTAATAATGATAAATGATATCATAAATTATTGGAAATGAGAAATAGACACAGACTCCAAAATAATCTGATACCATTGTGACATAGAATAATACACTCTTTTATTTTTGCTTTCTTCTTCTCTACCTGACCGGTCAATGAAGTAAAAACCTGCTGGCAAATTAAACCTGCCTATGCATAGGTTTCTGAGACACCTCTCTAGGATCACAGCATTTGGTACTTACTGCTATTCAGGCACTAGTTGTACTACACCTATTTTAAGGTCAACATTTGTTTAATGTCTTATTTTGTTATGTGAGCCCTTCCTATTCTCCCTCTCCTTAACTCTCTCCCTCTCTCTCTTTAAAAAGTACATTTATTGCACTACTACCGTGTTCTAGCCAGTGAGTTACAGCTTAAATGAATTAAATATCATTACCACTGGTTTCAAGGATTTACAGCCCAGAAGGGAAGATAGGAAAATAAATAAGTTAAATGAAATATCCTATTTAGACATATTTGCAGGATAGGAATGTAAAAGGAACTGTGGTTCTATGTAGAAAGTCATCATTGTTTAGAGAAGCATTTAAAGGGAAACTGATGATAATGTCTGGAATTTGCTTTAAAATACTACACTAATGAAAAATAGACCAAAGAGAAATAGATAAATAAACAATAATGGCAAAATGTGATAATTGCTAAAGCTGGGTGTTCAGTATATGCATACCATTGTCTCTAATTTTGCATATATTTGAATTTTTTATTAAAGTGTTTAAAAAGTACGTCAGCAGCAGCAGTACAGTTAACATTTATTGCATACTTACTATGCGGTAGACACTAAATGCTTTTTCTGTACTAACTCATTCAACTCTTACAAATGCACCATGAGGTAGAAACTATTATTGTACCCATTTTGCAGGTAAGAAAACTGACCCAGAAGGGAGGGCCCATTAACTTGACCAATTCACAGAACAGTAAGTATTGAAAGACAGGCAGTGTGATGTCAAGTTTTACTCATGTAACCACCATGTTTGTTATATTGTCTCTGCAGTGTAATTATAATAACATGTTATATAATGATAGTCATTTACTACTGTCAGGCATGGTGCTAAATTATTTACATATAGTATTTCATCTAATCACTGCAAAAATAAGAGGACTTAAGTCTTAAGGGGCCATTCATGGGTTGGTCAGGAAATGTGGTAAGATGGGAAGGAAGAGGTGCCCTAGTTGAGTTTCCACAACTGGAATGGCTGTGTTTCAGGGTGGAAAAGGTGTGGTCTCACTCCAGGCAGTGGGAGAATCTTGGTAAAATGCACGCAGGTGAGATGCATTCAGACACTGGTGGCAGCGATGGTGGAGGATTAGGTATGAAGTGCCTGACACGAGAGTGGAAGCAGGTTGAATAATCAGGCAGAACCTGGATTTGGAAGAAGTTATGAAAGAGGCAATCTCAGACCTAATTTTTAAAAAGGCACCCAGGGAATCCTGAAGAGTACGAGTCAGAGGGGACACTCTTTTTTTTTTTTCTTTGAGTCGGGGTCTTGCTCTGTCGCCCAGGCTGGAGTGCAGTGGTACGATCTCTGCTCACTGCAAGCTCCGCCTCCCGGTTTCACACCATTCTCCTGCCTCAGCCTCCCGAGTAGCTGGGACTACGGGCGCCCGCCACCGCGCCCGGCTAATTTTTGGTATTTTTGATAGAGACGGGGTTTCACCGTGTCCGCCAGGATTGTCTCGATCTCCTGACCTCGTGATCCACCCGCCTCGGCCTCCCAAAGTGCTGGGATTACAGGCGTGAGCCACTGCGCCCGGCCCAGAGGGGACACTCTTATATCCAACTAATTCAATTGGTTTGTTGAATGGATGTTTTGAACGTACATCTAGTAATCTTGACAAATTCTGTCTAATGTTGGATTAGGTCTCTTTTCTCTGGGAAAAAAAAAAAAAACACCAAAGAACTAGCTTTGACGTGTTCTTCTGCTCTTTCTCGTGTGCACAGTGCCTACTGAAATGCTATGCTCTCGAAGGGCATTAACAAGTAAATGCGGTGCATAAATTAATTTTCTTGCTGTAGTCTGTTTATTAATTAGAAGAAAACTTCCCTGTAGGTCAGACTTGGAGGACATCATTATCCTGTGGCGTGGATGGCTTGAAATTCACCTGAACTGTTAGAAAACATGATTTTGTTTTAGCTTCAGTTAAGTATTTAGCTATACTTCTTATGCGTAATGAAATTTTTTTTCCCAAGAACCTTGGAAAAGAAGGGAAGCAATCTGAATTGCTTCATCTTCTGGCTTGCACTCTTTTCTGACAGTTTATAGATGTTATTTCTAATGGGCAGCTTTTCTGCTACACTGACCTTTCTCCAAAACTCCTGAGTCTGAAAAATTAGATCACATCAATCAGCGCCCCCGCCCCCCAAACCCTATCATTACTGGAGCATCTTAAAAAGGATAAATGGACTTGGCACACATGCAGGAAAAGGTGGCTTATTTCAATAAGCACATGAATATCTGCTAAAATTTGTAGCTGATCTGTGCCTATTCACTGTATGCTTCGAGTTCACCTTTGTTCTTTCCAAATTGCACCTATTTTTATCTTCTGTGTACTCTAACTTGAAAGACTGATCTAGCATTTAATATGCATTAGTAATGCTCTAAATTTTACCTTGTAGAAAATGTGTCATCTGTATGTGAAATCTTACTCTTGAAGCTTTAAAAAAGTGTCACAATTTTTCTACTTTTATTTAAATGTTTAATTTTTATGTGTGTAGAGGAAACAGGCAAGGAAGGACTTTAGTATTGCTTTTGTTATGAATATCATTTAATAAAAGAGGCAAGTTTAGAAGTACATTAGGCTTAGGAAAAAAAAAGATGTTAAAGTAAGAATCTGGTCCATTCATAATTCTTAACACTTCCTCCCAGTACTCCACTGCCTCAGCCTTTGGCTGACCTATGGCACGCTTATTCCTTGAAATGCCATATGTATTCCTACCTCCTACATCCTGTGCATTCCACAAAATTCCATGTTCTCCTTGCCAGGAACCCCCTTTTCTCTATGATGTTGATGTAGGTACCATTTTTCCTTCAAATTCTAGACTAATCTTCATTTTCCTCATGAAACCTTCCTTGTCTTTTCTAGTTCTTGTGTGATTGCTCCCTACGTTCTCTTCTGCTGAAGCCTCTTTAGGTAAAATCAACAGTATCTATACCTCAGGAGCTTTATAAATCCAAGCCAGAAGCAACAACTACAACAACAGGCAAAGAGTGAGAGTTGAGCTAGGCAGTTCATTCACTCAACAGACACTGAATGCCATCTCTGTGCCAGGTACTGGGAATCTAGCTGTGAACCCAAGAGAAATTATGGAGTTAACAAAGCAGTTAATCTATAGTCATAATTAATTTGTGCTCTAATATGTAGGGCCTGTTGTGATTAACCACATTCACACTGTAGCAAGTAGAGAAGCCTTCTGCATTTAATCACTTTGCCTGTGCTATTCAACGTTCTTGTCCACAAGGAGGTAACAAGCTATGCTTGAGTAGAAATCAACATGATACTTCCTGCACATTGTGCACATGTACCCTAAAACTTAAAGTATAATAATAATAAAAAAAAAGAAAGAAAAAAAAAAGAAAAAGTTTAACTAAGAAAAAAATAGCAGCTGAAATTAAGAGTGTGCCTAGTGATGTAGGTGATTTACATTTTGGCACAAGCTTCTTATGTCATCATGCATATTCTACCAAAGTTGCTATCTTATGACAGACAAGTAACAAACAATTTGCAGATGGGTAGCCAGTTTTCTGACTTCACTTAGTATTACATTGCTTTAGGCTACACTCCCAGCATTGTTGAGAGATATCATCTGTAAAGACTCAGATGACAAAGGCTCTAATTTGAGTGCATGCATAAAGGAAGAGTAAATCCTAGTATTAAAGGCCCTGAGGAATCTCAGTTCAGGGTAGACACAAAGGAAAATTTAGGACAGACCAACACTGAGATCATTCCTTTAGTCACACTGGTTAAGCCCTGCCATGAGTTCTTTTCTAAGAAGGAACTGGAGTGTGATCAATACTTAATGTGTACTCATTAGAGTAGCTTCTTAAACATAATGTGTGTACTGATTTTCTTGGGACCTTGTTAAAAATGCAGATTCTGATTTAGTAAGTCTGGGGTGGGCCCCAGTTTCTACATTTCTAGTAAGCTTCTAGGTGATTTCAATGCTGATGATCAGGGAGTCACACTGAGAAGCAAGGTTTTGTTAGAGTAAATTGGATTCAATCATTCTCAATATACTCTTTTGCTATTTTCATAAAGACATGAATTAAAGACCATCTATCCAATTATTGTATTCAAGCTGTTTGTGTTCAGTGTTATTAAAAGTTCACAAGTAATATGTGTGGTATTCACTTTTATTTGTCTTGATATCTTATACAGATGGTTCCTGACTTACAATGGTTCTACTTATGCTTTTGTGACTTTACGATGGGCTTATCAGGGTATTAAATGCATTTTTTGACTTATGATGGGTTTATCAGGATGTATCTCCATTATAAGCTGAGTAGCATCTGTATTTGCACAGGTAGTATTGTTTTTTAACCATGTGCTGGGCACCGTTGCATGTAGTTGGACTGTGTAGGAGTAAAGGAGAGGATCATTCCTAGGAAGTTGTTGAGATAGTTCCACGAATCATAGGAGGGTAGAATCCTCTCAGGAAGGCACAAATAATGTCATGTGAATAATACTAAGATAATCTATCAATTACATCTTATCAATATAAGTGTGTATAGACCGAACCTTAATGTAAAACTTAAATCCAGGCACTTTTCCCCTTCTCCCCATACAGTATATTGATTTTCTATTATTACTATTTGTCTCTGGCCAACCACTGACACAAAGGCATATTCATAAGGGTAATGAAGGGAAGGCCTGGGATCCCAAGTGTAGTTGTTTATAGCTTAGAGAAAAAAACTGCACAACTTCGCTTAGAGAAAGAGAGGAGCATGTTGGTGGGGTGAAAAAAAAGGAAGTGGCAAAACCACTGATAGGATATAAGAAACTGCTCAGTTCTTAACAGAGGGCTGTCAGTAAAGACCCTGGGAAACTGGATTAAAAGAGAGGAACCGACCAGGCGCGGTGGCTCATGCCTGTAATCCCAGCACTTTGGGAGGCCGAGGCAGGCAGATCATGAAGTCAGGAGATCGAGACCATCCTGGCTAACATGGTGAAACCCCGTCTCTACTAAAAATTAAAAAATTAGCCAGGCATGGTGATGGGCGCCTGTAGTCCCAGCTACTCGGGAGGCTGAGGCAGGAGAATGGTGTGAGCCCGGGAGGCAGACCTTGCAGTGAGCTGAGATTGTGCCACTGCACTCCAGCCTGGGCGACACAGCGAGACTCTGTCTCAAAAAAAAAAAAAAAAAGAAAGAGAGAGAGAAAAAGAAGAACCAAGATTTAGTTTGACCATTAATCATGACATGTGGGAAACATTAGTCTTGAAACTCATGAGATTCATTCGTTCATTCAACAGGACAAGGGCATAGTATTGGGAAAGGTTCCAAAGTCTTAAATCTGTGCCTTTCAGTACTGCTCAACAAAATTTATTTAATGAATATGAGCTAGACACTCTCCTAGGTGCAGGAGAGGCAAGAATGAATAAGAAATAGTTCCTAGCCTCAAGTGGTGCAGACAGACAAATAAATTAGAGATTAAAATATAAGTGCTATTTGTCCCATTCTAAGTTATCTAACCCCTGAATTTAAATGAAAGACTTTATTGGAATTCTGATTTTAAGAAAGTCCTTTATCTTGTTAGGCAAACAGGTTTATCCTTATGATTGTTACCTGTTGATTATAATTTTGGCATTCTGTAGCAAAAAGGACATGTTTGCTCTCTTCTTCCTGACATTCTTTTAATAGTTCAGGCTGGTTGTCATTAATTAGATACTTCAAACTAAACACTTCTCTATTTTCAAAGAATGATAAAAAGACATGCAGCTAATTTTTAGCACGTTATTTTACTTATACTATCAATGGAGTGTGTAATAAGTTCATTTCACCTAGGCCGGGCACAGTGGCTCAGGCCTGTAATCCCAGCACTTTGGGAGGCCAGGGTGGGCGGATCACAAGGTCAGGAGATCGAGCCCATCCTGGCTAACACAAGTGAAACCCTGTCTCTACTAAAAATACAAAAAATTAGCCGGGTGTGGTGGCAGGCACCTGTAGTCCCAGCTACTCGGGAGGCTGAAGCAGGAGAATGGCGTGAACCTGGGAGGCGGAGCTTGCAGTGAGCCAAGATTGCACCACTACACTCCAGCCTGGGCAACAGAGCGAGACTCCATCTCAAAAAAAAAAAAAAAAAATTCATTTCACCTAACAAATCCCTGATTTATGTAAGGAAAATTGGAGAGAGGAACAATTTGAAACAGTGAATATTATTTACCTTTTCTTATGTGAGCTGCTGATTAGCTGATTAGCTGAGACATAGCAAAGAGGCTGTTCAGGGCTTCTCCTTTTTTTTTTTTTTTTTACTTTGGGTAGCTGGACGGGCCAGGAAAAAAGAGAATTTAGGTTATTTATGGATTTTCCAAAACCTTTGGGTGTTTTCATGTGGCGTGTGAATTGGCAAGCCATCTCTGTCCCATCTCTCAGTGTTCTTCCTTAGCCCCTCCACCTTTGCTATGCCAGCTCTTTCCCATTTCCCTGGTTAGAATGTCCCATGCATGAAATACTTTCCACATCAATTGGTGGAGTTCATTTTTGAGCTTATTCTTGAAGAGGTTAATAGATGGTATTGTTCTCACATTCTCCATGGTGTCATAGGTTTACACAACCATTAGGTGGATTTAGAGCAATTTAGTATTCAAAATCAGGAACAGATTTGGGAATGGTACTTTTCTAAGAGACTCTATTAGGTGATTAAATTCCCGTTTCCAAGAAAAAATCACATCCATTTCTTCCTTCTTTGTGCTTTTTAAAATAAACCATTAGTCTATACTTTCTTCGTTCTCTTACAAGTATTCAGATGATTAGGTTTCTGGCCAAGGTAAGTGTGAAGGAGAGAAGGTATTCTGAAAGATAACTTATGAATGTGATTGAAGCAGCTGAATAAATTAAAATTTAAAATAAATACTGTCAGAAAGATGAGTCACACCATAGTGGCTCTTAGAAAGATACTCAACAGAAAGGGCACACCTCTATAAAACAAACAGACGTGCTCAATTTACCAGGATAAAATAAAATAACTTCTATGCACAGCTTTAAGCTAGGGCAAAGGAGAAAAAAGGAGAAAAGAAAAAAAGACGTTTAGTGCCACTGCACCTAGCTAGATTCTGATTGAGTAATAAACATTTGTGGAGGACCTGCTAGATGAGGTGTCCTGTTCTGGGATCTTGAATGCTTCTGGAATGCTTTGCTATTCAAGATGTGGTCTGCAGAACAGCAGTGTTAGTATCACCCAGAAACTTGTAATACATAAATCGAAATCTGCATTTTAACAAGACCCCTTAAATGTTATGAACATTGTGCATATGTGATTCAAAGTTGGAGAACACTCCTCTAACACAAACAGGAGACCTTTCTAAACATATGTCGTGACATGTTAAATTACTTCTGGGTATCAGTATTTTAACAAGGTTCTTATGGTTAGACAAGATTGTCAAATATTGAACCTGATAAATATCTGCACAAAGGCAGATAAGCTGAAGATCAATAGTTTCCTTTCTAGTTACATCGCAATTTATGATTTGTACTTAGGGAAATGGAAATATTTATTTAGCATATTGACACTTAAACTTCAGTTTTCAATATATTACTTGTTCCTAAATCAGAAATGTTAAAACTTGTTTTTTTTTTTTTTTTTTTTTTAGCTGAGGAATGCTTTGCTTAAATGAAATATTCTCACCCCTTAAAAAAGTCTCTATCTTTTATTTATTTATTTATTTATTTATTTATTTATTTATTCATTCATTTTTATTGAGATGGAGTCTCGCTCAGTTGCCCAGGCTGGAGCACCGTAGCACGATCTTGGCTCACTGCAACCTCCACCTCTTAGGTTCAAGTGATTCTCCTGCCTCAGTCTCCCGAGTAGCTGGGACTACAGGCGTGTGCTACCATGCCTGGCTAATTTTCGTATTTTTAGTAGAGACAGGGTTTCATCATGTTTGCTAGGCTGATCTTGAGCTCCTGACTTCAAATGGTCCACCTACGTTGGCCACCCGAAGTGCTGAGATTACAGGAGTGAGCCACCATGCCTGGCCTCCATCTTTTAAAATATCTTAAAATCTTTTTTTTGATCTTAAAGTGTGATTCAAAAATCTATTAATGTATTCTTATTTAAAGCATATAATCATTCACTATATAAATCACACCCAATCATTAATTGTATCAAGAACCTTTATCAGGCCAGGCTCAAGCCTATAATCCCAGCACTTTGGGAAACCCAGGTGGGCGAGATCACTTGAGGCCAGGAGTTTGAAACCAGCCTGGGCAACTTGGTGAAACCCCATATCTATAAAAAATACAAAAAAAAAAAAAAAAAATTAGCTGGGCGTGGTGGCAGGCGCCTGTAGTCCCAGCTACTTGGGAGGCTGAGGCACAAGAATTGCTTGAATCTGGGAGGCAGAGGTTGCCGCGAGCCAAGATGGTGCCACTGCATTCCAGCCTGGGTGACAGAGCGAGACCCTGTCTCAAAAAAACAAAAACAAGGCCGGGCATGGTGGCTCATGCCTGTGATCCCAACACTTTGGGAGGCTGAGGCTGGCGGATCACCTCAGGTTGGGAGTTCGAGACCAGCCTGGCCAACATGGCAAAACCCCATCTCTACTAAAAATACAAAAATTAGCTGGGTGTGGTGGTGCATGCCTGTAATCCTGTCTACTTAGGAGGCTGAGGCAGGAGAATGGCTTGAACCTGGGAGGTGAAGGTGGCAGTGAGATGAGATTACGTCACTGCACTCCAGCCTTGGAGACAGAGTGAGAGTCCATCTCAAAAAACGAAAACAAAAACAGAACAACAACAACAAAAACCTCTATACACTGGGGTGTTTTTAAAAATAAATACTAAAGGTGTTTTATAAAATGTACTGCTTCCACTAATTAATGGCTAGCATTTGAAAGTGTAAATCTTTCTGCAGAATGTAAAGATCATCAAATATTCATTTATAAGAAGATACAAAATAAAATGTTATCCAAAACAATTACCAGATTTGTTTATTAAAGTTGCCCTCATGTAATGACTCAACTAGTTATACAGACGATGACAAAAAAATGAGAAGTTGCAGAAATGTTAATTAAGGGTTTTCTTTATTTCAACAGCAGCAAAAGCTAAACTTAAAATGTCCTAAAAGCAGGAAAAATATTTTTAGTAACTTATCCAATGACCCCACGATAGCCTTTCACACAGTGAAGCATTTTATTTTACAGCATTTTAAGGGCTGGACATATAACAGTTAATAAAAAAGAATTTCATTTGTCTTGAAACACATAAAATATTGTAGCTGACATCGTACATTGGTTTAAGGACTTACAAAGTATTGAAAAATGTCTAATTTCTAAAAATTGGTTTTCAAAAGGAGCAGTAGCCCTTAGGGCAGGAAATAATGACATTGTAAGGCATTTTTCAAATGCTTTTCTTCCCAGAAAATTTGGCATTTCCAGATTAAAGATTCATAGTTTCAACTGCGTGTGAATGATCCCAAGGACATTTTGTAATTTCGCTGACACAGGGTCTGAAGAGAGCTGCGTGAGGGTGTCTGGTGAGTAAAACAATGAACAGGGTGGTAAATGATCTTGGTAGATGATTCGACATGCCTCTCTCAATGAGGCTTGATGGCTCTCTTTTCTCTTATTCAGTGGTAATCATTTGGAATGTTTTCAGACTGTCTGATGCACGCTGCTGGGCTAATATAACTTATTTTACCGTCACTGTGGTAGGGCTAGGCTAAGTCAAGTGAAATGATGCCTTGAGTCTTCGTAGCAAATAACAACCAATGTGAGGATTAAACTCTTGAAAAATGGAATAACATGACACCACTTTCTTTCTTTTTTTTTTTTTTTACTTTTTTTTCTTTTTTTTATTTCATTATTATTACACTTTAAGTTTTAGGATACATGTACACAATGTGCAGGTTTGTTACATATGTATACATGTGCCATGCTGGTGTGCCGCACCCATTAACTCGTCATTTAGCATTAGGTATATCTCCTAATGCTATCCCTCCCCCCTCCCCCCACCCCACAACAGTCCCCAGAGTGTGATGTTCCCCCTCCTGTGTCCATGTGTTCTCATTGTTCAATTCCCACCTATGAGTGAGAACATGCCGTGTTCGGTTTTTTGTCCTTGCGATAGTTTACTGAGAATGATGATTTCCAATTTCATCCATGTCCCTGCAAAGGACATGAACTCATCATTTTTTATGGCTGCATAGTCTTCCATGGTGTATATGTGCCACATTTTCTTAATCCAGTCTATCATTGTTGGACATTTGGGTTGGTTCCAAGTCTTTGCTATTGTGAATAGTGCCGCAATAAACATACGTGTGATAGTCCTTTGGGTATATACCCAGTAATGGGATGGCTGGGTCAAATGGTATTTCTAGTTCTAGATCCCTGAGGAATTGCCACACTGACTTCCACAATGGTTGAACTAGTTTACAGTCCCACCAACAGTGTAAAAGTATTCCTATTTCTCCACACCCTCTCCAGCACCTGTTATTTCCTGACTTTTTAATGATTGCCATTCTAACTGGGATGACACCATTTTCTAAGTAGATTGTGTTTCTGTCACCCAATTTAAACATCATGGAAGTATTTAGTTTTGTTCTTTAGACTCTCCATCTTAAATATCAAATGAGTCCGGCAAGATCTGAGATGAGGCTTGAATGTGCTAAGCAGCATGGTAAAGCTTTGGAGTGATAGTGAGACGTATGACAGCATTCTGTATCACAGCTACGAATACACAGCTACTGTTGATTACGTTGAGATCTTACAGACCCACTACTTTGCTTTCAGCTTCTCCAGAGGCAGTCTCACCTTTTCTGTTCCCATTCTAAGCAAAAGGCATATGTCCAGGAAGAACAAAGAAAGTGGATTCTTTAAATAAGTTAAAAGTGGGACTGCTCTTTCTGAAGAAAACTTGCTTTGGTCAGCAGGAAAAAGAACTGCATGTAACTCCCTATTTTTTATTTTCACATAAAATAATAGCCTAAGTTTTTTGTGTAGACAATGGAAGCAAACATGGAGAAAAACTTAGGCAAATATAACTTTGACCATATATAGTTGCCTGAATAGAACAATTTAGAGAGCAGTGGGATAAAAATCTGGATAATTAATTTACTCTGGAAGTAAAGATACATGTTAAAATATCAAACATTCTCTTAATTTTTTCAGTTAAGTAATTTTAAAACTGACTGACTGACCTAAGGAGCATTCATTATCTTTAAGATACAGCTCAAACTTCTTTTTCATAATAATCGACTTCATACTTCTCACAGCTTCCTCAGATTTTACTTCATTTAATGAGCTAACATTGCTTCATTATCAAAAACATTGCATAATTGTCCGTGTGTTTTCTTTAGGAAGTTAATTGTCTAGCATCCTGACTGCAGAAAATTAGTGGGTCACGGATGTATAATTTCTATGTGCCAAGATTTAAACTACTATTGTTTCAATTTTATTGTCAAATATAAGGAGCTGTATTGGATGTAGAAGTCAGTAAGTCACTCCTTCAATAAGGACACTGTGGTTTCCTCATCCTAAACTATCTTAAATTTCAATCTCAAATTTAGGATTTGAGACTGACTAAAGTATTCTCTGTCACAATGCTTACATTTACATTAGGATGCAAATTTTACTCATCTATATTTTTAAAGAAATTTATTATAACATGTTGGCTCACATGATTATGGAGGCTAAGAAATCCCAGAATCTGCTGTCTGCAATCTGGTCATGTGGGAAGGTCAGGTGAGGTTTAAAGGCCTGAAAGCTAGAGGGTCAATGGTGTAGATTCCAGGCTAAATCTCAAGGCCTGAGAACCAGAAGCATCAAAGGCAGAAGAAGATAGATGTCCCAGCCCAAGTAGTCCAGCAGAGAGCAGGTGAACCCAGCATTCTTCTGTCTTTTTGCTCTATTCAAGCCCTCAATGGATTGAATCATGCCCATCCATATTGGAGTGTGCCACCTGCTTTACTTGGTCCATCAACTCCAATACTTATCTCTCCTGGAAACACCCTCACAGGCACTCCCAGAAATAATATTTAATCAGGTATCTGAGCATCCATGGCCAAGTCAAGTTAACATATAAAATTAACTATGACATGTATGTTTCATAAATTGTGTTTATTCATTTGATACTTCTTGTGTCATTTCATGCAAACATATTTTTTCTTGCATTTATAAAACTTTTTATTCCTGCTTTCTGTTTGTCTGTCTCTCTTTTTTTCGTTTTTCTTTAACTAATAACTCTTTGTTATACCTTAATCAGGCAGGAATCATTACCATGAGGCTCTCCTACTCCCTTTCCCTAAGGTTGTTAAATCTGGAGGTCCCTACTGGGAGGGTAACAGGGTGATATAGTTTGCATCTGTGTTCCCACCCGAATCATATATCCCCACTCATATTGAAATATAATCCCCAATGCTGGAGATAGGGCCTGGTGGGAGGTGATTGGGTCATGGGGGTAGATTTCTCATGAAGGGTTTAGCACCCTCCCCCTTGGTACTGTCCTTGAGATAGTGAGTGAGTTCTTGTGAGATCTGGTCATTTAAAAGTGTGTAGCACCTTCTCCTTGCACTCATTTGCACCTGCTCTCGCCAAGTGACATGTAAGCTTCTGCTTCGCCTTCTGCCATGATTGTAAAAGCTTCCCAAGGCCTCCCCAGAAGCAGATGACAGTGCCCTACTTCTTGTACAATCTGCAGAACCAGGAGCCTGTTAAAGTGCTTTTCTTTATGAATTATCCAGTATCAGGCATTTCTTTATAGCAATGTAAGAATAGCCTAATAGGGAGAGAAACAGCTTGTTATATATATAAGACGATGGAAAAATATGTCCTGTGGGTTGTCACTACTTTAGAACTCCAGTCTACTGCTTGTAGAAGAATTGATGTTGCATTGACAAATGAAAGCAAATTTTGTCTTGGCTTATGCTGTTTTCTAAGTGTCAGGAAAAACTTCCACATAAACCCATGTTTCTCAGCAGACGGGACCAACATATGATGGTCTATGTAGACTGGCAATACCTTTGAGCTTTTTTTTTGTCAGGTATCTCAAAGTTGCAACACCTTGGGTAAAATAAATTGGCACAGTGAGAGACAGCTTCACTGTTTTGACGCTGCGTAACATTTATTGGCTGACTTCCATCAAATCCTTCTCTTCTTAGATTCTGATGAAAGTTTTAACTTAGATCATCTGACTTAGTTGTTACTATAAAATAATATATTATTTTAAACATAATAATTATAGGATAATACAGAAATCCAACTTATTCAAGAAAGTGAAGAAATGGAAATATAATTATTCTCAACTTTTATTGAGCATCTACCAGTCAGTAAGCACTCTGTTAAGTACTAGAGATACAAAGTGGCATTATTTATTATTCATTATCTCTTGAGGTTTATAATCTAGTTGGAGAGATTGGACAAATGTTTATATCTATACCTCATAAATACAAAGTAGCATATACCAAAAAATAAATGAAAAACGGAGAAGGGCTTAAAGTGGGAAATCATTACAAATGATTGAGTTCTCAGGAAAGGTCTTCTAGACCTTGAATTCAACCTAGAAGGAAAAGAACTTGAATTCAACCTTGAAGGAAAAGTACACTTAAGATATTAACAGTAATAGGAAGTACCATTATTGGATCCATATGTGCCAAGCTTAGTACTTTAAAAGTATCCAGCATTCTTAACAGCCCAAAGAAGTAGATGCTAGTATTGACATTTTACGGGTAAAGATATCGAGGTTAAGAGAAGCTAACAGTGTTATGTATCACTTTTAAAACGGAAAATAAGACATATTTCCACACCCCAGAGATAATGTTTGTGAAAACATTGACACAGAAACTTTGACTTCTGGCGGGGCACGGTGGCTTACGCCTGTAATCCCAGAACTTTGGGAGGGCAAGGCGGGCAGATCATTTGAGGTCAGGAGTTCAAGACCAGCCTGGCCAACATGGCGAAACCCCGTCTCTACTAAAAATACAAAAATTAGCCAAGCGTGGTGGTGGGCGCCTGTAGTCCCAGCTACTCAGGAGGCTGAAGCAGAAGGATGACTTGAACCCAGGAGGCAGAGTTTGCAGTGAGGGAGATCATGCCACTGCACTCCAACCTGGGTGACAAAGTGAGACTCTGTCTCAAACAACAACAACAACAAAAACCAAAAACTTTGACTTCCCTCGAGGTTAAAAAACTTTCTCAACACGACATAAAGAAAGAAGGTAAAGTAACACTATGGCCAGTTGATCAAAACAGGATATGATTGATCTTATTTGGGGAGAGATACTTGATAATGCAGCCTTCCATAGAGTATAAAGGAAAAATGACTGAATTTATCTTTCTTTTTCCAATGTGGCATAATAAAAAAAAAAGAACAGATGATTCTAGTAGAGACCAATAATGACTAACATCTTTAAAAATCACCCACCCCCACAGAGAAGCATTCAGGCATACCTGAAGGAGAGAAAGATTCATATAGTAGATATAAAATATACGTTCTTTCTTAGAACAATAGTATCTCAATCCTAGAGACTGAATTGGATGACAACAGAAGAGAATACTTAAGACAATAATCTTGGGCTACAGTCTAGGATTTTAAGGAGATCAAATCAGTCCTTATCATCAAATCCTTCATCCCATCCCATCAGTGCCTACTTCTCTCTCATCATTTAATTTCCTCATCTTGTAGGAGCAGTCAACTTTGAAATTGCTAGGAAGGTAAAGTGAATGAGCTTGATAAATAAACAATTCGTTTCAAGTCTCTCACACTAAGATCAGAGAAAAATTTGACGAAATACTCATCTGTATGCTTTTCCTTTCTAGTTTTCATTTTCCCCTTCTTTTTAAAAATTTTATATTGCTCAATTTTCATAGTAATGAAGAAGAAGAGGAGTAAAAATGTTTTGGGTTATTTTAAGAGAAAAGTTAGAAACCCTAGCTGTAATTGCAGGTTGGATGTTGGTTGTGGGTTATAGTACATAAGCTGGCTACACAATACACACATAGCTTTTATTCTCTAGTTGTTCTGCTGCTTTGGCACTCCAAGTAGATGGTAAAGTACCTGAAGGAATAAATGCATTGTCTGATTTTTCTGTTTCTCTCACAGTAACCAGAATTGCTCCAAGACCAATATTTTGAAGTGTCTTCAGGATTAGACACTGCACTAGGTTTTACCGATTTATTCAATACTTTCAGATCTGGTGATCAAATGAATTTGGGCCTGGGGGGAACCTGGTAGTTTTTTGTTTATGTACAAAATGAATTTCAATGAGCCTTCAAATAAACGGAATTTCACATAGAAGCCACACCAGGGTCCAGACTGACACTTGTCCTTAGACTTTTCTAAATAATGCTGAGTTAACAAAGACACTAGATTGGAGGTCAGAATATAATTTTGCCATTAACTGAGAGATGAAGCTTGTTTTCAGGTAAACAACGAGGGGTCCAGAGCCCTGCAGTGGAGGAACAGCAGCATTCTCATTTATGTGATCCAAAAGCTCAGGGAAATCACTGAGATTGTGACTGAATTAAATATTGCAAAGAACAAATGACAGAAACACACTTTATGTACCAAACCATGGACTACTTCCATGTCTTTGTTTTAGCTCTTATTTTCATCAGCATTATACTATTTAATTGCTAAGTCTATGCTACTTTAGTGATGAGAAAAACCAATCTGGAAAGACAAAATGTTCTTCTATTTCACTTCATATTGACACAAAATTGTTCTCGTATTATTGTTTTTTAGTTTATTTTGTTATGTAAAATAAAAACTGACAGAAAGTTAACAAAATGTTATAAGGATCGTTTCTGAGCCTCATCATTTATCTGACATTTTGTGCTGTCCCCCTCTATAAGCACAATTCTACCAGGGTACTTTGCATTCATAGCATTTATTTTTTACTGTGACTATATTTCAAGCCCTTGAGAAGACAGTCATAATTGTATTTAATCTCATATTATGGCATTATTGCCTGTTCAACTAAGGAGGTCCATTAGAGAAAAAAATGCATATAATACAGCCTAATCAGAAATTGAACAAATAAACGGGCTATAACACCAAAACAAGGTTAAAAATCACTATGGAAATTAATTTTTTATTTTTTATTTTATTTATTTATTTATTTATTTTTAAATGACAGTATTTCAAGATGACCATTATATGTAAGACTGTAAGAAAAATTGATGCTGATGAAAGCATGTTCTTGCTGGGGATCATGATTGATTTGGCTCCTCCAGAAACACGAATTCCATTTAAAGTTTCATGGCTCTTTATATCTTTTCTGGGCTTACAGAAATCATTTATCTCTGCATGTATCCCTACATGTGTTATGCAATTTATTTTAACAATATCCCTGTGCAATGGCCGCATACACAGAAGCGGCCAGCAGAAGACAGATTGCACATGTAATTGTGGTAATTATAAATCAAATCATCCTCTGAGTTAGAAGTAGTGAGGTATGGTTACAGGAATACAACAATGGACTCTGGTGACTCCTGAATTCTGTTCCCAACACTGTCACTGACTTCTTGTGGGATGGTAGGCCAAAGACAACTTGACCAAACCACAGATTAAAATAAAATAATTTAGTTAGAGAATAAAAAATTAAATTTAATGACTTTAATAACTTAATCAAAAATAGCATTTCCTTTAGCAATAGCACAAAAATATTTAAATGTGCGCTTGATTCCACAATTGAAAATATTATATTACAACTCTCTCCCACTTCTTTGTCACTGTACCTCATGTCTTTCTCCCTTGGTTCTGCTTCGTTGGTAACTGCTTAGGTCCATCACTCTTGATGAAATGGAGCAGTTTATTATTAACTCATCTTCTAGTATTAAATAAGCTTGTGGTTCAGGATGTAATAATTAACTGACTTCTAATAAATTAAAAATGATAAACAGTCATTTTAAAGTCCTTCATTCTCTTAATGGCCAATACTTTGTACAGTCAGATGGGAATAAAGACGGTCCTAGATAATGACTTCAAATTTTTTTTGCAAAGAGTAATATTGTTATCTTCTCCCTTCATGGATTCTAGGTTAGAAAACATTTTTGTCTACATTTTTGTTCTGATTAGAACTCATATCAATTAGAGTTTCTGATCAATTAGAGTTTCTGATTAATATGAGATACACTGTCACCACACTGAAATGATAAAAGTTTGGTCCAAAGCTCAGAAACATAAAGTTTCAGTTGGCTGGCACAAACTTAATGCAGGCAAATAAGCAGTTTCCATTAGAAACCATCAAGATAAGCTTTCTAAAATTCAGCGTCCCTGGATCCCTTTTGTTAGATGATATTCATGACATATTCATGTGAATATGACAATAAAGCAATGAAACTTATTTCCTCCCTTAAACATATGCATAGAAATATAGATTTACTTAACTATCTGCTATGGACTAAATGTTCATGTTGCCCCAAATTCATATGTTGAAGCCTTAATCCCCAATGTGATGATATTTGGAGGTGGGGCTTTTGGAAGGTAATTAGGAAATGAAGGTGAAACCTTCATGCATGGGATTAGTACCTTTATAAGAAGAGACATGAGAGAGATGATCTCTCTTTCCACATGTGAGACACAGCAAGGAGGCATCCATCTTCAAATCAGGAAGACAGTCCTCACCAAGAACCAAATTGGCCAGCATCTTGATCTTGAACTTTCCAGCCTCTAAAACTGTGAGAAACCAATTTCTGCCACTTAGTCTATGGTATTTTTGGAATAGAAGCTCAAATTGACTAAGACAACTATCTGCTGCCAAATATTGAGATAAGGTGCTTCTCCAACTGTGTGGAAGTCAGTTGACACATAGAGTGAAAAGAATATGGATTCTAGAGTTAGATACATCCTACCAAACATGAGTCATTTGTAAGGTTTTTTTTCTCTTAGTCTCAGATTATTCACTGATGAAGTACGATTAATAACTTCCACTGGAAAAACACCGAACAGCCTTCATGCCACAGAAGGAGAGCATTGGGTACCCAAAGAAATCACAACATATCGAGAGCCAAAGAGCAAAGTGGAGACATTTTTTTAATACACAAGTTGATTACAATATTATTCCTCTGATTATACAAATAACACAAATAAATTAAAAATTTCCCAACAGAAAAGTAGGCAAAGTACAGTATATGAAATTGCCTGACAAATTATGTATAGCCAATAAACATATTTAAATGTTTAATGCCATGAGTAATCACAGAGGCAAATTAAAATAATAACATGCTATTTTCCTCTCATAAAATTAGCAAAGAAATATAGTTCTGGACATAGTGAGAGATGGATTTTTTTTTATTTAGTCAAATACTATTTATTTTATGTACCAAACACTTTTTTTTTTCTTTTTTTGAGACGGGGTCTCGCTCTGTCGCCCAGGCTGGAGTGCAGTGGCGAGATCTCGGCTCACTGCAAGCTCTACCTCCCAGGCATTCTCCTGCCTCAGTCTCCTGAGTAGCTGGGACTACAGGCGCCCGCCACCACGCCCAGCTATTTTTTTGTATTTTTAGTAGAGACGGGGTTTCACCGTGTTAGCCAGAATGGTTTCGATCTCCTGACCTCTGATGCGCCCGCCTTGGCCTCCCAAAGTGCTGGGATTACAGGTGTGAGCCACAGCGCCTGGCCCTAAACACTCTTTTAAGGAACGGGTATAAAATAAATAATAAGACCATGGGATCTCTGTACTCATGAAACTCACATTCTGGTATGTGTGTGTGTCTATTCTATGTTCGGTGATTAGGCGAGGAGTCCAGCAATAATCAGGTAAACAAAATAAAAAATTATAAATTGAACTAAGTACCATGAAGGAAATGAACAAGGGACACTGCTAAGAAGTGATAGTAGGGCAGTAAATGTACTTCCCTTTAAATAGGGAAGTCAAGTAGGGCCACACCAAACGGGATAATTAAGCTAAAATTGGAGAAGTGAGAAGTATTTTTTGTTTGTACGTTTTTGAGACGGAGTCTCGCTCTGTCACCCAGGCTGGAGTGCAGTGGCGCGATCTTGGCTCACTGCAACCTCCGCCTCCCGGGTTCATGCCATTCTCCTGACTCAGCCTCCAGAGTATCTGGGACTACAGGCGTGTGCCACCACGCCCGGCTAATTTTTGTATTTTTACTAGAGACGGAGTTTCGCCATGTTGGCCAGGCTGGTCTCAAACTCCTGACCTCAGGTGATCCACCCGCCTCGGCCTCTCAAAGTGTTGGAATTACAGGTGTGAGCCATCGCGCCTGGCCAAGGAGTATTTTTATTAAGAGTCTGAAGAGTTGTCCAGGTAGAAGACACACCAGTACAAAAAGAACTGCCAGAAATGCCGATGAAGCTGGAGTGTGATGTCAAAGGGTAGTGTGGCAAGGTGGCAACAAGCCAGATAGGAAGAGACCACGCCATTCAGGGACTTATATATCACAGTAAGGGGTTTGAATTTTATTCTTAGTGAAGTCAAATCAGATATAAACTCTCAGATGAATAAGAAATCAAATGTTTATGGTACATATGGAATATAACACAATTTACCAATAAAATAAAACTAAAAAGCTTAAGATTTAAATTGTCAACATTGCCTTGACATGGCAGATGATCTTTGCTGACTCTACACTGCATTTAGTGGGTGTATTTAGTACTGACTGTGACAGTACAGGTTCTTTTTCGTTTTATGTAGTTATGTTGACGTTAATCTTCTTATTTTAAAACTATTATTTACTTAGCTTATCATTTATATGATACTTGGCTTGAATCCACTATTCTCTTATTATTCTCTATTATATTAAATGGTTAGAATAACTAAAGCATTATAGTACTGCTCGGTGTCAGTGAAATAACAAACATAAAGGCAAATGACAACATTTGTCATTTGTCACCCTGATTATGTAGAATTTATAAAATTTGAACAATATATATTGTTATAAAATAGAAACATAACGTTTGACAATTTACATAGAGAATTCTTAGGCTCCTGAGTATACGTCCATGGACCCCAGATGGGAAGCACTGATCTAAGACATAGTATTGTAGATGGTTCCTTCAGAAGGTCTTATAATCACTAGAATTTTGTAGTTGAGGATTCCAGTAGGCAGAAGCAAACAGATTTTACAAAAATCTTATACCTTGAGGAGGAATTCCTATTGGGTTTTCTTTCTTTTTTTTTTTTTTTTGAAATGGAGTCTCGCTCTGTCTCCAGGCTGGAGTATAGTGGCATGATCTCTGCTCACTGCAACCTCCGCCTCCCAGGTTCAAGGGATTCTCCTGCCTCAACTTCCCAAGTAGCTGGGACTACAGGTGCACACCACCATGCCCAGCTAATTTTTGTGTTTTTAATAGAGATGGGGTTTCACCATGTTGGCGACGATGGTCTCGATCTCCTGACCTCGTGATCTGCCTGCTTCAGCCTCCCAAAGTGCTGGGATTACAGGCGCGAGCCACTGTGCCCGGCCTCCTATTGAGTTTTCTTATCAATCTGGCTAAACCTTCTAAATTAAGTCCCAAAGCCTCCTTTCATGCCCTAAATTAAAGCAGAATTTAGTTAAATACCAAATCCCCATCTGGGCACCAAAATAATCCTGACAATTCTTCTACTTCATATTGAAATAAAATGTTAGACCATTTCTGTGTTTAAGAGGCATGACCTATAGTTAGGATTCAATGAAATGATGAGATGCAGTTTACACTCTAACAAACTTTAATTAATTTTTAATTAAACATAGAAAATTGAATGTTCAGGCAAAATACAAAATTATAGTCAGCAAGAAGAACAAGATGTGCAATCAGTCTTACTTTTTAATCAACTCTGTAGACTGTGTCTAAGCCAGACCAGCCATGTGAGCCAGTCTAATGAAATTGACCTATGAAATATGGTGTAGTTCATATGAATAAACAAGTTTTAATATACAGTGAATTCTCAGTTATTTGTCTGTAGAATGTCTACTCCATATGTTGTGGATAGCAAATTTGTCATTCTTGATTGTGTTTAATCAAACTATCAGTAGATTTTGTAAGCTGAAAGAATGCAAACTCATTTTATCATTAGCCTAATCTATGCATGCTATGCACATCCTATGCACAGGTATATTTCACAGAGAAAGAGGCAGGGCTTTTATCTATATCGCAACTACTGTTCATTGTTATTCAGTCATCTTTTCCTCAAATATTTATTGTTTTCCATCTGAGATAGCCAGTAGCACAGCTGCCAATTAAAATATGGCTTTTCCTTGCAGTCACTTATAGTTGGATATGGGGAGATGACTAGTTTTGAGCAGTGATTCGTAAGCAGAAGTGTCTTGCGCATGTCTAAGCTGGAGTATTTAACTTCTGGCTAAAACCTGGGGAGTCATTTAACTACTGGTTAAATCTCTGAATAGTTTTCTCTCTCCTCTGTCATAATAACTGGCAATATCTGAGATAATGTCTGTACCACTGGCCCATGTTTCTGAACGACTGTGGCAAGATAGGAAGCATTCCCAGTCAACCTGATGGGCATGTAGAATGACTTAAAAAAAAACAAAAACAAAAACCAAAAACACTTCATTGCTTTAAGCCACTAAAATGTTAAGGTTCTTTGTTTCCATATCATTACCCAAGCTATTTTTGCTGAAATATACCATAAATAACAATTCGTGCTAGGTGCTAGGGGATGCATCAGTGAACAAGACAGAAATAGTCACAGACTATATGTAACTTATATTTTAGTGAGGATACTTAGTGTTACTCACTAGAATGGAAGACACATGAAGGTAGGAGTTTTGGTATATTTTGTTCATGGCTATATTTTGGGACTAGAAAAGTACCCAGTGTAAAATAGGTGCTCATCTACAAGAATCTGTTGAACAAATGAATAAGAAACTGAATAAGCTAATTAAAATATTGGTACTTTGCACAATGGAAATGTATAGAGTATGATGAAAGCCTGTCATGATGCAAGGTGCCTCAGTTGGAGGAGTTGGAGACTATGTCTTTGTCAGAGAGTAGCTTTTGGGGAGTAGGAATGAACTAGGCAAGGATGGCAGTGGGGGAAAGGAGAGCATGTTCTAGGCCAATGGAATGGCATGCAGAGCCACTGACATGGGAATGACACAGGCATGAAGAAGAAATGAATGTGAGATGGACTAAAGGCAGGGAACAATAGGCACAGCGGTACGGGTGCAGCAGGTGAGGCTGCTGGAGGTTTCGTCACACAGGGTTTTGTAGGTCTTGTTTAGGACTTCAGGCTTTAGCCTAAGAAAATGGGGCACATTGGCACGGTGGCTCATGCCTGTAATCTCAGCAAGTTGGGAGGCTGAGGCGGGTGGATCACCTGAGGTCAGGAGTTCGAGACCAGCCATGGCCAACGTGGTGAAATCCTGTCTCTACTAAAAATACAAAACTAGCTGGGCGTGGTGGCACATGTCTGTAATCCCAGCTACTCAGGAGGCTGAGGTAGGAGAATCGCTTCTTGAACCCTCGAACCTGGCTGATTCTTTTTTTTTTTGAGACAAGAGTCTCGCTCTGTCACCCAGGCTGGAGTACAGTAGTGCAATCTGGGCTCACTGCAACCTCCGCCTCCTGGGTTCAAGCGATTCTCTTGCCTCAGCCTCCTGAGTAACTGGGATTACAGGTGCGCACCACCACACCCGTCTAATTTTTGTATTTTTAGTAGAGATGAGGTTTCACCATGTTGGCCAGGTTGGTCTCAAACCCCTGACCTCAAGTGATCAGCCTGCCTCGGCCTCCCAAAGTGCTGGGATTATAGGCGAGAGCCACTGTGCCCAGCCAAAGGTCTTTTGATTTTGAATGTAGTACAAACAAATATTTCTGAACCACTTCTTACCTCTAAATAGTAAATAATACGTTGGTATGAAAGCTAAGCAATATGTTTTTCTATGACACAAGATATGAAAAATAAGTGATCATCTTTATATATGAAACAAAATTATTCATTAATTAACTATTTTATGTCAGGTACTGTAGGTGCAGTGGTAAATGAAAACAGAAATGGCCCCTGCCTTCAAAGTGCTTCTAGATTAGTGGGACAAAGTCTAGAGCTATGAGAAACCAGGCTGTATTATGTGAGGCCCTTGGTACCGCATGCTAGTGGGCATCAGAGCTGGACTGCCTGGATTCAACCCCTAGCTCCAACATTTACTTTTCTGCTTTACCTGGGGCAAGTAATTTAGCTTTTCTGTGCCTCGCTTTCTTTATGTGTGACAGAGCAATACCACTAGTACATACCTCTTAGGGTTTTTGTGAGAACTACATATGTTAATATATGTAAAAAGCTCAGAATAGTGCCTTGGCAGGGAATTTTATTGTGAGTGATTATTATTTTCTGTAAAGGGAATTTGGAATGGAGTAATGCTCAAAGTACCCCTGTGAAATATGCAATAAGAAATCAAAGCTTCTTTTTTGTTGCTCGCATCTAAATGAAACACTATGTATTTAGTTTTATGAGATCATTGAGAGGGGACAACTTGGAAGTCATTTGGGGCCAATTTCAACTAATTTGGAAATCCTGTCTGACCACCTTCTTGATAGGTGTTCATTCAGCCTTTTTGTTAATATGTGCAGAAATGTGGAGTTTACCCCTAACTATCCAATTCACTCCATTGTGGAGCAGCTCTGATGTTTAAAGAGCTCTTCTAGCGTTGAGCCACACTCTAAAGAGAAAAAATACTAAGAAAACTGGGTTTTTATCCTGAATTAATACACTTATGGTACAATGATTTGATATGCCCCAAATATGAAAACCATCAAGTTGTACATAGTTACTTTCATTATGTGCATTATGTTGAAAATATTTAATTCACAAGTATTCATTGAAGATCTACTTGAATCAGGCGCAAAATAAAAAAAAAGAAGAGTTTCTGTAAAATATTACATTCATATGGTGTTGAAACTGAACAGATATTCCAGGGATTTAGCTAAATTTACCAAATGCCTACTTAGTCATTTAGGCAAGTTAAGTTTCATTTGATTCTCAAAACACTCTGTGGTAGGCATTATTGTTCGTATAGTAAAAATGAGCTTCCTAAAAACCAAGATTCAGAGAGTTGTTTTTTTTTTTTTTGGAAAAAATATAGCTATAGCTAGCATATAAATAGTAGCCCTGGAATTGGAACGCGTCTGTTTTCTCCACTATGCTCAGAAGGTCAAAGACAAAACATAATGAAAGAAAGTAAAAATGCACATGGGAACAAGACTTTCTTCAGGGTGCCAAAGAACTATGATTTTAACACACTAAATCAAAACAAAAATTGGTGGGGAGTTATATTAAGAGATTGTTTCTGAACACTTAAACAATATTGTGCTGTTGTGAACAACCACTTTCACCAACACAATGAGCAGCATATTTATGTGCTCCTAATGTTGTTAGCATTTGAAGTGGCTCCCGTTCACTTAAATCAGACCCATCACGACCACTTTAGATTTCTCCTTTTTGCTCTCATATTTATCTTCACATTAAAGATGGGAGCAGCACTGTGTTGGGAGCAACAATTAACCCTTGCCTCGCCTCATGCTCCTGTTTTGTGGATACTGGTTTTGACTTGGGGTTTATTCCTTTGACTCTTAAATTATTCAGGGTAACTACAAACTGGGGTGGGGTCAAAGCAGAGGGTAATCCATTGCTATAATAATGCATATCCTCAACTTCCATAAGGCCTACCTTAAAAAGATTTAAGTCCTTAAGCAGGTATGGTTTTGGTGATATTGGTCAAAGAGTATTCAGAGACTTATTTATGCATTTATCTATATCTCCCTACACCTAAACACATAGAACTGATAGAATGTAAGATCCACAAAGGCTGAAACTTTTTCTGTTTTCTTCCTAGCCCCTAAAATACTAGGTGCTCAATAACAGTTGGTTGATGGATACATGAACCAGGACCAAAGCCACAAACCCTATGCCTTGTGGTCATTGAGACTTCCAAGGGTCAGCACTGAGGGTTGTGGATGTCCATATTTTCAGTTGGAGGTAAAACGAACTTGTGAAATCCAATTTCAGGCAAGTGTGGCTGGCTTGAAGAACAGTGAATAACTGAAGCCCATTCAAGACAATCAAACTGAAGTAAGTCTTCATTCTCCCTGTCAGTCCAAAGTAGGGGCTTTTCAATCAGAAAGATCTGGATCTGAATCTAACTTCTTGGTTGTATTGTCTCTAAAATGGGTTAATGATATTAATCTTTTAAGGTTATTGCAAGGAGTCAGCAATATATGTGAAAGCATATTTCACAGTGACAGGCACATAGTTGTTTCTTAATGAAAGTTTATTTCTGTTCTTCACTTGCATAAATAAAACACAGTTGTTAGAAATATAATCTGTTCCTTAGATCTTGGTGGCTAAGGAAAGCAAATATAATTAGAAATAAATGTAGTCTTTGGGTTATAAATTTTTATGATATGCCTGTGGCTAAAATATTATATGATTTCAATGTATTACAGGAACTTTCTATTGAGGACAATTATTGAATGGTCTTAGAATTTAGTGACGCATTATAAGAAAAGAAAAAAAAAATCCAACTCATGCTAAAGCTAAGCTTCTGGGTGTCAAAAAATGGTGAAGCTCCCTGAGACTGACTTAATTATACCAGCCATAGAACTTAGCCACTTCCTGAAAGAGCAGTTTCTAAAAATACTTTGTCTGTGATATGTGTGGTCTTTCTACAATTCCATTTTCTTTTGTTAGACTTCCCATGGGAAGGCAAAAGATTAAGTCCATTTTTATTGTAAATGCTCAAAGGGAAAGACTATATTAAGAGGAGTAAATGGCCTAATAAAAATGCTTCCTTGACTTCCATTTTATTTTCTTCCTCTATAGAATCATAAAAGTCCATACAGTGTTGAAGAGCGAGCCTATGTTAGATGAAAAACTTAATAGAGAATGAGCCTGTAGGTACCTGGTCTGGCTCTATGGAGTGCTGTTGCTAGATTCCTTGTTCAATGAAGAATTCCCTTTTGATTTTTCCTAAACATACATTAATATCACATCAATTTAAGAATAATATTTTGGATTTGCATGTTTTATAGTTAATTCTTTACTATAAAAGAGGGCTGAGTTAGAGCAATTTTTTTTCAATAACTCCAATTTAATTTTTTTTGTAATTTAGTAACTTTTAAGGCTATAGTATTTCTTAAGAAATTTATGTTTTTATCAGTTAATGATACATGCCTAATAATTATTTTCCAACATTTAAAAGAAAATGTTTTATTATATTTAAAGACAGAAGTGCAATTCAATTGAGTTCAGCACCTGTCACTAAACCTTAATTTTCACATGCAAACACAAACATCTATGCCCAAATATGTTCATTTATACTTGAACCTACATATTTCTGTATGAATTCACACATATCTTCACAACACACATCACATATATTCAGATTTATTTCTATGAGAACACATTCAGAGTCACTCTATGAATAAAAAGCAATAAAGGAAATTAAGTTCTATAGAATGTGGGATCTTCTAAAAGCAGTGTACTACACACACAGATGTATGCACGTGCACACTGGTGATCTGTGTTCGCAGTGGTAAATGCATTCATCGGAAATTAGACACCTGCTTTCATTTATAACCTTAATAATCCCAAAGGCCTGATTATTTGGAAACAACCATACACTTTGTCTGAGTTTCATTGCTTAATCAATCTTTTCTGGCACACCAGAATATCCCATTTTGCAATACAAGAGTTTCCATCATCAGTGTGTGTGTGTGTGTGATTTTTAATTGTCCAGTGCTGTCATATATTAAGGAACAATAAACTGAAATAGGTTGCTGTCTCCTCAAAAGCAATAATAATTCAAATTTGGACAGCTTCAATTTAGGCCAGGTAATTGTGACTATTCCTTTCTTCTCTCATGCCGTAGTCTAGAATTTAATAGTTTTGCAAAATTTACTACGTTAAGCCACCAGCAATAAGAAAATAAAATTAAGATATAGGACATGAAAACAGCCAATATAAGAGACCAATGATTCTAATACAAGAAAGAGACTATAGGAAGATTTTTTTTTTATCATTAGCATTCTTCTAATTAGAAGAATGGAGGCTTTGGGGATAAAGAAGAATCTCTGTGAACTCTCTTATATTTTGACTTCTGTTTGTGATCTGATTAAGACATATTAAATGGTCCCAATCCTAAACAACAGCAGCAGGAACAACCACAAAAACCTTGCTCTGTTTCTTCCTCCTCTTCAAGCCATCATCCCCTCACCCTTCCTCTTTCCAAGAGCCAACTTACTGAAATATTTAAACTCGATTGCCTACATTTCCTTAGTTTCCAGACACTTCTCACCCTGCTGTGATCCTACATCTGCTCCTGCTCTTCTGCTTCAACTGCTCTAGCAAAGGAAAATAATGTCTTCCTGTTTTCCACAACTATTTGTCTAATTTCATTCTTTATCCCATTGTAATACTCAGTGGTATTTCACATTGGTGAGCACTTCTTTCTCTTTAAAATATTTTCTTTCCTAAGTTTGTTGCATATTACTCTCATTCATTCTCTGTTCTGATCTCTCTTCCTCTGTCCCTTTTGCTGAGTGTTTTTCTTTGCCGCCTTTTTAAATAGTAGTGTTACTAGAGTTCTCATCTGTTCTGTTAGGTGAGATTTCTTTCAATCCTGTGGTGTCTTCAGTTGATAAGTAGAGTTTGGGTTGAAGTCTATCTCAAATAAATCTAACAGGAACATAGACAAGCCCTGTAGTTAATTCCCTAGGTACCTAAATATATAATTTGGATAAATATACTCTATAGATGGAAGAACCTTACACTGACTACCTGATTACGAAGTAGCAGCCATTATATTTGGAAAGGACAAGCAAAATCTCCTTAATCTGCACCCCAACTTGTCCCATTCCAACAAAGATGGTAATCAGAAATCGTACTGCATGGCAAAAGGAATTTCAGAGGTTAACACAACTGTTAAATACTTAAGACTTGCATAAGTTATTAGTCCCCTCATAACACTAATTAATTCTTGTTCAGCCTATGAATAAACCCAGTAGATCAGGGCATATGACAATGAACTCTAAAAAGTAACTAAATGATAATACAAATTACAAGTTGAAGGTAGTATCTTTTCAAGAATGGATCAACTCAGCCTCTGGCACTTGGTATGCTGCTGCTTGGTACTACTGGTTTGGTGGATGTGATCCCTCAGTCCCTCTCAGTAAGATAAATAAAGCAGATGACTCTTACACAGATGAAGAATAATATATATTTATTGCTTTTTCTCAGAGCTATGTTAAATCTCCTGCTTTCTGTCACTAAACAGTCTTCGGGACTTTCATCATTTTAATATTCTGAAACACATCCTGTTGGCTCACTATGTTGGCTGTGGTTTGAATGTTTGTGCCCTCTGAAACTCATGTTGAAACATAATCTCCAATGTAACAGTATTGGGAGGTGTGGCTTTTAAGACATGATTGGGTTATGAGGGCTCTGGCCTCATGAATGGATTAGTCCATTCATGGCTTAATATATTAATGAATTAATAGATCATTGGGTTATCACAGGAGTTGGTTGGTTGTCACAAGAGCGGGTCTGTTATAAAAAGCCAGACTGGCCCTCTTTCTTGAGCCCCCTTGCCATGTGATGCCCTGCATAGCCTCTGGGCTCTGCAGAGTCCCCCTTCACCAGCAAGAAGGCCTTCACAAGATGGGATCTCTTGATATTGGACTTCCTAGCTTCCAAAATTGTAAGAAATAGATTTCTTTTCTTCATATATTACCCAGTCCCAGGTATTCAGTCATAGCAACAGAAAGCTGACTAAGACAGTGAGATAAATGGTAATTTGACATGATTAGGAAGAACTGGCTAGGATTTTAGATGTCCTGGCAAGTTGCCTGTATGTTGCAGAAGACAAACTTAAACAGAAGACTCTCAGCAAAAAAAAAATCCTAGTGTACTAGAGCAAGGCCATTCCTTCTATAACAGAGAATTATGGAACATTTGAAAAATAATTCCTGACCTGACATGATACTGAATTCTGGTAGAGGCTGCATGCACAATCTTGGAACACAAATTGACTATGGGACTGAGCTGGATATTATTGAATCTACTATGTCATAAAGTTGAGCAGGAAGAGCAATGATCCATTATGAATGTACTATTCAATATTGGGCCTGAGAAGTTCCAGAAGACATAGTAAATTATACAAATGGGTGGGAAAAATTCTAAGGTATCTGTGAGGTACCAGTCCCTTACCCACCACTCATAGCTATGGCATCATTGGCTTCCCTGTGACTAAATGACAAAGGAATCAGAAATTTGAGCCTGATTCATAGATATGTTAGTGTGATTTTTTTTCATGTTAGTTTTACTGGTTAATCATTACACTATAGGTTCATCCAAGGATGTCTCTAAGAAAACATGGTGAAGGCAGATCTTCAAAGATAACAATAGGGAGTTCGCTTTGCATGCAAGAAAACGTGATCTGAGTTTTGGGCTTCTGGGCAGTTTAATGGTTTGGCTAGTTGGTTAAGACTCCAGAGAAAGACAATTAGAAATAAACAACAAAATCATAGAAAGATACATGCAATTGGATCTATGAAAGTGGCCACAAAGTGTGCATTTGTGTCTCATTTTAATGCCCATCAGGGAGCATCTACCTCAGAAGAGGCACTCATTAACCAGATACATAGGATTTGTCCTGTGGATGTCAGCAAGTCTCTTCCATTAACAGCCCCAGTGCTAGCAGGATGGGGCCATGAACAGAGTGACTACAATAATAGGGAGATATCTACGCAGGCTCCACAGCAGGGCTCCCCTTCTTTTTTCTTCTTCCTTTTTTTTTTTTTTTTTTTTTTTTTTTTGAGACAGGGTCTCACTCTGTCACCCAAGCTGGAGTGCAGTGGCTCCATCTTAGCACACGGAAACCTCCACCTCTGAGGTTCAAGCAATTCTCCCACCTCAGCCTCCCAAGTAGCTGGGATTACAAGTGTGTGCCACTGTGCCCAGCTAATTTCTGTATTTTTAGTAGAGATGGAGTTTCACCATATTGGTCAGGCTGGTCTCGAACTCCTCATCTCAAATGATCCACCCACCTTGGCCTCCCAAAGTGCTGGGATTATAGGCATGAGCCACCATGCCTGGCCTGGGTTCCCCTTCTTTAAAGCTTATCTAACTACTGCCAACTAGCCGGCACACAAAATGATGCTAAGCCCTCATTGTAACACCATTCTTCAAGAATATGGCTATAGCCAGTTGGTGGCAGGTTGATTATATTAGACTCAGCTTCCCTGGAGGAGCAGAAGTTAATCCTCTCATGAATTGACACCTTCTCATATGGATTTGCCTTTTCTTCCTCTGGGGTCACTGCTATACCATTATTGTCCTAGGGCTTAAAAGACATCTGATACATATATTTGTATGGTTTCTTACACTAAATTTTCTCAGTCTAGTTTTATGATACAGAAGGTTGAAGAATAGGCATATAAACACACAGCCCACTTGTCTGTCTATATCTCATCATTTAGAACCAGAATAATTGAATGGTTACTAGAGGCCCCAGTGAAGACAAAAACTTGGGTATAACACCTTATGGGTTGGGTTGCTGTTCTCTTGGATGTGGTACATGCACTAAATCGATGGCTGTTATATGGTGCTGTCTGGAGTAGCTAAAATACATTGGTCCCAGAACCAAGAGGCAAAAGTAGAATTGGCTCACCTCACTATCATTCCCAGTGACCCACTTGTGAAATCTGTGCTCCCCATCCCCACAAACAGGTTTTGCAGGATTCATGGTGTTAATTTCTGGAAAGAGATTGTTTTGACCAGAAGACAAAGTGGAACCTTTACTCTGTCTCACTTTAAGTTGAAACTACAGCTACCGCTTGGTCACTTTAGGCTGCCCATGCCATTGCGGTAGCCAAGGTGAGTAATGACTATTCTAAGGGAGGGACTGACCCTAATTTCTACGAAGTGCTAGGATTGGTGATATGCAATGGAGACATGAAGGAGTGTGTGTGGAATCGCAGTGTTCATGAGGGGTGAATATCTGTGTTTCCAGGTCTAGGGAAAATGTGAGTGGACAAATATAACAAATGCAGCTCAACTAAGGGCTCAGATCTCTGAAGTATAAAAGTCTGGGTCCAATTAGCAAAGAACCCTAGGCCACCCAGTGTTACAAATGGTGAGGGAAATGAATAGAATAAATAGTAAAGAAGGGAGATTATAAATATGATTTATGATCTTGAAATTGGCTGCAATAGTGAAGACTGGAATTTGTTCCAATAATAACTGGTACTAAATCTTTTCAGAGATTGTGACTTAAATGACCTTGAAGGGGAACTCTATGATTGCTTGCACTTTATAAAAGGCATTTTGGATCTGAATGGTGCAAGGGATAGGCTGTGTTACTGAATGTTTACATCCTCCCAAAGTTCCTTGTTGAACTCTAGCCCCTAATGTAATGGTATTGGAACTGGGGCCTTTAGAAGGTACTTTAGATAAGGTCATGAGGGTAGGGTTTTCGTTGATGGGATTAGTGTCCTCATAAGAGGAGACTAGATAGCTTGCTCTCATTTTATTCCACCATGTGAGTATACAGCAAGAAGACAGCTGTCTGAAAACGAGCAAAAGGACCCTTACCAGGAACTGAATGGTCTGGCACCTTGACCTTGACTTCCCAGATTCATGCCTGTGAGAAATAAATTGCTGTTGTTTAAGTCACTCAGTCTATGGTATTTTGTTATAGTAGCCTGAGCAGACTAAGACAGGGTATATTGGCCATTTCATATCCTCTCAGACCATCTCTTACCCAGCCACTGCTGTGCTAATAAGTTCCATTAAATGTTTCAGTTAGCTTTGCCCCAGTCCAGCCTTATGGTATCTCACTTTGGGCCTAGACCATATAATTCTTATTTTCTGCCACGAGACTTCTCTGGTACCATGGTGTGGGATACCAATGTGATGTGGTTTGGCTGTGTCTCCACCCAAATCTTATCTTGAATTGTAGCTCCCATAATTCTCTCGTGTTGTGGGAGGGACCCACTGGGAGGTGGCAGGTCTTTCCCATGCTTTTCTCGTGATAGTGAATAAGTCTCATGAGATCTGATGGTTTTATAAAGGGGACTTACCCTGCACAAGCTGTCTTCTCTTGTCTGCCACCATTTGAGATGTGCCTTTCACCTTCTGCCATGATTGTGAAGCCTCCCCGGCCACACAGAACCGTGAATTTATTAAATTTTTTTTCCCTTATAAATTATCCAGTCTCAGGTCTTTATCAGCAGCAAGAAAACAGAATAATACACCATGGGACAACATTTGGCCTTCATTCATGCACAAGCAGAAGTGCATTACTTAAATTCCAACCTTAAGTAATGGGGATGGGGACCAATGGATAAATGCTTTCCCCTGTTGTCCCTAAGCTATTAGTTCTCAAACTTATTTCATAAGGCTCCCCAGAAAATCCTGTGAGAGTGAGCAACACTTGCTCTTGGGGAAGCTCATCAATAGCATGTTTTGAATTTTTTTTCTCCTTCCCTGGTCAAAACTGCTGCCTCTCGTGTATGTTCTCTATAATTATATTCTCAAATAAACTAACTTTATATAAGACTTGGTCTCTTGTTCTGCTTTCGTGTGGGATCTAGATTAAAACAAGGCTTGAAAAAGTTTTTTAAGCAAACTTTCATTTGGAGACTCTAGAAACATGAAGTGAAGGAGCAAATAAGTCCAATTTTCCTCTCAATTTCTTGAGCCAGGGTAACTAACTGATTGTGTTAATAAGAAACAGGCAATGTTAGAAGGAAAGCTACATTCGTTGGGTAGATTAAAATTTAACCTCAGATGTGGAGTTAAACACAAATTTTATCCAGAAGGTGTTTGGCATTAGAAGTCTAGATTTAAGGTGAAAGGATGGGATTGGGTGATAGATGAAGCTGTGAGAAATAATGAGCTTATCACATTAAATGGATAACAGCAATTTACTCTGTTGACAGCAATATGTGGGGAACATGGTTAGACAAAATCTCTTTATTAATAGACTGAGCCCCCTGAATACAAAGAGAGAAAAGTTATCCTGGATGTCATTCTTCACTTTCATGTTCAGTGTACTATTCACTCTGAGAATTCTTATTACCTGGCTATTTAAAGATTCCCTGGAGAGGCCAGGTGTGGTGGCTCTTGCCTGTAATCCCAGCATTTTAGGAGCCTGAGATGGGCGGATCATGAGGTAAAGGAGATCGAGACCATCCTGGCTAACACAGTGAAACCCCGTCTCTACTAAAAATACAAAAACAAAATTAGCCAGGCGTGGTGGTGGGTGCCTGTAGTTCCAGCTACTCGGGAGGCTGAGGCAGGAGAATAGCATGAACCCAGGAGGCAGAGCTTGCAGTGAGCCGAGATCGTGCCACTGCACTCCAGCCTGGGTGACAGAGCGAGACTCCGTCTCAAAAAAAAAAAAAATTTTATTTATTTTTGAGACAGGGTCTTGCTCTGCCATCCAGGCTGGAGTGCACTGGCACAATCACATTGGAAAAAAATACCATCAAAATAGATAAAAAGACAGAGAAAATAAAACCTTTTTCCTTGATCAGTCAGTGAGAGTAAGGAAAGAGGTCAATAAGAGTAGATTTTTTTTTTCTAGAATGGAGAAAAAATGAACACTTTATGCAGATTTCATTAAAAAAAACAGATATAACATGTGGTTATTAAACATGAAAATCTTCCAGCTAGCTATGGCAACAATTTCAGAGAACAAAATTATTTTAAGGAGCTTTGCTGTTAACACTTACGGAGGATGTGCTCGCTAGAAAAGATTTTCTTTTTACGCCTCTGAAACTAATCAGATAGAGCATTTTAGAATAACACACTGAAATTGTCGCTAGATTTACATTAAAATTGGACACGCTGTTATCTATCCTCCTAAAAAAAACCCCCACATGGTATATCTATTAATCACTGCTTAATGTTGAATATTAATGCATGAACTTTTTCCAATTAAAGGTCTATTCTGCTCAGACACTAGCGCCTTATCATTTTAGGTGTTTCATTATTCTCTTGGCATTCAGTAATGGCAGGACTCTCTAGCTATTAACAAAGGCTTTTCAAATCTTATAATTTCAGCACAGTTTAAAACATGGGAATAAAAAAGCTTCAATGCAGTTTCAATTAAAAAAAACAGAATTGTACAATAAAACTCAGGGTGGGTGAGTGGCTCTCTCTTCTATATTATCTAAAAGAAGTATGTAAAATTTATATACCATAATTATTCTTAAATTTACATTTTTTCCTTGATTTTTCTGGGTAAAATTTAAAACTTTCTCGGGTAATCCGTATGTTATATTCCAACATGATGGAAATTACTCATCCTTTCACCAGGATGACAAACCTGCACGTTGCTTTTACGGTTGAAAAATATTTTGTGCTTGCAAGGAAAAAAAATCCACTATCTTTTTTTAGTATTCCCTGAGGCCTTCTGCATTGGCTCGGCTGGAGGTTGTTCTATAATGAGCATTGTTTATAACTAAGTGGATCTCTTTTTACTTTCCTTATAGGGTGTCACAATTCACATAAATCAAACCACGAGATCAGAAGAATAATTAGCCTTGGAGATGTACAGCTATAGTCCGTATAAGAACCAAGAAAAACCCTTTGAATTCCAGCATGACAATAGTAACACAGAAACTGTTCTTCTAAGGCTGGTATCATCAGGAAGATACACTTTTGAGTTTGAAGACCACTCTTTTAACATTTTTCTGGTTTGTTACACATTAAAATATTAATGTTTCTATCATGATTTCTCTGATTTAACTAACTTACATTCATTTGTTTTTTAATTCATTCATTCAGCAGAAATATATAGTACCAGGTTATGTTTTAGACACTGATGTACTCAGATGGCATGGTCCTGGCAAAAATGAATTTACGGTCTAGTGGGAGAGACAAGTAGATATATGAAGAAAGTACTAAGGGGACATGGAGGAAAAACCATTAAATGCTGCTGAAGACATCAAGGAGGACTTCACTGAGGGGCTGACCTATGAAGGGGGAAGTAGATTTCACCAGGTGGGTGAGAACAGCTTATAGGCAAAGAAAGCGCGAGGAATGGCATTGTGTTCTTGAACAACTGATTGGGAAATTAAAAGTTCCGTGGAGTAAGGAGATCCCTTACTCCCTCCTCCCTGGGCTTTTAAAAAATAAAAAATAGCATGTTAAAGAGTTTGGACTTTTAACAATAACTATTTTTATTGGACAAGGCTAAAGACCAAATTTGTTTTGGAGGTTAGGGTGTATGTTTGGAAATGAGGTCTGGAGGCAGGGTTCAGGAGATTCTGATCACTGAGTAAATGAATTTCAATGATACCCTGCAAGCAGTGAAGTGGGGTGGCATGATGGAAGCAGTGTTTTTTTTGATACGTGTGCATACATGGAATAATTTTTCTTAAGGTTGCTCATGTTATTTTAATTCCAGAACAGATTTGGCTTGCAGGAGTTTTTGTATGCAATATAATCTGAAAATAAAAAAGCTTCCTGACAGATACCACAAGCCAGTCTCCAATCTTCATCTTATAAAAATCTAATATCAGATGTCACTAATAAGTGGTGACCTAAAATAAATGGCAAAGAAGGCACAGCTATCTCTGCAAGCAGTTTTGGAGAAACAAGAGCCTTGGGTCTAGAAACTTGACTGTTGGAGAGGAAGGTGGGAAGATATGCGTGAGTGCCTGACAAAGCCAATTAACTATTGAGCACAATTATCATGAGCAGAACTAAGTATATGATCTGTGTGTGAATTCAACAATTCTGATAAAAAAAAATTACTGTCATGTAGACTATTTGCTGTGAGACAGAACTCTGAGAATTCCTAGAGCAAAAGACTATTTTTTTCACCTTTATATGGAAAACCTATATTATATAGTGCATCTTCAATCCAATATGCATATATATAGGCTTAACCATATATAATTGCCTATATGTGACTGTTTTTGCCATACAACATGGCAATTTCATATAGTTCAACATGATACACACATGCATACATATAAGGTAATATATATATATCAATAAATACATTTCAGGTTATCAGAGATACATATATGTATATGCATATTTGTTTATATTTATTTCATAATCTTTTTGTCAGTTGTATTCTACTGGTTAACTGCCCCATTTAATATTATTCATCAAAATTTCTCAGAAGTAGAAGTTATTTTTTGTTCTTTTTCAAATATGAGTGATCAGTTTTGGTAGCCTCTTTATTTCTTCTTTATTTAAATACAACATCTGTTCATTTATTCTTATTTTAATTCTGCATCTGATAAGGCAAATATCTGAAGTCTCATGCAACTGGTTATGTTCCTTGTTGTTTCTGTAGACTCCAGCACTTTGAGGCTTGTTTCCTTATTTTTTTGTGTGTCTTTGAGCTTGAGTTCATATTTGTGAGTTCTGGATGGCTTGAGTGAGGGATATCTCTTCAGGTGCTTGAAAGATCCGGATTCATCACAAACAAAATATTCTCTGCAGCTTTGTGAACTCTACTGTTAGTGTGATTTCTGGCTCCATAACCCTAAATATGACTTAGTTTGCGTTTACAAAATCTCAAGGAAATATTATTTTTAAACCTCCACCCAGAGCCAAGGCTAAGAGAAATATACCTTTATCTCCATATCTCTTTTTTAATCTAGCTATCATCTATCTATCTAGCATCTGTCCTTCTTCTTCTTCTTCTTCTTTTTTTTTTTTTTTAAGATGGAGTCTTGCTCTGTCACCCAGCCTGGAGTGCAGTGGTGCGATCTCTGCTTACTGCAACCTCCACCTCCCAGGTTCGAGGGATTCACCTGCCTCAGCCTCCTGAGTAGCTGGGACAACAGGCCCACACAACCATGCCTGGCTACTTTTTGTATTTTTAGTAGAGATGGAGTTTCACCATGTTAGCCAGGATGGTCTCGATCTCCTGACTTCATGATCCGCCCACCTTGGCCTCCCAAAGTGCTGGGATTACAGGTGTGAGCCAACGTGCCCGGCTGCAGCTATCTTTCTATACTCTTTATCACTGCTGGTCAAGTTTTCTTGTAAGTCACTCTCTCCTAACCTCCTTCCTCTCCAAGGCCAAGTGTATACCTTTCTGGGTCCCAGCTGTGTATGACTTGACCTGCAGTCTGATTTCCTGCTTTGTGCTGGCATCAAACTCCAGGTGTCTGAATCCGTAGTTGCCCTCAAGCTGTGAGGAAGCATCAACGTTATACTTCTCCTTGGTACCCTGCTCTTGCCTTTTCCTCTGCTCCCTGGACTTCCCTTACTGTCTTCAGCTCATTCATTTATTTTAAAGGTTACATTTAACAAACTTTGTATCTGGAGGATTCTGGGTGATTTAATTGCTTGAAATAAAATGAATTTCAAGTTACAATAAATATTTTCAGCCCTGTAAATTGTTGAATTGACTAAATGGATTATTGTATGGAAATCAGCCATAAATTTTCTGGTAAAAATAATTTAATCAAACTTATTCAATTTAAGGTTATGACACTATGTTTAGGCTCAGATAATCCTGTGTGCATACATTTGCTGGTTCACAAATGCAACAATTTTGAAAAGCATCACTAACTACAGTTTTCTTATCTGAAAATGACAAGGATATAATGCTTTCAGCATTCAGTAATATTTTCTGTTTGTCATAGGTCTTGCTTTTAAGATCAGAGAATTTTACTCTATACAAGAAAAACTCACAATTTTTTGCATGCAGAAATATTTTAATTGTAGCATTCACAAAAATAAAAAGGTTTTAAGCCACTCAAATTCTTTACTGTATTAACATTTCTATGGATTTGTTTTCTGTGATATGCAAATGCTGTGGACTAAATTGTGTTCCTCTCAAATTCATATGTTGAAGCCCTAACCCCCAGTGTAATAGCATTTGGAGATAGGACTTTAAGGAGATGATTAAAGTCAAAAGGGTTATAAAGTGGGGGGTTCCTAATTTGATAAAATTGGTGGCCTTATAAGAAAAGGAAGAGAGAGAGAAGTCTCTATCTCTGCCATGTGAGAATTCAGAGAGAAGGTGGCTGACTACCAGCTAGGATGAGAGCTCTGGCTAGCAATCAAATCAGCCAGAACCTCGATCTTAGCTTTTCCATCCTCCAGAACTATGAGAAAACAAATTTCTGTTGTTTAAGCCACCCAGTCTATGGTATTTTGTTATGGCAGTTCAAACTAACGAAGACAGTGACCTAATTAACAAAATTGTAATACATATAAAGATTTATAATGATCTAGCAATCCCACTACTAGGTACATATTCAAAGGAATTGAAATCAGCATTGTAAATCAAAAATAAAATTCTAGCCCCGTGGCCCCCAACCAACTGAATGGACCTCCCTCCAGGCCAAGGGGATCCCAAAGAAAACTTAAAATCTAGTTCAGGCCATGACTGGAAGGAAGGTCTTACATGCCCTTACTATACTCTCCTATCTTTGGTGTTTAGGGAAAACTGACTAGCATGAATATTAAAATAGAGATCATAAGACTGAAAAACAGACTCTTTGTGGAAATAAGATACCCAATTCCACCCTGACTTTGGCATAGCATCACATGACAGAGAGCAGACTCTGAAGGAAATCAAAGTATTTTACCCCAAAATAGGTTTCTTTGACATATTTTGAAGTGATTTTGCAAAGCCATCTCTTGCAGGGGAAATTTACATTCTATAGAGCATCTCTTTTCCTTATTAGGTCTTTTCCAGAGAGTCTGACACCTTTTAAGATCTAATAAGAGATATTTACCAGCAAACCTTAACTCTTTGAACTAATTGCCACTCAGAAAATCTTTGAATCCACCTATGACCTGGAAGCTCTTGCTTTGAGATGTCCCACCTTTCTAGGCCAAAACAATGCATGTTTTGCATGTATTGATTTATGTCTTTGCCTGTAGCTTCTGTGCCCCTAACATGTTTAAAATTAAGCTGTAACCCAATCACCTTGGGCACATGTTCTCAGGATGTCCCGAGGCTGTATCATAAGCCCTGGTTCTCATATTTGGCTTAGAATCAACCTCTTCAAATATTTTACTGCATTGGTTTTTATCATCAACATTAAGTCATTTATGTTGATAAAAAAGCCAACGCTGTAAAATTCCCGTGTTCACTGCAGCATTAGTCACGATAGCCAAGAAGGGGGAACAGAGTGCATCCATCAATAGACAAATAGATTTTTTAAAACGTGGTATATATATAAAATGGAATACTATTTGGTCTTAAAAAAGAAGAAAATTCTGCCATTTGTGACAACATGGACAGATATGGAGGAAATTATTTTTAGTGAAGTAAGCCAAGTACAGATAAACAATTACTATGTGATCACACTTACATGTGGAATCAAAAAGAAGTCAAACTCAGAAGTAGAGTAGAATAGTCGTTCCCAGGTGCTGTGGGATATGGTTGGGGTGGACAAGGAAAGGGGAAATGTTGGTCAAAGAACACTGAGTTTCATTTAGGCAGGAGGAATAAGATGTGCTGATCTACTGCACAGCATGGTGATGACTGTTAATATTGTATTGTATATTTTAAAATTGATAAAGGAGGGAATTTTAATGTTCTCACCACAAAGAAATGATAAGTATGTGCAGTGATGAATGCATTAAATAGCCTGATTTGACTATTCTACAATGTATATGTGTATCAAACCATAACACTGTACCCCATAAATATATACAATTATTTGTCAATTAAAAATACAATTCTAAAAAGACTTATAATAAAAGCCAGAAGTTGTACTTAGTTGCAATGTCTTAAAAAAATGTGGTTTTTATAGGTTTTTGTAGGTGATTATAATCAAGCTTTTTTACACTGCCTTTAACTCCCAAACAGAACAAGAATATACTGATTCAAAAGACTTCCTGTCACTTGACAAATGAATATATTGCCTTTTGTTTTAAAGGACAGTGAATCAGATACTTCTGTGCCTGCCCCATTTCTTTCAGACTCACAGTCTTGGAGGGCCCTGTTACTGTGGTGTGACCAACATGGGCTCTGAGAGGTCAAGATGGATCATTCTGGCAGAAATTCTGTCTCCACAGCCTGTGCTTTGAAATTCTTCCCTCCTGTCCCAGGGCCTCCCTGTTGGTATTGAGATGTCAGATTCCAGGGATCTCAGAATCCAAGCACTTGCCAATGGAAGTGTGGAGAAGTTAATGTCCCTCGAGGTGAATCTTTGAACTTAAGGAAATGGGAAATAGAAGATCAATCCTTCTCCGTTTATTTCCCCAAATGGATTGGCCTGAGATGCAGTGATTCATCTAGGCTTTAGAAAGATTGTCAAAAATGTCTGCAGTTTGCTTGGTACCAAGATGTGGCAGGCTTTGCAATCCCATATATATATATATATATACATTGTTCTCACTTTTTCGATGCCATCTCTCTTTTTCCTTCCTCCTATTTCTCTGAAATTATACTCTTGAATAAAATAATAGCCAATAAGCTTTTATCTTGGTCTCTGTTTGCTAGAGAATCTGGGCTCAGAATGAAGATTATAAAAATAATAAGAAATATTGTTAGATGTTTCTAATTCATTTTGCTCAGATAATCTTCCACAAAAGGCTATTAAGTATACTTCTATTTTAGAGACGGGGGAATTTTAAACTCAGAGTTTAAAAATTGCTTAAATTTAGAAAGCCACCAAAATTTCATTAAATATGGAAAAACATTTTTCCAACTAAAACTTTGAAGGTGAAACATAAACACTGCTTGAGAGGTCTTTTCCACTTAGAGGAAGAAAAGGCAGCAGGGAATTAAACACATTAAATCTACTATTGCCGTTAACAAAAGCAAGTATGTATGTTAGTAAATTTTCCATGGGAGTTGAGAAAAGGAGAAAACATTCAGAGAAAATATGTGCCAATAAACATGACCCCTTTCCCTTTCCACCATAAAGCTGCACAGGGTGTCATTAAGAGGTTGTTGTTGTCTTCTTAATTATTTTTAAAGCAACAGTTGAGGTTTGGAAGGGACAGGGGATTAATGATGAGAAGTAGGAACTGATACATAGACTTAGAAAAGTCCTTTGCCCATTGTTGGCTGAAAAAACATGGCCAATTCAGCATTCATGGCTTTATCACTGCTGTACTAGGGATATAGAAAACAACCATGGAGATATGCTTCTGGTCGGGATTATGTGACTTAAATTGCTCTGAGTAGGACATTGAGAGAAACCATTATTAAGCCCCAATATCAATGTTTAATAGCAAGAATTTAAAACATATCCTATCTATCCCACCTTCAAATAATATTAATGCAACTGAAAATGCAAAAACTGAAGAATAAACTTTGTGATGTAGATAAAACGAGAATCTTAAAAATTGTATTCTGAGAATATTTAGTTAATATAAACTGTAAGGATACATCACTAATTAATTGTAGAAACTAGATGACTTTTATTTTCAAAGATAAATCTCGTGAAAGAACAGTATTCAGCCTGCGATGTACTGTCTAGTATGGTATCAGCCTATGATGTACTAGGTTATTATATTGTAAGAACTTTATTATGCTATGTCTTCAAAACTACAAATTAGTCTCTCAGTGATTATATTCTTTTATACTGCTATTCTATATAGTATGTCTCCTTCTTTAAAAAAATCCATTCACAGAAGTAAAATCCTATCAAATATTATTGAATGTTCTTTCTAAGACCAGTGATTGAAACTCATTCAAATGAAAGTATATTTTGGTCTAAGTTTCTTTAGCATACAATTAATACATTTGAAAAGTCAATAAAAAAGCTTTAAATTTTTAGTGCAAGAAAAAATTTGACAGTGCAGTAGAGGTTACGTATTTGCTTAGTTCTATTGGTGAAAATTATGTTTCTATGGTTTTTCTACTTAATCACCTCATTAGATTCCAAACCAAATTGAGATATAAAGCCCCATGGGCCACTAGCAAAATTTCACCTTTACATGAATTTTTCCGAACAAGCAAATGCAGCATGGTTTTAATTTTAATTAGAATGATCCAAATCCCATTTAATTTGGCCCAATATGTCTTTTAAAATATACATAAGTTGCTGTTCTTTGAGTCTGTTTCACTGTGCTTGTTCATCTGACTTCTCTCTCTCTTTTCGTGCAGTTTCCCTATCCACCTTTTCTTCCAGTTTCCCTATCCACCTTTTCTTCCTCTCCTTGCCTCATTTAGTTATCTTTCCCCTCCATTGGCAAAAACATAAAATTTATATATAACCTTTGGTTTGTTGGATTTATTGAATTCCCTATTTGTAATTTAAGAATTGTCCCTGACTAGATCTAGAACTAGAAATACCATTTGACCCAGCCATCCCATTACTGGGTATATACCCAAAGGACTATAAATCATGCTGCTATAAAGACACATGCACACGTATGTTTATTGCAGCACTATTCACAATAGCAAAGACTTGGAACCAACCCTAATGTCCAACAATGATAGACTGGATTAAGAAAATGTGGCACATATACACCATGGAATACTATGCAGCCATAAAAAATGATGAGTTCATGTCCTTTGTAGGGACATGGATGAAATTGGAAATCATCATTCTCAGTAAACTATCGCAAGGACGAAAAACCGAACACCGCATGTTCTCACTCATAGGTGGGAATTGAACAATGAGAACACATGGACACAGGAAGGGGAACATCACACTCTGGGGACTGTTGTGGGGTGGGGGGAGGGAGGAGGGATAGCATTAGGAGATATACCTAATGCTAAATGACGAGTTAATGGGTGCGGCACACCAACATGGCACATGTGTACATATGTAACTAACCTGCACATTGTGCACATGTACCCTAAAACTTAAAGTATAATAATAATAAAATAAAAAATAAAAATAAATAAAAAAAAAAGAATTGTCCTTGACTATTATTTTTCTCTTGAGCCTATGGCCCCTGATGGAAGGAATGAAGGAAATTAATATTCATTAGGGATCTAAAGTGTGCCATTACTTAATATATTCTCTCAAAATCCCTGTGATGTATTACTTCCTCCATTTTTAAGTGAAAATACCAGGATCTGAGAACATTCAAGTAACTTGTTTAAGGTCAAGTGATTATCAGGTGATATGCTGGAGTTTGATACTCAATACATTACATGTTATTCTAGATGAAAATATTCTCATGGAAGCAATAAACATAAAAACTAGCACTTCATTTCTTCATTGGCTTAAAAAAATAAAAACCAGTTGTTTTAAGATATAATCCACATTACATGAAATTTATTCATTTTAAGTGCACAATTACTTTAAATGACATACTAAAGTGGATTTTAGTATATTACCTGGGTTATGCAACCACCACTACAACGTAATTTTAGAATATTTTCATCAACTCAAAAAGAAACCTTACCTACATTACCAGTCATCCCCCATTTCTTTCAGCCTCTCAGATGTAGGCAACCATTAATTTATTTTTGGTCTGTAAAAATTTGCCTATTTCATGTAAATTGAATCATATAATATGTGTACTTTTGTGATTGGCATCCTTGACACTTTGCATTTTCAAGGTTGATACATGTTGAGCACGCATCAGTAATTCATTCGTTTTTTATTGCCAAATGATATTCTATTATATATACCAAATTATATATATACCAAATACCAAATTATATTTGTCTCTCCATTCATCTTTTTTTTTTTTTTTTTTTTTTTTTTTTTTTTTTTTTAAGATGGAGCTTTTCTCTGTCACCCAGGCTGGAGTGCAATGGCACGATCTGGGCTCACTGCAACCTCCACCTCCTGTGTTCAAGCCATTCTCCTGCTTCAGCTTCCCTAGTAGCTGGAATTACAGGTGTGCGCCCCCATGCCCAGCTAATTTTTTTTTTTTTTTTTTGTATTTTTAGTAGAGACAGGGGTTTCACCATGTTGGCAAGGCTGGTCTTGAACTCCTGACCTAAAGTGATTCACTCATCTCTGCCTCCAAAGTGCTGGGATTACAGGCATGAGCCAGCGCACCTGGTCGTCTCCATTCATCTTTGATTGGTCCCGATTTTGACCATTGTGAAAAATATGCTGTGAGTATTCTGTACAATTTTTGTGTGGGTCATATGATTTTATTTCTTTTGAACAGAGATAATGCCGAACTATTTTCTAAAGTGGCCATACTATTTTACGTTCTCACCAGCAATGTATGAGGGTTCTAAATTCTCCACTTTCTTACCAGGGCTTTTAATTGTCTATTTTTCTTTATCATAGCTGTCCCCAGTGGGTATAAAGTGGTATCTCATTGTGATTTTGATTTGCATTTCTCCAATGACAAATGATTTTGAATATCTTTTTATTTGCTTATTAATAATTTTATATCTTCTTTCAAAAAATGTCTATCAAAATCTATTGTCTACGGTTGTCTTTTTGTTACTGAGTTATTAAGTCTTTTACATATTCAAGATACAAATTCTTTCTCAGATATATGATTTGTGCATATTTTCTCCCCTTCTGTAGCTTCTTACTCTTGTAATATCTTTATTTGGTTTTGGTATTACGGTATTACTGGCTTCATGGAATGATTTAGAAAGTGTTCTCTTAGCTTCTATTTTTTGGAAGTGTGTGTAAAGAGTGCGTAGAACTGGTTTTATTTCTTCCATAAATGTTTGGTAGAATTCATCATAAAGCCATTGGGCCTGGAAATTTTTAATTACTGGAATTTCTTAAATTACTAATTTAATTGCTTTACTTGCTATAGGTCTATTCAGTTTCCATTATTGTTTAGTTACCTTTGGTATTTTGTGTTTTTCTAGAAATTTATCAGTTTCATCTAAGTTATCCACTTTGTTGGTATGGGGTTGTTAATAGTGTATTTTCTTATAAGAATATAATAGTGTATTTTCTTTTAAGAATATACACTATAATAGTGTATTTTCTTATCCTTGCTTTTGTAAGGACAATAGGGCTGTCTCCTTTTTCATTCCTGATTTCAGTAATCTGAGTACGCTCTATTTCTTGGTCAGTCTAGCTATAGTTTATACATTTTGTTGATCTTTTCAAAAAACCAACTTTGATTTCTTTGATTTTTCTCTATTTTTTTATTCTCCATTTCATTTACATTTACTCTAACTTTTGAAATTATTTCCTTCTTTTTGCTTGCTTTAGGTTTAGTTTGCTCTCCTTTTTCTAGGTTCTTTAGGTGGAAGATTAGGCTATTGATTTAAAATCTTTTTTGTTTTGTAATAATAGACATTCACAGATGTAAATTTCTCTCTAAGCACTATTTTAGCTATATCTCATAAGTTTTAGTATGTTACATTCTCATTTTCATTCATTTCAAAGTATTTTAAAATTTCACTTGTTATTTATCCTTTGACCCATTGGTTATTTAGAAGTGTGTTTTTAAATTTTCACATATTTGTGAATTCCCCAAATTTCCCTCTGTTATTGGTTTCCAGTTTTATTTTCTTGTGGTCAGAGAATATTTTTGTATGATTTAAATTCTTTTAAGTTTGCTGAGGCTTGTCTAATGACTTAGCCTATTGTCTATCCTGTAAAACAGTCTGTGAATACCTGAGAAAAATGTGTATTCTGCTGTCAATGAATGGAGTATCCTATAGATGTTTAAGGCTGGTTGGTGTATACTGTTGTTCAAGTCTTCCAGTTCCTTGTTGACCTTTTGCTTAGGTGTTCTATTTTTGATAGTGAGATACTGAATTCTCCAACTATAATTTTTAAATTGTTTATATTTTTCCTTTAATTCTCTCAGTTTTTAATTTTGATTACTGTTTGTATAGTGTATTTTTCATCTTTTCTACTTTCAACCTATTTATTTCTTTGAATCTAAAATGTGTCTCTTGTAGACAGTGTATAGTTGAATCACTTTTAAAATCTTTTCTGACATCATTTGCATTTTTATTAGAGAGTTTAAGGTGGGATTTACATTTGCCATTACAGTAGCTCTTCTCTACAGTTTTTATGTCTTTGTTTCTATATGCTTCCCAAACTACTCTCTTTTGTATTCAGTAGATATTTTCTAGTGTATGATTTTAATTATTTTGTTGTTTCTTTTACTATAATTTTTAAGCTATTTTCTTAGTGGTTGCTCTGGAATTATACTTAACAACTTAATTTAAAATAATCTAATTCATATTAACACTAAGTTAATAATATACTGAGACTTTACTCCAATATAGCTCTACTCTCTCCCCATCTCTTTGTATTATTATTTTCATAGAAATTACATCTTTGTACATTATAAACCCATCAACACAGTTTAACAATTGCTGCAACTGTCTTTTAAATCATATGAAAGAAGAAAAGAGTTACATAAAATTACAGTTAAACTTTTTCTATTTACCTATTACACTGGACTAAATGTTTGTGTCCTCTTAACATTTATATACTGAAATACCCCCAGTGTGATAGAATTAGGGTGTGGGGCTTTGGGAGGTGATTAGGTTATGAGAGTGGAGCCCATATTAATGGTATTAATGCCTTTATTTAAAAGAACCCTGGATAACTCTCTGATCCCATTCTGTCATGTAAGGACACAGCAAGAAGATAGCTGTCTATAAACTAGTAAATGGGACCCAACCAGATGCTGAACCTGTTAGCACCTTGATCTTGGACTTCCCAGACTCCAGAACTGTGAAAAATAAATATTTGTTGTTTAAGCTACCCAGTTTGTGGTATTTTTATTATAGCATCCTGAATGAACTAAGATGCCTGTATACTTATCTTTATGGAGGCTCTGTATTTCATCACGTGAATTTGAGCTACTGTCTAGTGTATTTTCATTTCAGTTTGAAAATCTCCCTTTAATAAATCTTGTAGGGAAGATTTGCTAGTAACAAATTCTCTCAGTTTCTATTTACCTGAAAATATCTCAATCTCTCCTTCATTTTTGAAAGATAGTTTTGCTGAATATAGAATTCTTGGTTGACAGTATTGTTCTTTCAACATATTGAATGTCAGTTCCACTGTCTTTTTGTCTCCCTGATTTCTGATGAGAAATCAGCCATTAAACTCATTAAATTTTTTTTCCATGATGAGTCTTTTTTTTTCTTTTGTTGATTACAACATTTTTCCTTTGTCTTTTGACAGTCTGACCACCTTGACTTTATCTTATGCTTTTCATCAAATTTGGGGAGTTTATGGTTATGATTTTCTTCAAATATTTTTTCTGCCCCGTTCACTCCCTTTTCTATTTCTGGAGTTCACATAATGTGTATGTTGATATGCTTGATGGTGTCCCACAGGTCCCTGAGACTGTATTCATTTGTCTTCACACATTTTTCTTTCTGTTCTTCTGACTGGGTAATCTCAATTGACCTGTCTTAAAGTTCACTAATCTTTCTTTCTTTTGATCTTTCTTTTGCCAACTCAAATATGCTGTTGAGTCAACTCAAATATGCTGTTTTAGTTATTATGCTTTAAAGCTCCAGAATATCTGTTTGTGTTTTTAAAATAATTTCTGTTTCCTTTTTTTTTTTTTTTTTGGTGGGGGACAGAGTCTTGCTCTGTTGCCCAGGCTGGAGTGCAGTGGCATGATCTCAGCTCATTGCAACCTCTGCCTCCCAGGTTCAAGTGATTCTCCTACCCCAGCTTCCCGAGTAGCTGGGATTACAGGCAGCCACCACTGCACTTGGCTAATTTTTGTATTTTTAGTAAAGATGGGATTTGACCGTCTTGGCCAGGCTGGTCTCAAACTCCTGACCTCGTAATCCACCCACCTTGGTCTCCCAAAGTGCTGGGATTACAGGCGTCAGTCACAGCAACTGGTCTAATTTCTGTTTCTTTACAGATAATATTTATTGGGTGAATTATTATCATACTGTCCTTTAATTCTTTGAAAAGGATTCTGTTCGTTCTTTAAACACATTTATAATAGCTTAATTAAAGTCTGTCTAGTAAGTCTAAAATCTGGGTCCCCTCAGGGAAAAGATTTTCTATTGACAATTTCTTTTCCCCTGTGTATGCACCACAATTTTTCTCTTAAAAATTGGACATTGCAAATCATAAAATGTGGCAAATCTGAAAGTCAGATGTCTTCCCCAGGGTTTGTTGTTGATTTTTGTTATTGTTGCTGTTTGTTGTTTAGAGATTTTCTAGGGCTAATTCTGTAAAGTCTGTATTTACTCTACTGGGCAACCACTGAAGTCTCTGATTAGCTACGTGGTCAGCTAGTGATTGCTCAGATGTTTTTTAGAATACCATGAACCAGTAAGTCAACCCTTTGCCAAGAGGCTTTGTGTGTGTTGGGGCACTTGAGCAATGCTCAGACAGTTTTAAATTCTGCCTCTGCCTTCACTTCCTCCTGGTACAGGGGCTCAACATCAGTCAGAGATGAGAGATGGGGGCACTCTTTGGTCTTTCCTCAGCATGCACATAGCCCTACTTATACATGTGGCTTCTAAATCCCTCACAATATGTCAGGGCTTTACAAAGACCCCTATGGATATCTCATTGGCAGGTCTTCCTTTTATGTTTTTGTTCAGGCTCTTGTTCACCCCAACTGGTATTGTGTCATCTGTGATGTTAAACAATTGCTGTTGTAATTGCTTTCAACAATGCCCTGCAGATAGGGCTTTTGGTTTCTGAATCAGGTCAAATAGTGACAATGCCCTGTGAATACAGCTTTTCCAGAGAGCTTCAAGACAGATTAAATAGTGGTGCTACTCTGGGGATGCTACTATTTGAGGAGTTCCAAAATTGGACTGCCCCCTCCAGTGCTCCAAGACTGTTGGTTTTTAAGGCTACTCAAAACTGGGGAGAGGGGCAAGGGTTTAAGGTCAAGTTAAAAAGCCATAAACTTTCTTGTTCTTACTCAAGTTCAGCAGTTTTTTAATAAATAAAACACTCCTCAAATTGTTACATGTATTTGGCTAATTTTCAGAGTTCTGAAAAAGTTAATTTGGAAATTTTTTTCAGTGTTTTCATGAAGAAGTGGATTTATGGAAGTCCTCACTCTGAAGTCTCAGAAGTTTCAAGCCCCTTGACTGAATCTTAACTGTTATTTTTACCTTCCTTCCTTCCTTCCCAGTATTTCAGTGACCCAGTTTCCATTTCAGAGAAGTTAAGTGCTTCCTATGGATATTACTCTTGCCTTGAAATTTTTCTGTGCCATTCTAAAATTAGGTAATAAATATGTTATGTTTAAACATTTTCAAAGCCGTTATTAGCAAATGTCTGTACTAATTATCATGCTCTCTACTTATTAGGCATGTTCATTCCTTTTCTTAAACCAATTGTTCTTTGAATTTTTGAGGTGACCGAGTCTTGAAAAAATATGATGAACTTACTTCCAAGATAGAGACCCATACCATGCAAAATATACATTTGTGAGTACAAAATGACCCATTTTAAAATAAGATCATAGGCCCAAATCCCAAACAAGCCTCTGGAGCACAGATTGTGAATTCCTATCTTAGAATTTTGTATTACATTTTTTGATAATCTTTGTTCTTATATATTCTACCATCTTTGTATCTGAGAAAACGTATCATTGCTAGTAAACAAGAAGGATGAAGTCAATATTTATTGAGCATTGATTGTCAATTTCTGTGTTATAGAAAATGATTTGCACATAGTAGGTGTTTAATAATTATATTTTGAATAAATGCTACTCAAAATATATTCCTTCAGCTTTCCTGTTTCCTCAGCTTTTGCCAGTTAAACATTTCCCTCCATAAAAAACTAGAATAGCTTGATGATACCTTACATTCAAGAAACAGTAGAGTGGGTGGGGAGGAAAGATGAAAAAGTACTGGTGAAATTAATAATAGATTCATATAGACTTTTGAAAACTTAAGAAATCTCTCCATTTCCACCACACCTAGGATCTGCTTCTTCAAAAAAATCCTTCGGTATGAAACTCCATAAAACAACTGATGAAGATTTGTTCTCAGGGCCTTCAGTTGTGATACCAATCTCAGCACCCAAATTGCTTTGTTTTCCTGTCCTATAGCATGCTGCTCACAAGAAAATTTGCTGTCACCATGCTAGCATTAATGGTACAGAGCAGCAAAGCCTAAAATCAACTTGGTGATCTCATATTCATGTTTGTTTCTATAAAGCCCCTATACCACTTTACCTAGCATTTAATTATGAATCTGAATACGGTAACAGCATCTCATCGGTACTGTAATTACTTCTACTTTAATTTTTGCATGTATTTTCACTTGATTCCATGTAAAACATCTGGAAACACTAATTGCTGCCTGTCCTATAAACTTACACTCCAATTTGCCCTTGTGACAGTCATGCCGTTAACTGACTCAGAACCAACTTCCAATTAATCAACTGACAAAAATAGATGGTTCACCTGCCTACACCAGTTTTAGTCCGAATCCAGCACAAAATAATATCCTCTGCAGCATTGCCTACATAAATTATGGACACTGACTAAGACAGTCTATTTATTCTCAGTCTACTATAGGGGAAAACTGAGTATGATTATCACATTTCATAATAATAATTATTTAGCTTATTCTTAGTGGTAGATTCAATTCACAGGCCAATAGAGAGGGTCCTGTGTATCCTCATGTACCTCCACTCCACCCACAATTTACTAATATAGGCAATGTCTTGTGTGGCATTTCACTTGCAGGCAGTTAACTTTACTGTTTTGGCTGCATTCCAATCTGTGTAATTACACTGTCCTCCCACTTAAAGAAAAATAAAATCCCACAAAATCATAGTAGTTTTAATTAGAGAAGTTATTCTTTCACTTCTTTCTGAAACAAGAAACTACCAAATTGCATTTTTGCTGCCACATAGTAGCTGTGGGCAAACAAGAGGGACTGGGTTTTGAAAATAAGTGAGTCTCCTCATTAGCTTCATAATAGACTTTAGGGGTCTTTTTGATGAAAGGAATTATGGAATTAGGGAGAGATACTGTATAAGTGGTTCCTGCTATAGACAGTAAAGAGGAAAGCTCTTTCTAGCTTATTCTCCTCAGGCACCAAGATTCATGGTAATCAAATCTCTCAAGTTTTGAACTGCACCCCTACATGCTAAGAGGGCAGAAAATATTTTCAGGGTATATAAATGATTCATTAGGGATATATACAATCACTAATATGCCACAAACAGTTGGCACATATAAGAATTCTTGACCCACATTTTCTTTTAGAGAAGTTCACAATTTAAATAATTTTTCAAAGTAAAATTGCCTTCAAAGATAATTTCAGTTTGCAAAATATAAGTGTATTAGTTCGGTTTTATACTGCTAGAAATAACTGCCTGAGACTGGGCAATTTATATAGGAAAGAGGTTTAGCTGACTCACAGTTCAGCATGACTGGAGAGGCCTCAGGAAACTTACAATCACAGCAGAAGGTGAAGTGGAAATAAGGCACCTTCTTCACAAGGCGGCCAGGAGGAGAAGTGCCGAGTGAAGGGGGAAGAGCCCCTTACAAAACCATCAGATTTCATGAGAACTCATTCACTATCAGAACAGCATGGGGGAACCCACCCCCATGATTCAATTACCTCCACCTGCTCTCTCTCTTAACACATGGGGATTACGGGGATTACAATTCAAGATGAGATTTGGGTGGGGAACAAAGCCTAATTATATTAATAGAAATAAAAAGGATTGTAAATACACGTAATAAAATCACAAACAAACACACACATACAATATTATGTCAGCCTTAGTGAATGCGTAGGGCTGATCATTTTATTGTAATCAGTGCTTAAAATAACAATGTGAGCTTGCCGGGCATGGTGGCTCATGCCTGTAATCCTGGCATTTTGGGAGGCCGAGGTGGGTGGATCACCTGAGGTCAGGAGTTCAAGACCAACCTGGCCAAGATAGTGAAACCCCATTGCTACTAAAAATACAAAATATTAGTCAGGCGTGGTGGCAGGCGCCTGTAATCTCAGTTACTCAGGAGGGAGGCTGAAGCAGAGAATTGCTTGAACCCAGGAGGTGGAGGTTGCAATGAGCCGAGATTGCGCCACTGCACTCCAGCCTGGGCGACAGAGCAAGACTTGGTCTAAAAAAAAAAAAAAAGTGAGCTGAGGTTATGTTCTTTATTTAACATTAGAAGAATATTTGCTGGTTATAAAGTACCACAACTTTTACAAGATATCATATTTTCTAATTGCAAATACAATACTTGCTTATTGTGGAAAATTTGGAAAATCATTATCTCACCAACTAGAAAAAGCTGACCTGAATGGTTTGCTGAAGATCCAGATTATAACTTGCATTATATATTATGTAATCCATTGTTTTGTTTAGCAACAGATTATGTACATTATCCATGTTGTTGGATATTTTATGCAGCATTACTGTTGCTGGTTTGCAGAGTACGAATATACCATCACTTACAACCTCTGATTGTTGGAAATTTAAGCTGTTTTATTTTTTGATATTCTAAGTAGTGTTTCAGTGAACATTTTTCATAGGTACAACTGCATTTGTTTTTAACAAAAGCTTTGTATTATCTTTGATTAGTTCTTCAGGTTAGATTCCTAAGTGGAATTATTAGATTAAATATATGCATATTTTCAAGGCTTTTGATTTTTTTTTTGATTTACATAAAACAAACTTTTTATTTTATTTTATTTTATTATTATTATACTTTAAGTTTTAGGGTATATGTGCACAACGTGCAGGTTAGTTATAACAAATTGGGTTTTTTTATTGAAATATTCCTCTTCTATATTGATTTGCAAAAATGTTTTATGGATTAAGAATATCAACAATACAAAAATTATGACACCTCTTATACATATATTACCATTGTCCTCTTGCCTGAATTGTTTTGGCCTTCCTAGATATTTATAATGAAATTTGACATACAGGAGATTAAAATTCTATGCCTTCAGACTTATGCTTTGAGAAGTTTTCTATATGCTATAATTAAATTAATACTCACACATAATTCCTTTTAATTATTTTACAGTTTTAATTTGCAATTATGACTTTAATCACTTTGGAATTTATTTGAGGGTTACAGATTTGTTTTCACTGAATTGGTTATGACAGACGTGAAGTTGGTATTTAGAGCTGTATTTACTACCTTTTTTTTGTACATTTCACTGATGAATTCAGACATAAAAGAGGCTGGGATTTTAAGAATGCAGAGCAACAAGGAGGAAAGCATTATAATTTTTTCTTTAAAATATTCTAAAGGCACGTACTAGTTTCTATGAATATCTAGAATTCATACAAAGACTGTCTGCAAGAACTTTACTCAAAAATCTTCTGTTAAAATATGTGTCATATAATTGAGATAACATACACTTCCTTGAGGAGGAAATACATTTTAAAAATTTTTTTGTGACAGAGTCTTGCTCTGTTGCCCGGTCTGGAGTGGAGTGGGGTGATCTCGGCTCACTGCAACCTCCACTTCCCGGGTTCAAGCAATTCTCCTGTCTCAGCCTCCTGAGTAGCTGGGACTACAGGTGCCTGCCACCATGCCTGGCTAAGTTTTGTATTTTTAGTAGAGATGGGGTTTCATTTTGTTGGTTAGGCTGGTCTTGCACTCCTGACCTCAGGTGATCCACCTGCCTTGGCCTCTCAAAGTGTTGGGATTACAGGCATGAGCCACCATGCCCGGCCGGAAATACATTTTTTGTTGTTGATTGATATGCCTCAGTTTTCATTTGTAAGAATTTTCCGTATTCTAGGATATATAATCAATATATATGAAGGGATAATTTAGAGCCTGAAAATCATTTTTAGTTCCATAAAAAGCTTGAGCATATGAGGAAAGAGACATGAGTTAATGCAATGACAAACTTATAGTTTATGTTAGGTATCAAATTGAGAATCTAGTAATTCCAATTGCATATTTGAATTAATCGTCCATCAATTATTTTGAATTTAGGCAGGCTTAACAAAGAAAGTAAAATCGGATGGATTGTTTAGCTTAAATAAACCATGACGATATGACTGAGAAGGTTTCGCATCCTACCTGCTAGGTTCAGACTGAGCTCTGTACCTTTGATTGTTGATGCATCTGTAAGAGCAGATGAATGAGAAACTGGTTGAAGACCCTAAGGTCAAGAGAAAAAATGGCTGCTTTCCTTTCCTGCTTCACCTTTTAAGTTGAGAATTGCTTTTAATCATAGGGTATGTTTCCCTAAAACACACTAACTCAAAGACATTGTTCCTTCTTGTTGCAGATTATGTGTCACTGACCCTATCCACTGGGGATGGTTTTTTAAAATTTTAGTTTTAGAAAACTGTATTGACTGAAGGCCCAATTAAAACTCCTTTCAAAACATTCAGCAGTCTCCCTCACACCCTCACGGTGGTTAGAGAATTAATGAAGCAGCACATCGGCAAACTAAGCACCATCCACCTAACAGACTTCCTCAGTGAGAGTAGGATTTGCCACCTCAGTGGTTCTCTGCCCTAAGATTTCACAGCCCACACGGGAGTTGCTCATAGAATGAGAAATTGTTATCTCTACTCTTTCCAGCCCCTGCAGCAAACATACTTTATTTTCAACTAAGGGACAACCCTCTATGTCATCTTAAAAATATAATAGGTCCACTTAAGCACTTCCAACAATTAAAGTTTCAGCTGTAAACAGGAATTATGTGATATGACATTCTCAATGTGAAATCTAATATAACAATTAAGGAGATATATTTTAAAAGAAACAAATATGATGGGCAGAGAATAAACAGTTTGGAGAAAATTATCTAGAGGATAAATCCAGGGCTCATGAATAAACTTCATATTTATCTATATCCTTAACATGTATTCATTCCTTTCAAATGCAACATTCATTCAACTCCGTTTTTTGAGTTTTACTTGGGACTGTGCATGTTCTACCTGCTGTGGATGTAGCCATTCTGGGAACAGGAAAAAACCCTTGCCTACATTGTAGAAAGGAAGACAATCAATAAAAATCAATCAATCAATCAATTATGCAGTGATTCAGTGGCAAAAGTGCTAACAAGGAAAATAAATAAAGGAATGGTGCTAGAAGTTGCTGCAGGTGATATGGAGATAGTTTAATTACACCTTTATATAAAGCGGCTAGACAAGGCTCCCTAATATTGAATTTGCTTCAGTTGCCAAATATGGTAAGGAAATAATATGGAGCATGGTGTGGTGGTGGTGAGGGTGGGAATGCCAGATAGAGGGAAGAGCCAGGGCAAAGCCATGGGCCGGAGCAAGCCTGGCAAGTTGGGGGAACAGCTAAAGGCTTGGCAGGAATGGAGTGAACCAGGTGTCAAGTAGGAGAACACGGAGGAGTTCAGACCCTGGCGAGTTTTGCAGCTTATTGTAATGACGTTTCCCCTGAATAGGAAGTGAAGCTACTAAAGGGTTTTATTGAGAAATGTTTAGATGATTGATCCATGAACTGATTAAATGAGTAAAGTAAGCAGTCTTTATGGCCTCTTTAGTCACCCGGATACCCAGAAAGGCATGAAGAGAAGGCACTATTGCCCAGGGCAGAGTAGAGTTGTGACTCCCTTCACTCCAGGTGAGGCTTGGTGCAGGATGAAGGTTACGAGCATGGTAGTTAACTCAACAACAGCCCATCAGGTCCATGGAGCCGTCTGTCCACTTCATTTCATTTGGGGTGGGCATTGTGGGGTGTGACAGAAAGAGAGATGTCAAAGATGATTCACACTTTTTGACCTGATCAACTGGGAGGGTGGAGTTGTTACTAACTGAGATGGGGAAGACTATTGGAGAACAGGCTTGGCGAGAGAATTTGAGAAGCCCAGTTTCAGGTCTGTTACACTTGAGACATCTATTAGACATTTAAGTGGAGAACGTAAGTATACAGTTGTATATGTGAATCTGGAGTTCCATGGGAGGCTCAGGTTGAAGATATTAATTTAGGAGTCTGAAAACATAGATATTACCCTCACTGTGGTCCCACTTTAGCCTTAGCTAAAGTCCATGACTCTACTAGCTAATTTGCTTTATTTATTCTTCTCAAGATTCTATTTTGCTGCATCTGAAATTTTGCTCACATTGTTCTGAAATCTTCTTCCCTCTTTTTTCCATTCATCAGGCTCATACCAATTTTTAAACTCCTTCCTTTATGTAAGGTTTCCCTCAGTTATCCTAGACTGGGGATTTGTTTGTACCTTTTTGTAGTGCTTCTTATTATCTTGCACTGCTATTTGATTCTTGCTTCATAAATGTTTGTCTATAAATTTTCTTACTTTGAAGGAGAAGACTAAAGATTGTACATATTTTCATCTTTCAGGAGCTTGGAACATTGCTTTGTCTAAAGTAGATGCTCAAAAATACGTATTAACTGTAGCTGTGATGACACTGTACTATACTTTAATAAATGATCATAACTTCCTTCTGTTTACTGTAATAGTGTTTATCTTGTTTGTGTTCTAGAGTTATTTTATTATCTCCTTCATTAAATTTTGTTACTAATAAGTAAACTTTCATTTTTTCCCTTGATTATCTGTATTTTTTAATTGCAAAATCCTTAGTTGACTTGAAATAAATAGTTAATTGATTAATTAAAATAGTCAAATGACACTACCTGAATTCAGCATGTAGTCTTATACCTGACGTAGATTTGACATTTATTTGTTTATACCATCTCCTTCATCAGTTTATTGGTCACTGCATAGTTATTTACAGAACCTGCACACAAACACACATTCCAACAGGTGAAGATGAAACATTTCAGCCAACAAACAATACTTTTTTCTCTAAGTATTAATAAAAACAAGTAGACCTCAAACTCAAAAATAAGTATTAATATGGATTAGATATTATCTCAACTATACTACCCATTTCTTTTTAACAATCTTTATTTACAGCTTTTGTCTAACTAAAATCTTCATTGAAATTCCTACAGGTACTTTACCAAATGTTGGTATGCATTAAGAAAAATGGAATTTGCAAGTTTGAACTATGCTTTTCAACAAGCAATCAAAACTTTAAATTTAGAATTCATTATTAAAATGTGTCAAAGTTGAAACATTATGAATCAAAATCTTAACTTAGAACCTGCCATTTCAATTTTCCCCCCTCACTCAGCTAGGGCACCATATACCATTGGTAACTTACCTATTAAATGTCATTCTAAAAGTTCAGAAAAAGACAAACAACAGCTTCTATAGTAAAGATTAGGCTAAGAACTAGCAACCCAAAGTATTTCTACACTCTAATTAGATATAACTTATCTTCAGGGATACCATATGGAAATATCACAAGGAACAAAACAGAAAAGCATGCATAAGTTTTTTTGTAATATTTGTCACCTAGGAGCTGTGACTTCTGCTTTGAGGATGAGCATGACCTACTCATTATTATCTTGCTTTATATTGCACCTGGCTGGTTTTGGTCCTGCCAAGTTACCAAAGTCATTTTTCTGATGTACCTAATTGTGATGTTCTACACTCTGTCAATTAGCTATAAATTACTTGAAGGTAGAAACTGTTTGCCAGCAATGGTTGCTCCAATGTCTAATGGGTCAGGATTCAGAATTAATATTATTCCTTACATATTTTTGATATTCCCTACCCAATAACAGTAAGCACTGCCCTTCATAGCCCTTTAGTGCAGGGATGGATGTTCACTGATCCATCTTTAGACTCTGATTCTGCCTTTCTTTTATCACAAGCATGAACTTGCAAGAAAACTAATGGGGAATGAAAAGGATTTTCCCTGTACACAGAATGAGAAAGAAGAACTCGTTTTTAAATACGTTATGTCAGATAAATAAAAAGATGTTTTATACATCCAGAGAGGATAATCTATATCCATATCCGGTATCCAGTCAAGTTTCTATAGCTAATGAAAAATTCAGAAAATAGAGACTGGACATACATAAAACAAGTGTTTCAATCTCTGTGTTATAGGTTTAAATGATTCTAATGCTTATTGGTCTTATCCTGTAATAAAAGGAAGTCATAAAAATATATTTCATTGATTTTGTTTGCTACCACTGTGGATATATATATATATATATATATATATATATATATATATATATATATAAAAACATATATAGCCATTCCCCCAAAGGACGTAAACACATTTCAAACAGTAATATTCAAAAGAGTGAATGGTTTTTACTTTTTGAAAACAAAGTTTTCTATGCTTTCGTTTGAGTCTCACTTACATACATTGGACGATCATGTGGACTGGCCAAATATGGGAGAAAGAGGCAGGAAGATAGGTAGAAGGAGTGAGAAGAGATCAGGACACCCAGAATGTAGGGTTCCTAAGGACCTCCATTGAATGGTCAGGGGATATGTCCACCACAGAAAAATTGGTGTCATCAAAATTAGATTCCGAATTCTTGGCAAAGATTAGAAGAAAATGGTCAAAGCTGGAGAAGTGATGCAGAAGGGGGACAAAGCCTAATTGTGAAAAGAAAAATGAGTCAAAATCAGAAGAAAAAACAATAAAGAATGAGCGAAACTACAGAAAGCAAGCGAGTTAGCAATCAGCCCATTAAAAATGGCATTGTTTCTGGACCCAGGCCAGAAGTCTGACTGTAATGAACTGATATTAGAATAACAAAATTTGGTATATGAATTTTTTCAAGAAGCATGCTTATGTTGTTCAATTAATGGGACGTGATTCCAGGATTCAGTGCTTTATAAATATGTAATACTCTCTTGCAGAACAAAATTATTTGATCTTTTCTAAGTGTGTACAGGCCCTGCAAAATTCAGAGAAAGTTTAGGGGCAGGCATGTGTCACTGTTGCTATGACTTATTAAATCATGCAAATCATCCCACCCCCTTTCTTGTCAAACAAGTTTAACTCCCCTGTGAGTTTAATTACAGTCAATAATCTGGATTGGTGGGCTGGTGTGTGGAATGCGCATCTTTACTAATACAGAGGCTCTTTGTCACAGCGCTGCTCTGACCTGTCATGATATAGTAATAGAAAACTCTGCAATTACAATAAAGCAGACAGAAAGTTGATAAATGAGGTTTTGGATTACAGCATTTAGGAACCCACAAAAATCAATTACGGTAAATATTTCCAGAAAACTCACCTGACAGTCCTGTGAGAGTTTTTACTACAGTGATTTATTTGTAGAGAGAGAAGCCAAGAAAACATTTTTTCTACCTGGGAAATTTACCAATTCTATAATAATGAATATTCACAAAGATAATAATGACCTCTCTCTTTTACATGTGTTTAGGAGTTTAGTTTATTTTCTGGTAAATGTATCATGTTTCACTCTTTATGCTTTGAATTGAAGCCTCAAAATATCTTATACATCATATTCCTAGACTGAAGCCTCAAAATATTTTATACATCATATTCCTAGACCCTCTGTGATTTTTACATAAGTCCTATTTTCTTTCTCTATTACACAATGGTCAGTTGTTAATCTTTGCCAGAATTATGAAAGTAATCTGGATTTAACAAATGTGACATAAGTTAAATGGATAGTTCTACAACATAATTTCATTAAGCTACACCTTGTTTCACTTATTCATGTGTGGTATATATGCTAATTTTAATATATATAATATTCTGATGCCAGCCAGTATCTAAGCTTTTACAAATTCTATCATAACAGAAACTGTTGGAGTTTTAATACAACTAGTAAAAGGAAGATTATGTCAGCGTAGATCCTTTGATCTCTGCTTGAACAAATATTAAAATAACAGTGATAGCGTTTTTTTGCAAAGAGCTTTAAGTCCCTCAAATTTATGTTATGTTGTATCAAACTAGGTTAGGTCTTCAATGATGAATGCTTTTACTTATGTACCACGTGCCACATTCTATTTTTTTTTAAATCAGGTGAAACCATCAACTCATATTTAGCTTCTTATCAAATATAGCTTCTAAATTCTCTGGTGCTTAATTCATTCTGTTTCCATTAAGTCATATCTTCCCCACCCTGTACTTGCTCACTTGGTTTCTTGGACTCAAGTATAGGACCTTACATTTATCCTTGATTATTTTCATCTTGTTTTCAGCTTATAGCTCTGGCCTATTAAAGTCTTTTTGAATTCAGATTCTGTCACCCAACATATTCATTATCTTTTAAATCTAAGCAAGTTGAAGGAGGTATGTTTAATTTGTAACCCAGCCAGTGTTGCACAGCTGTTCTCCGAAAAACAGAGCATGATTAAACATCATGTGGAGGAGAGGTAATTACTTTCTTTTGTCCCTGGAGAAGATGGTTTCAAAGTCTTGCAAAACCAAGGTATTGAGGAAGCTCAAAGAATTAATCTTCTAAATATTTACCTTCATTCCATATTCATTTCAAACCTTGTTCTATGTAGAAACTAAGCTCTGGTTTGTTTTGTTAAGAGAGTGCCAATTTTCCTCCCTAGACATACTCAAGGTCGGCACAGAAGTTAAACTTCAACCATCTTGAATTTACAGCTTATTTCTTCTTCACTTCCATCACATTTTGCAAGTGCTCCAAGATTAGTTTAAATTGCTAAGTTTAAAAAGCTCAATAATAGAAAAAACATAATGTTTAAAAATATTTCCGCTGAAAATATTTTGGTGCACAAGTTTAGCTTTTCAAATTTGAAATTAGAAAGTTGTGTATCTATTAGTCTGTAACAGCGAGACCACTTAGATTTACATTTCTTTAAAAAAAGGTTTCACGCAATTTTATTAATACATTTGAATATGTATACTATAATATCATTTTGTTTTATTTTCTTTATTTTGGAGCTATACTGGATTTACACTACATTTCAAGCCACTTGGAGATTAGATCTTTTTTTTGATGTATGGGTTCATATTTTACTGGACCTATTTCATGTTCTTAATTCACTTTCTAATGAACTCAATAACTTCATAAACTCTACCATATAAGGAAGAGCATATAATAATAAGACACATTAACTGGAGAATATTTTCTGTAAATATTGTATCATATTTCCTATTTACTGTTTTCTCTATAAAGACCTGACATATTCAGAGTAAATCTAATACAAAACAATACTTAGATAAAATGTATTTAAAACATTAAGAAATAGATGAACTTGTAATAATGGAATTATATTGAACTTGTGAAAATCAAAGCAAATACAACACTTTTGGACAAAACCTGACATGTAGCTCTGATGTATTTGGCCAAGAATAATACGCAGGGACTCAACACCCAATTCCCTATTTACTTTCCAACCAGGGTTACACTTCAATTGCATTGCCTTCTCAGTAGTTGCTGGTGGCTTTTATAGTTCCTGGTGAATCCAGAGTCCTGAATGACTTTCAGTGATGCATTAGAAGCTTGAAGAATGGGATGCAATAGCAGTATGTGCTTCAGCAATAGCAACATCCCCTTAAATGCTGTTTATGGGATAGTTTGTGCTAACCAGCAATGTAGTACAAGAGGAGCTTGATACGAGAATGGAGAGAAGGAGGAGAATTTATTCTCCTCCACACAGAAATTTATTGTAGGTCCGATCTATGATTTGGATACTGTAGTTCATGTACAGTGTCTATCTACAGTTAGTATTACTGTGCAAAAAATTAGCCTGGAAAGCTGACAAGTCTAAACTAAGATATAAGACATTTCTCCATTTCCATTGCAAATAATTTAATTTATAACATGAATTAAAATCACATTAAATGAACTTTAATGTTGTTGTACACAATAGTTTGATTTAATGTTGCATATTAGAGGCTAAATAGAAATTAAAATGCAGCATAACATTTGCATAGTAATAAAACTTCGCTGATTCTTTTTGTAAATTTGCCAAACGTCCATATAACTAACTCAATTTTAAAATTCATTCATTCATTTAGTCATTCCGCTCTTCAGCAAACTAAATGCACTGCTGAATGTAGTAAGCACTTGGTAACATTTATCTGACAGGTCAGGATATTGTTTTCTGTGGCCAATTCAAGGTTCATTAACAGAACACTGTTAATGACTGTTGGTCAAATAAGCCCTATTCTTCTATTAATACACTAGGTGTTGGATACATGTTCTGAATTTCTTTGTTTTTTCTTTTTCTTTCTTTCTTTTTTTTTTTTTTTTTTTTTTTGAGACTGAGTCTCGCTCTGTCGCCCAGGCTGGAGTGCAGAAGTGAAATCTCGGCTCACTGCAAACTTCGCCTCCTGGGTTCAAGTGATCCTCCTGCCTCAGCTTCCTGAGTAGTTGGGATTATAGGCATGCGCCACTACGCCAGGCTAATTTTTGTTGTATTTTTAGTAGAGATGGGTTTTCACCATGTTGGACAGGCTGGTCTTGATCTCCTGACCTCGTGATCTGCCCGCCTTGGCCTCCCAAAGTGCTGGGATTACAGACGTGAGCCACCACGCCCGACCCATGTTCTGAATTTCTGCAGCAAGTGATTCTTGAGCTATTTATTAAATATTTATCATAATTTCTCTTATATTGGTATATGTTTCGATATACACAAATTTTCTCTTATATTTGTATATGTTTAAACATATACCTATATGTTTATAAGTTAAAACACACACACTATGTATGTATACATATATACCCGTGTATACATATGTGTATACTGTACTTGGGTGCTGAGTACAGTACTCAAACTGTACTTGGGTGCTGAGTCCCTATGCATTATTCTCGGCTTTTTGTTGTTGTTCCTGCATGGCACTTGGGGACAGGACTTAGACCAGAAAATTTTACAATGTTTTATTGTCATGGATATTCATTACATTTTATTTTTATTCTTTTACAATGGAGACAGAGTGTATCACTATATGCTTTGAAAATGTAGTTTCTACTTATAATCAGAGATGTTAAATCATTAGTCTCAGGTCATTCTTCTTGTGTTCTTATATTTTCTGATCACCTACAATTTGTCAGACACAGCTTTAGGTGCTAAGAAGATAATAGTGAGCCACACTGATAAGCTCCTTTCCTGATGAAACTCATATTTTAATGTAAAAGTGCAAGTAAATAAAACAATTCCAGCTTGCGATACATTTTAAGAAGCGTAAAAATGTGATGCAGGGGAATTTGAAAAAGCACAATAGAGGGAAGGGCCCACATTTGATGGTATAATTAGGAATAATCTCTGCAATAAGTTGATTTTTAAATGGGGGCTTGAAAGATAAAGAAAATAGAGCTAACCACTTGGGCTGAAGAACACTTGAGACATAGGAAAAGCAAAGGCTCTGGGTGAGGAAAATGCTTGGGGAATTTTAGGAACTATTTGAAGGTCCCTGTTGTTGGAACAAAGCCGAGTGGGCTGTTCAAGATAGGATTAGAAAGATAGAAAGACAAACTACGTGAACTGAGGAGAAGAAAGTCCTAGAGAGATGCTGAACACATAATTAACATTAAAAAACCAATTTTTCTTTAGTAAGTCAACAAAAACTAACTTGAAAAACATGACAGAAAAGTAGATCCAATGGCCCAGTGCGGTGGCTCTTGCCTGTAATTCCAGCACTTTGGGAGGCCCAGGCAGGTGGATCACTTGATCCGCACCCAAGAGTTTGTTCAAGACCACCCTGGCCAATATGGTGAAACTCCGTCTCTACTAAAAATACTAAATAAATAAATAAATAAATAAATAAAATTAGTTGGGCGTGGTGGCGGGTGCCTGTAGTTCCAGCTACTTGGGAGGCCGAGGTAGGAGAATCACTTGATCCCAGGAGATCACGCCACTGCACTCCAGCCCTGCCGACAGAGCGAGACTCCATCTCAAAAAAAAAAAAAAAAAAAAGAAAGAAAAAGAAAAGTAGACCATTATAATATCTGAGAATGAATCTAATAAGGGCATTAAAATCAATAAAACAATAATGAAAGATATAAAAGAATGTCTGAATAAATGGGAATATCATCTGTACTCATACATGGGTAAGAATCAATATTACTATGACTCTTAATTACCCCTCCTCCCCCAAATCTATAGTTTAAAATACAATTTGCATTTAGTGGTCTACAAAGTGAGGCACTCTTTTAGAAACAGCAGGTCTGATCATCTGGAAAATACAAGGTGATCTTGAATGTCATTTATATCAAACTTGCTTTTCAGCATAGCCCAGTTCCAACTGAGGTTTTATTTTACAGAATTAGACCAAATTCTGGATGCATGTAAAATTCAAGTTTGAGTGCACAATTATGTAAACTGTACATGCCTTGATCATTTTGGACTCATTCCATAAAATATGAAAAGCAGGAGGAAACAAAAGTGATGTAAAAATGCCAAGGATCTTTTGGAAGGTTCATGTACACTGTGCTTAGAATCCTTAGCAGATGTAACTAAAACTGAACAGAAGTTCTGACAGTGACAAACTTTCGATGTTGGCCTGGGATTTGTACCTGCCACTGACAACTTCTGTTCACATTTTATCAGCAACATCTGTTACACTAAATAACGGGTAAAAGATACAATAAAGTGAGGCACAGAGCATACAATATCAACAGTTGAGAATGCTGGATTTGTCTTCTATCTTTGCTTAAGCTACTGTGAGATCTTGGACACTTCATGTAACACAGAATTTCTTCATCTGTAAAACTTAGAAACAAGATTAGAGAGTCTCCAGGATCCAAAGCCTGACTGAACAGAGCTGGCTGTCTGCAGCAGGAAGAATATCAGGTCATGGTTGAAGGTCTGTCTGAAATGCATAGAGACGTGGGGGAGTTAGGTAGGAGTAGGGACGGAATTGAATACTTGTCTTCATCAAAATCAGGAAAATTGGGCTCAAGAATGCATAGATCATCTTAACTAAACAATTTCTATGACTGTTCCACTTTCCTTTACACAGAGAAAACCCATGATGAACATCTGCTGATTTGAAAATATTTTCTTAATGTTCATTTCTATTTCATTCAAACCATTCAGCATACTGAAATGAATCAGTCAAGTTATTGAACACATGACGTAGTGGGGCAAAGGGAGAATGAGTAGAATGAGTGGAAGAAGTCCCTTGAGCACAATCTGAAACAATCACCTGCAGCCATCAGTTGTTGGGAAATGACAGTAGCAGTCAGAATACTTTGGCATGCAGTAATTAGAGATGGAGAGGCATAATTTCAACTAACATGTTCTATTATTAGTGTATTTCAGCAGCAGAGCTGCTAAGAGAACAAAGGCAATAGTCCGTCTGCTTGCACCGAATTACTTGAGGCAGCAGGACCTGTTTATACCCTGCTGTAAGCCAGTGTTCACACCACACGCACGGCACAAAACTGCTGTCACCAAGGTGACAGCCACCCCCACAGTGGCTGTGTGCAGGGATAAACAATAGAATGAAGGCAACAAGGCAGCTGAAAACAGCAATTATCTACAGCATTGGCCGTGACCCCTTAAGCCTCCCTAGCCAATACCACACCCCCTACCTGTCTACCATAGCACAGAAAGGAGAAAAGATGTATAATAAAAAGGTGATTAAAAAATAGTTGTAGAGGAGAAAAATAAAAAAGAAAAGGAATAACATTTCTGAGCAATCACTATATTTAAATTTAAACATTGATTATCCTTTTTCATCCATATAAAGAAATGAACTGATTTTCAGAAAGGTTAAGTTCTCTGCTCAGAGTTACAACGAATATAAAATATGTTTGATGTAAAGCCCAATGAACATTCTGCTATACTATTCAGCCATTAAAGGTAGAAGAGAAAAGGGGAAGAAGAAGAGAACAATGTCCCAAATAATGAAGTGCTGCTCCATTTCTCTTTCATACTATCTCATAAGTATCAACACCTAGAGGGGAATGAACCCCAGGACTCAGAGCTACCCACCCCTCCATTTACAGGCATTACTATGTATTATCAAAACAGAAAAATCAGCAAATATGAGATATTTTGTCTTCATTATTATTAGAGCACCTAGGGAAAAAAATTAGAATTGGGAGTGACTTCTTTGCATAGAATGGAGAGGAAAATTGGGAGAAAGAATTTAATTCTTAAAGGTATCTCTAGAAAATTCACTTATGTAGAGCATTTCTTGCTCCAAGACAAAAATCACATGTATGAAGTATTATTGTATATAATGCTCAATATCAAATGGTTATTATGTGCCATGATTTCTCTAAATATGTTACAGGATTATATTTAAATTTTCTTTGGCTAATTAAAATTCTGAAATTTTATTTTATTTTAGTTGCTAGTAACATCTATACAATTTGGACACCAAAAAACAAAAGGCTACTTATTAATTCAATGAGTCTCTGAGCAACATTTTTGCCCACAACAATCTCAGGCAACGCTCCAGTCACAACTTACGCCTGTCATTTTCTGTAATTAAAAGTACACAGTCATATTTATGCATTCTGCCTCCTAGCAGCTGCAGTTAGATTAACTGTGAACAAAGAAAACATTTTGACACAGTTAATTACATGGCTGTTCTCCTTTGCTAGCAAATACCAGCTACCTCCTCAAACGAATAGATACGTTTTTGTTATTTTTCTTTTATACAATAATAGAAATAGCCATAAAAACTTTAGTTTATACTTACAAAGACGTTTAACCCTATCAATTTGATTCAATAAACATTAAAACTGTCTGGAAACTCAGTGAAGACACAGGAATACCACATTAAAATGGTTTGATTAAAGTGCTCTATTTTGGGGGGCAAAATTTCAAGTATTTCCTTTTCATTTCAGATGAGGAGAAAGATAGAAATAGAATTTAGTTTCACCTTTGCAACAGATTAGACATTAAAGTTAATCTCCACATGTCTCATCTTGTGTGTGAAGGCAACACTGTTTTTCAGGAAAGGCCTCACCAAGCATTGCATTTATATGCTGGAAGGGTTTTCTTCATAGTGGGAACTAAAATTGCCCAGCAAAACTGGGTTTTTCAGTGCAGAGAGGGAAAATTTGCAGCCAAGGCACCTGACTCAGGCCACGAAATGAACATGGCAATCAGTGGAAGAGGACGCCCATACTCTAGTTTATTACATGAAATCCCAAACAAACCTGGGACTAAGGAGGGAAAGGTCATTTCTGATCATTATTTTCAGTCCTTTGTAGGGGAAGATTTTGGGGAGTAAAAGAGCAATAACTGAGGAACAGATGTTCAACCCAACCTTTAAAAGGCCTGTGTCAGATAAGAGCATTGCAAAGACACATAGGGAAATGCCACCAATGTGAGCCGTAGTTGTCTTACTTTCTAAATTCATTTTAATCGGTGTGATTCTGTCTTCCTTTCTCTCTCTCTTCATCCTCCCTCTCCCAAATTCCTTTACTACTCAAAATTTCAAAAATAATAGAACAAAGAAGATAGGTATAAACCAGGGGAAAATGTATTGGGGGAAAATGCAGAATGGTGCTTGTAACTAAATGCACAGAGGATTTGGGTCTTCAGAGACCTTTTATAAAATTTGGTAAAAATATACAACAATGCACTGACATCTACTTAGTGGTTATTAGAATGAACTTTGGAGTCAAACTCATTTGCTTGGTTATTTCATAGCCCTAAGTCTTGTTTTCGTCATTTGTAAGATGGGGTTGTCTTTGTCTCACAAGGCTGTTGTGAGTATCCAGAAAGACCATGTATATAAGGTGCTTATTATACCATATAACAAACCTTTTTTATATGGCTCCTTTCATTATATGCAGTAAGAAACAAATGCACACCTTAAAGTAGAAGAAAAACAAGCAGTCAAATAAATGCTTAGTGATTCTCTTAGATGAGTGACGCTACTTAAATCTTAACATTTTTTAGATTTATGATGGAAAAGAGGTCTTTGAAAAGTTCATGGAAAATGCATTTATGAAAAACTATAGATGGATTTCAAAAAATTTTTACACCAAAATAAACTCTTACTAAATTATTATAATGTGTATAAACGCAATCTAGTTTGAAGAACTAAGAAAGATAAAGTATCCATTTGAAAAGACCCCCTGTGAAAGCAACATGAATTCTGCTAAAATTAAGGCAAGAACAAACATTACATTTATGGTGAAGCTTCAATGGAAGAATGGTGAAATCATTGATGCTTTATAAAAAGTTTATGGGGACAATGCCACAAAGAAATCAGTTTACAAATGGATGACTCATTTTAAGAAGGAATGAGACAATGTTTAAGGTGCAGCCCATGGTGGCAGACCATCTACATCAATTTGTGTAGAAAAATTTAATCTTGTTAATGTCCTTTTTCTTAAAAAAAATTAGTGCCCTATTTAAGGAGGACCAACAGTTAACAGCACAAACAATAGCCAACACCATAGACATCTTAGTTTGTTCAGCTTACACAGCTCTGACTGAAAAAAAATTGAGCAAACTTTCCACTTGATGGATGCCAAAACCAATGTGCCCACATCAGCTGTAGACAAGAGCACAGCTTTTATGGAAACGAGTGGGATCAAGACCCTGAAGCATTCCTTTGAAATATTGTAACCGGAGATGAAACATGGCTTTACTAGTATGATCCTGAAAACAAAGCAGAATCAAAGTAATGGCTACCAAGAGGTGGAAATGGTACAATCAAAGCAAAAGTGGACTAGTCAGAGGCAATGGTCATGGCAACAATTTTTTGGAATGTTCAGAACATGTTGCTTGTTAACATACCAGATGGCCAAAGAACAATAGCATCTGCCTATTATGAGTGTTTTGAGAGTTAACCAAAGCCTTTGAGGAAAAATGCCCAGGAAAGCTTCATCATGACAATGCTTCTCCACCACCACAATGCCTCTGCTCATGCCTCCCACCAAACAAGGGCAATATTGTGAGAATATCGGTGGGAATTCATTAGACATCCAACTTACAGTCCTGATTTGGCTCATTCTGACTTCTTCTTGTTTCTTAATGTTAAAAAAATCTGTAAAGAGTGCCCATTGTTCCTCACTTAATAATGTAAAAAACACTGCATCAACATGGTTACATTCTTAGGAGCCTCAGTTCTTTGGGGACAGACTAAATGGCTGGTATCATAACTTATAATAAGTGTCTTCAACTTGATGACATGTTGAAAAACAAGTTCATCTTTTTAATTTTTATCTTTTAATTCCATTTGTCCTTGAACTTTTTGAAGTCCTCTTACGTGTGTGTGGTGGGTAGGGTGGGGTAGATGAGTGGGTAGGTGGGTGTATGTGTTTTCATGTGTGGTAAGGGGGACTTCTATGCCTAATGGACATTGTAACCTGTACATAAATGGGAGTTATAAGGTGAATGTCTGGAAACTCAGTTATTATATGTGAGGAAACACTCACTGATGATGCAAGAAATCAGTCTGTGCTGAAGGCAAACAATTTCTTCAACAATTAAATTAAATTCCTCAGGCAGTAGATAACTTATTCATAAGACATATTTTCTGGGTGATTAATGGGACTCTACTGCATGATATATTGACATATAAGACACATATTTTCTGGGTAATTGATGGGAATGTACTGTACAATAAACTATTAAGGTTTTGCATAGATTCATTGCTATGCCAAATAGACATAACTAAGGCTGTTTATGTAAGCTATTCTTCCAATTCATGTGTATCAAGGCTGAATCACATTCTCCTAATTTTAGGATGGCCCACACATCCTAAATTGTGAAATCCAAATTTCACAATGGCAGAAGACCCATTTCCCTAGAACCTTCCCATTTCTTTTCTTTTTTTTTTTTTTTTTTTTGAGACAGAGTCTTGCTCTGTCGCCCAGGCTGGAGTGCAGTGGTGCAATCCCGGCTCACTGCAAGCTCGCCTCCCGGGTTCACACCATTCTCCTGCCTCAGCCTCCTGTGTAGCTGGGACTACAGGCGCCCGCCACCACGCCCGGCTAATTTTTTGTATTTTTTAGTGGAGACGGGGTTTCACCGTGTTAGCCAGGATGGTCTAGATCTCCTGACCTCGTGATCCGCCCACGTCGGCCTCCCAAAGTACTGGGGTTACAGGCTTGAGCCACCGCTCCTGGCTGAAAACCTTCCCATTTCTTTAAGTCTCTTCCTTTACACTTTCATTCTTGGTATTCACTTATTTGAAAATAGTGGCTTCCTGGCTACCAATTATGAACAGTTCCTGACTTTCTCTAAAAATGTCAATCAAATAATTTGGGCAGAACCGATGTAATGATGGCTGGTCAAGTGTAATGCACCTTGTAACACAGTCTGCCTGTCACTGGATCCATTACCAGAGCTACATGCTGGGCTCAGACTCCATCAGGGCACCACACTGGGCAACAGCCAAGAGTCAAGATAATGAGATGCTTCCTCAAAGTGCATCCACAAAGAGGGTCGGTCCTCCACTGGCTTCCTCTTTCCCAACAGAGGAGAGACATGGAGACATTGTGTGCTTTGCATTGTCTAGTATAATCTTCCTGCTTATCTTCTTAGTGTGAAGAGCATCCACAGTCATTGCAAATCACATGTTTTTCCCGAGGTTATTTATTTAGGAAAGTTTCAGTACATACAAAGATGGTGAAATCTGAGTGTTTGCACACAATTAAAAAAATATATTTTGGCAGAGAAAATCTCTAGAGTGAATGAAGGAGCAATGTTTTTTGTTAAATCCCTATAAGTTACCAGTTATTAGAGATACAACTCCAACCAGTTTAAGAATAAAGGAATTAATTTTTTGTTCATAGTGGGAAAATTCAGTAAGGCATGGCTAGATCCAGGGACTTAAATATTATAAAAATGTTTTCTCCTCTTCCTTCTTTACTTTCCTCCCTGTTGGCTTCATTACCTGCCGTTTTTCTCTAAGTGGTACAAAACTGGCTCCCAAAGCTAAAAGACTTTGTATCCTTTAATCTCCTAACCTCAGAAGGAGAGCCTGTTTCCCTCTTCCATATAATCTTTGAAATGTCATACGGTGGTTGTCTCTCCTTGGTTAATAGGCCTTTTGTGTTCAAGAGGACTGGATACACTGATTGCCTAGCCTGACATGTACACTTACAGGGAGGCAGGAGTCTTGCTGACAGCCCCACTAAAATCACTTAAACTAGAGAAAGAGCAATTCCTATAAGAAGAATAAAAGTACTTATTAATGACAGGTTTCAAATATTCTCTGGAATATGTCATCTGTAAATTAAATATTGGACTTGATAATTTTACGTGTGTAAAAGTTGTTTCATGGCATCTTTTGCTTTTATTTCAAGGACGACTGTGAAGCCAAGCTGTTAGTCGGCATCCTGGGAACGGCAGCACACTTACATAAAACTATTTTGTCAAGTTTTTTAATCCAAAAACTTGTATGGTCTCTGTTTCTCCAAGTCCCCCACACAGTTGATTCTATGCAGGAAAAACCCATTGCTGCCAGTAGTTTCTCAAGTTTCCATTTTGTTTTTCAAGGCCAAGATAAAGAGGGGAGAAAAAAAAAAGAAAATAAATCAAGAACTCTTCTTCTAAAAGCACATGTGCTAAGAGATCCAGTTCTGAAGTTGTCATAGTGAGCAAAAGAATGCCAAGCCTTGCAGCTCAGTGGGCCAAATTCTGTTCTCAGCCACATGTCCGCAGCTTCCATTGATATCAATGGGAGTTGTGTGTATATGTGAACTGAGGACAGAAGTTGGCTGTGTATAAATAGCTCTGCAATGGTGAAAATCTCTTCTTGTGCGTCTGGTACAACAGAGGTAGTCTTTTGCAGTTAGTGGCTGCTTCCCTCTCTAGTAAAGTAACCAGGCAGTTTCAAGAATTCCTGTATCAGAATATTTGATAGCAATTATTTTGTCTAAAAGGTTTCAGTCAGGGGTACAGGGAACAGTATTTGCCCTAAACTTCTTTCATTTTCCAGTAGCAAATTCAAGACAGATTTAACAATCAGTTGCAACACCAGCCTTCACTGTTCCTTGGCTGAGCTGTCTATCTGCTAATTGACTGATTGATATGCAGCTAATTGGGGGGTAGTGTGGGAAGTCAGTATGCTCATTAAGCAGTTAAAAACAGTGTCTAAAGCAAAGTATTTACTTTCAGACTGGCTGTTGATGCAGCAGAGCTGTATGACATAGTAGGTCTTCCATGGCAACAAGGTTCTGACCTCATCAAGCAGGACACAGGCAAAGCCCTTGGCACTCTCAGTTTGCCATTTTGCCAGCACCCCCAGTCTGGTAGTCAGCGTTGGTGTTAGGCTGAGCCATCTTTTCAGGGAGTCTCAGATGAAAGTTTCTTTCAGAGCACAGATAAGGGTAGATTCTTTCACTATTCATTAGAAACAGGAGATTTCCAACATTTTTATATGAAGGGTTCCAGACCATGAAAGTTACCTACAGGTAGATGATTTTCAAATCCTTCTCTTCAATCCATGTCCCAGTTCTAAATTCCAGACTGGCTTCTGGGCATCTCTACCTGGCTGTTCAATACACACCTTAAGTTCATCTGAAGCTTAACTTTTATTCCTGACTCAGAAAGTGTCTTCTACTTTGGTCCCTATCTTAGCTGGAACTCCTTTCCCCTATGACTCAAATCCAAAAACTGTCAGTAAGCCACAATTCCTCTCTTTTCCTTGTCCTATGTGTAATCAATAATAAGCTTAGTTAATTTTACCTATTAAATCTCTCTCTTTCTGTCTTCTTATATTGATTCCCTTTTCCTGCCATGGTAGGGTGAGTTAAAGCACAGGCTTTAATGTGATTAACAACTGGGTTTGAATCCCACTTTTGTTAGCTTTTTGTGGGGTATTTCTTTTTTAAGGGCACATCTGTCTAAACTTTGGTTTCTTAATTTGTGAGACGGAATGACATCTGCTTTGCAGAGCTAACTAATAGAGACTAAATGGAATTATATATGTAAAGTGTTGTTATAGTTGCTGACACATAGCCAAGTTCCAATAAATGGTGGCTATTATAAAACAGAGACCTCATCCTTTCTTACTTAGCCTATGGTAGCAGTCTCTGCATACAGTGTTGCCCCTCTTCCATTCTCCATTTGCAGCTGGAGCAAACTTTCTAGATGCAAATTATTCCACATTATACATCCAAATATATTTTGTGTGACAAACAAGTCCTCATGTCACTCATTCTTCTGTCACTCATCCATCTCCAATTGCACTCCTTCTTAGCTTAACATGGTACTAAATCGTACCCCCATCTAGCCAATTGGAAAACTAGTATTTATTACTTAAAGACCCATCTTAAAATGGTTTGTTCTCTGAAATTTTCCCTGATCCCACTCCAAATAGATTTAACACCTTCCTTAATTCCATCACTATTTCTTGAAGTATAAAACTTATATACATCTACTATAAGTTTTATTATACTGTATTGGTATTACTTGTTCCATAAATCTGTTTTGCAGGTCAGACTATTCTATGGTCTTTAAAAATGCCATAAAAAAGAGACATTAATTAAATATATCTCTTTATTATTCTCTCCCAAGCATTTAGCCCAGTGCTGCTTTAGTTTTCTATTGCTGCTCCAACAAATTTATACAAATATAATGACTTAAAACAGATGTATTATCCTACACTTCTATAGGTCAGAAGTCTGGCATGGGTCTTACTGGGCTAAAATCAAGGTGTCAGAAGAAGAGCTGTGTTCCTTTCTAGGGGCTCTATAATTTTTTTTAATTTTTTTTTTATTTTTTGAGACGGAGTCTCTCTGTCGCCCAGGCTGGAGTGCAGTGGCCCGATCTCGGCTCACTGCAGGCTCCGCCCCCTGGGGTTCATGCCATTCTCCTGCCTCAGCCTCCCGAGTGGCTGGGACTACAGGCATCCGCCACCACGCCCGGCTAATTTTTTTTTGTATTTTTAGTAGAGACGGGGTTTCACTGTGTTTTTAGTAGAGACAGGGTTTCACTGTGTGAGCTAGGATGGTCTTCATCTCCTGACCTCATGATCCGCCCGCCTTGGCCTCCCAAAGTGCTGGGATTACAGGCGTGAGCCACCGCGCCTGGCCTATAATTTTTTTTTTAACTCATTCACTGTTGTTGGCAGAATTTAGTTTCTTCCTGTTATAAGGATTGAGGTCGCCATTTCCTTGCTGGTAGTCACCTGAGGACTGTTCCCAGATTCTAGAGACTGCCTGCATACCTTGGTTTATGACCTTCCTCCTGCATCTTCCAAGCCAGCAACGGTAGGGGGAGTCTCTCTGTGGCCCTTTCCCTGACCTAGTCTTTTACCTTCCTCTTCTAGTTTTAAGGAACTAGGTGATTGGAGAGCCCTGCTAGAAATTCCAGAATAATCTTGCTGTTGTAAGGTCCTTAATCTTAATCCGATCAGCAAAGTCTCTTGTCATATAAGAAAACACATTTACAGCTTCCACAGTTACGGTTAGGGTTAGGGTATGGACATCTTTTGGGATGCATTATTTTTCCTATCAGCAGAGCCTAGCATATTTTAGATGATTTATAAACAATGCTTGTTGAAAAAAAATACATGCAGATGATATTAAATATGTCTCTTTTAAGTATATTAGACCATTTTTAGGGCCATAGGTAAATTGTATAATCTGTTATTCTTATCTGATGTATTTGTCATAACTTTTCATAAGTGTTATTTTTTCTAGATCTCTGCCCTGCATGGGGCCATGCAAATGAATTATAACTAAATAGACCAGATGAATTTTCTATGATCTCCAATTTATCATATATTATCAACATTAGTAAAGGCTACAGAGAACTACTAAGAGTCTCTGATTCAGTCCTTTTTTGTTAATACTTGCAGAAAAATTTATCTTTTGTATACAAATACAAGCTCATACATTCATTCTAAAACTATCTGAGTGTCTGTATGTGCCAAGCTTCGTGAAACGTGGTAGGTAAAGAGTGGTGAATTAAACATGGTCCCTCCCTTAGAAGGCTTACAGAGTAACAGATAGGTAACTAAAAATTAATTACATCTGTAAGACGAGCTGGTGAGGAAAGAGTATATTTGGGGGTAAAATGGTAATAGTGAATATAAGACAGTCTGTTTCTTTAAGGAGATCATATTTATTGCATGGTTGGGAATATAAATATACAGGGAAATCTTGTCATAGCAGTGTAATTTAATAAATAATAGACATATCTTCAAGTTATAGTGATGTATTAAGAAGGAAAAGAAAACTACACTTGAATGAGGCTGGGATGGTTTCAAAGAATAGAAAATTGTTTTAAGTTGTGTCTTGATAGATAAACAGGACTTTTCCAGACAGCCAATTAAGGATGGAGTGTGGAAGGTTTCTAGGGAGGAGGAAAAAACTGAAGTACTTTTCCCAGTTTTAAAGGAGAGGAGGTCAGGAATGCATTTGTGAATAGAGTATCATCTTAGCTGAGACCTGGAGGATGAGGAGCCACTTGTTGGGTTAAGGGGAGAGTGTAGAGTTAGGAATTTTCCAGGCAGAGAGAATGGTATATGCAAAGGATTAGAGGAAGATGAGAATGAGTATCAAGTGTGAGGAACAGAGAAAAATTCAGAAAGATTATGGCATAAAAAGGTGAGGAATTGACAAGAGATGACACTAACAAAGTGATAATAAATCAGATCATGAAAGACTTTAAGCCCCTGAAGAAGTGTGGGCATTATCTGAAAAACCATGAAAATCTATTTGCATGTTTTAAGCAGGGAAGTAAGATGACAGATTTTCATGTTACTCTTTTCCATTATCCTTTAACTAACTGAATTAGCTGTTGGTCTCCCTATCCTCATGACAGAACTAATCTTATTCTTTCCATATCAAAAATTCCTCTTTCATTAATCATCACAATTTCTCTTTTTATCTACACCAAATAGACCATTCAGTATTCTTGAGAAACACTGGCTAATCTTCTAGTCGACAAAGTCACACCCAAGGAAAGCATCAAACTTCTCTGAGGTCAGTATTATGTTGGAATGTGCAGAGGCTGTTCCATAAAGATCTTTATGTGCCCGGCAAGCTGCAGACAACTTCCTGCAGCTCTGCATGTGGGAGAATAGGAAATGGAAGCTGATATCCACATATAAAGATGATGAAGGTATACTGTCATCTGACCCAACCTGGGGATGCAATGGGAGAAATAAAATAACATATAAAGTAGCATTTTGAAAACTTAGGTAAAAAGATTTGAAATAAAGTTCCTGAGGCAAACTTCTCTATGACATGGTTTGTTCTTACAGTGATAGTACATTTATGGTAGTCAGTTACTGCTAAATGAAAAGAAAAATTTAGCAGATAGTTGGATTTGATATGCAAAACATGAGGGTGAAGATATAAGCAGTTTATATGTTTGTCAGAGAATACAGACACAGTAAAGTATAAAAGTCAAGAAACAGAGAAGAAAAAATAACTTGGAAGCTAAAATTCACTGTATTTAAAAAAAAGATGATCAAGGCACCAGAGAAATGAGACCTATCATATCCATCAAAGTTTGTGATTTGGACTCTCTTCTTGAACACTAAATGACTGGAAGAATTTATAAAAGTTATGAGAGAGGCTCAGAGGGGAAAAGTAGGGGAGGGAATGGGGGAGGATAGTGAGGTCAGATTTGATCTGTAAGCTAAGGGAAAAAAGATATTTTTTCAGGTCTTTTTCCTTCACAGTTTTTTCTTTAGTGCCTCTCTGACATTTGTAAAGGCAAAAGGAAGAAGGAAAGGTCTTAAGAATCTCTTCCCAGGCAGTATTTTTTTGTTGTTATTATTATACTTTAAGTTCTGGGATACATGTGCAGAACGTGCAGGTTTGTTATATAGGTATAAACATGCCATGGTGGTTTGCTGCATCCATCAACCCATCATCTACATTAGGTATTTCTCCTAATGCTAACCCCCCACCCCCCGACAGGCCCTGGTGTGTGATGTTCCCCTCCTTGTGTCCATGTGTTCTCATTGTTCAACTCCCACTTATGAGTGAGAACATGTGGTGTTTGGTTTTCTGTTCTTGTGTTAGTTTGCTGAGAATGATGGTTTCCAGCTTCATCTATGTCCCTGCAAAGGACATGAACTCATCCTTTTTTATGGCTGTGTAGTATATACCATGTGCCATATTTTCTTTATCCAGTCTATCATTGATGGGCATTTAGGTTGGTTCCAAGTCTTTGCTATTGTGAGCAGTGCCACAATAAACACACGTGTGCATGTGTCTTTATAGTATCTTTTAAATATGTAGTGATACTATAAAATAATTGACACAGACAATTCAGTTTTGTATTGTACAGTATCAACTATCTGCATGCTAGGTTCAGGAAGACATGAACCACAGCTCAAAACTGTCGTTGCTTTCTGACGCTTTAAAGTATACATTCCAGTGATTTATGTATATGGAAAAGGAGAGGAAAAAAGAATGGAATCTCTCTGTAAAGTGTAAGTTATAAAAGAATAGGCCAGGGAGTAGTAAGGGAAACAGAGAATAAGAAAAGAGATTGTAGAAGGATAGGATGATAGGAGCTTGATGGTGTATTCAGCTGGAATCACTTAATTCCTCTGAGCCATAGAATAATTTAGCACCCAGTGGAAATCATATCCCATTTCAACCTTGGGAAATGAAGTGGGCGACGATGAACTGGTTCGTAAGGCATGAGCTGTGGAGTTCTTCCCGAGCAGGAACATTGTATTAAAGCATTTCAGGATTTATCATGGAGGGATGGTGCCATGGAAGTGTGAGGTCGGTATGGTAGGCCATCTGGTGAGATGCAACTTGTCAATCTCCCAGATGGTTTGTGAAAAGAGAGAGACGATATTGAATTCAGATCAGCATATGAAAACAGCCATGAAATCACAAACTTACCCTTTTTCCCATATACTATTTTGAAAACTTCATTAAGTAAATTTTATATGAGTTTTATATAATCTGAGAGAGCATATATAAAAGTTTTAACTTTCAATGTGGAGCAATATCAATAATGTATACCACATCTGCTTTCAACTCTTTAATAGAGGCAATATTAGTCTTAAGTGGCTGAGTTAGGAGGAAGATAGACAGCTATTCTTTTCATTGACTTATTTGCATTTATCAGAGTTTTCTGAGATTTCTGTATAGGGAGGTCTAGTAGAATTTGGCTATCCAGAATTATTTATTTGCAAAAGAGTGCTCTGAAAAGTCATGGCCATATTTGTGAAAGACATTTCACACTTAAAAAATGTATTTTACAACCATTTGGATGATACCTACAATTAATTCTAAAAATGAATGTGATCACAGTGTGGCATATTTCCAATGTTTCCATAATCCTGGGGCTTCAACATTAACAATGTTCAAGTGTGAGAATTGTGAAATGGTGCATAGTTCTCATTATTATTCCTTGTGTTCTTCAAGTCACAAAGCCCGGTTTTTATATTTGCCTTCTTTTTAGTTAGAACTTGACAATGATTATATAGACTCACATTAAAACTCTCCTTCAACGTAGGATATGTTTCTATAAAGAATGAAACTTTTCTTTAAAAGATTATTTATTTATGGCCGGGCGCGGTGGCTCACGCCTGTAATCCCAGCACTTTGGGAGGCCGAGGCAGGCGGATCACGAGGTCAGGAGATCGAGACCATCCTGGCTCACACGGTGAAACCCCATCTCTACTAAAAAATACAAAAAATTAGCTGGGCGTGGTGGCAGGCGCCTGTGGTCTGAGGCAGGAGAACGCCGCGAACCCGGGAGGCGGAGCTTGCAGTGAGCGGAGATGGCGCCACTGCACTCCAGCCTGGGCGACAGCGAGACTCGACTCCGTCTCAAAAAAAAAAAAAAAAAAAATTATTTATTTTTGAGACAGGGTCTTCTTGCTCTTTCATCTTGTCTGGAGTAAACTGGCACAATCACATTCACTGCAACCCCGACTTCCCGTGCTCAAGCGATTCTCCCATCTCAGCCTCTCAAGTAGCTGGAACTACAGGTGTGAGCCACCACGCCCAGGTAATTTTGAAATTTTTTGTAGAGATAGGGGTCTCGCCATATTGCCCAGACTATTCTGGAACTCCTGGGCTTAAGTGATCCTTCCGCCTTGGCCTCCCAAAGTGTTGGGATTATAGATATGAACCACCGCATCCAGACTTTAAATTTTAATTTTAAATTCATATTAAATGATTGCTTATTGAGGACATTTAACGTAAAATGCAAATATGTTTGAGATAATTAGGACTTTCAATAATTTCTAATATTCCATCCACTGTGGAAATTAGAAATAAATACATGGAGCACAGTATCAAACAAAAATAAACTTCTTACCTTGTATCTATTTTCACATTCAATTAAGATGTCAAAACTTTTACAAATAGAAGAAATTTAACACAGGCTTTAAAAAATTAGATTATATTTAAGTTTTTTATCTTCCTGTATGCTATCCTGCACTTGATTATTTCACAGTCCACTAGTTTATTCAACTCCACTAGAAGATGGACAAAGCAAATGAGAGGAAGATAAAATTAAATAAGTAATTTTTGCTATTTTTAATGTGATGGGGTCAGGAGTGGAGATCCCATCTTGTGCCTAAATGGACTTCACACACCTTCACACACAATTATTCTGGTACACATACCTGAATAGGTACACATACCTGAATAGGTACACATACCTGAATAATTAGTGGCACTGAAATTCCGGAAACCTATCGGCCCACAGCTGATAAACTGCAATGGGAAAACCAAACTAACAAAAAAACCCAAAGCAACAGCTTGACATACTAAGAAAGGCTTAGTTTTCAAGGCATGGGAAGATTTTGGGTACATCAAGGAAGGTGCTGGGGTTGGCAGTGGTAGCACCTGGTCGAGCATGGCAGATGTCTAAAAGGAAAACTTCGAGGCTGGAAGGGCAGAGAACTAGGGTTCCACAGCAAAGCCCCACTGGGCACGGAGCAACACATGCGAGGCCTCTTCATAGGAAAAAGGCTGATATTGGGTGTGTACTGGTTGAGCCAACTGCACTGTAATTGGAGTTATTATTATAAATATGTAACCATTTTTACCTACAGATAAGTGAAATCCAAGGAGACAGTGAATGATTAGCACACTGTTTGGCACACGATTGATGCTCTACAATTGTTCATAGAAAGAAAGAATAAATTATGCTCAAATATAACATATGAAAGATGATTGGTGATCATAGACATAAAACACTGTACAAAGAGAATGCTGGATGGTATAGGTATGAAATTAGATAAACAACTTTTTTTTCTTTTTTTTTTCCTTTTTTTATTATACTTTAAGTTTTAGGGTACATGTGCACAACGTGCAGGTTAGTTACATATGTATACGTGTGCCATGTTGGTGTGCTGCACCCATTAACTCGTCATTTATCATTAGGTATATCTCCTAAAGCTATCTCTCCCCCCTCCCCCCACCCCACAACAGGCCCCAGTGTGTGATGTTCCCCTTCCTGTGTCCATGTGTTCTCATTGTTCAATTCCCACCTATGAGTGAGAGCATGCGGTATTTGGTTTTTTGTCCTTGCGATAGTTTGCTGAGAATGATAGTTTCCAGCTTCATCCATGTCCCTACGAAGGACATGAACTCATCATTTTTTATGGCTGCATAGTATTCCATGGTGTATATGTGCCACATTTTCTTAATCCAGTCTATCATTGTTGGACATTTGGGTTGGTTCCAAGTCTTTGCTATTGTGAATAGTGCCATGTCTAAAACACCAAAAGCAATGGCAACAAAGGTCAAAATTGACAAATGGGATCTAATTAAACTAAAGAGCTTCTGCACAGCAAAAGAAACTACCATCAGATGAACAGGCAACCTACAGAATGGGAGAAAATTTTTGCAATCTACTTATCTGACAAAGGACTAATATCCAGAATCTACAATGAACTCAAACAAATTCACAAGAAAAAAACAACCCCATCAAAAAGTGGGTGAAGGATATGAATAGACACTTCTCAAAAGAAGACATTTATGCAGATAAACAACAATTTTTAATGAGAATGATCTGGTCAGTATATAAAAGATGGGGCTAACATAAAAATATTTGCCATTAGACAGAAATATTTTATGACTTTTATATATTAAGTCATTCCAGACACATAATTAAGCTGTGACTTCAGGTGACAGAAAGTGCACTTGGGTATGGCAAACTTTAGATTATAAAAAGAAAAAGAAAGTACTACCTTGTTAATTGTAGGCTTCCATGAAACACACTACACACATGCACAGATACACATAAATGTGGAAAAGAAAACATCTCTGTCCCAGAGTCAATGAAACAGGTGATGCAGACATTTTTAATAAGATAATATGTATTTAAATTGTGCTTTACAGTTTACAAAGTGCTTTCACAGATTAGCTCATTTAGACTTCACAGTAATCCCGCGAGGTAGAAGTGATTATGATTGTCATTTTTACAGAGAGGTGAAGTGACTAAGTGATTGCAGGCAGGTAATCTTTGCTTTATGCTGCTTTTCTCTATTGACAATGCTATGACCTTTTTGTTTTGTTTTGTTTTTAATCAGGTACTTGGTTTTCTCTTACCTGAGGCACATACTATATTTTATTTAATAGCTGTTAAAAAAACCTCAGAAGATATGCACATTCAAGAATTCTTCCCAGCCAACACTTTGTTTCAAGTGATGGAACTCTATAAAGGCAGTATGCCTTTAATAATAGTACAGCACATTTTGTCATAAGCAGTCTGTTCCTTCAAAAATTATCATGAAACAGATTGAGAGCTAAATATGAAATGCTGAGCTCTCCAGTTGAAGCAGAGACCTCATTTCATTCAGATCAACTCTAGACAGATAAGACAAGAAATGGCTGGAAAATTATTCTATTTTTTTTCAGTCATGGCAGTACACTTCCCAGCTCAAGGCTGAGACAATTTACAGAGGAGGGGGTATGGCATAGCCTGCTTAACTAATAACTTTCTCTGTGGGATATATACTAAAGAGACAACAGGCATATTCTGAGGTCTTCATTTTGTAGAAGCATCATCACCTTATAACTTTCATATGCAAAGTTTAATATCTCATGGACAAACTAAAAAATAAAAAAAGGAAAAATAACATATCCTTGGGCAAATGAATTAATCTCTTTAATTTTGTATTAAGAGTTAATGTTGTTCTTTCACGTTTTTTTGCAGATACTCTAATAAATTATATAAAAAGAAAAGAAAAACAAACAAAACCCTTACCTTAAGATATGCTTTTTCTTTGCAAAACTAATTTCACTGAACATTCAGATATGTAATAATAGGCCTGGGGATGTAATTTTTTATGCAACTTGACATACAAGTCATGAGTAATTAATTATGTCTTCTATTTACACTTTGTCAGATAAGAGTATTAAACAGAAGAGCTGAGAGGAACACAGAACACTACTATTAATCTGTTTAATTTGCAAATCTAATGTAATCAAAAGGAAGACATTAGTATTAAAATTGTTGTTGTCTGGTGGTATCTTTCTTGGAGGGAAAGGCAAATCTGAGGTGTAAACATCTCATAAAGCCAGCAAGCCACAAAATCTCATATAGGCTTCTAAAGCCAGGGCATAAGTCTGCCATGGTGCTTCTATCGTTGACCATAAAAGCTCCAGATTTAAAAGAATTTAAAACACCAGTTCTCCCCATCAGCACAAAATATTACATTCAGCTCTGTGTAATTATCTTACAAAGTACAGAAGCATCAAATCTATTACACTGAAGAAGATAAAAAACAAAAGAATAAGCCTGACATTTATGAATATATAGGAATCCCCTGATATATAGGCTTTTTTCTGGGAACATGTGCCTGACAGATTGACGGACAGAAAAAAGAAACTGCAAGAATGATTTTGGATGGGCAGGAATCAGCTGTCTCCAGGAGTAATCCCTACCCCATTTCTGTCCAAAAGGCAGTCCCAACCAAGGACTGATTCAGTCACCTGTGTCTCAAGATATTTCTATAGTAAGAGGAAGAGGAAGAAGTGGTAGACCAATAAATGGGGAAATACAAGCCGTGTCATGGTTTTCACACAAAGTAGTATGGTATGTTACAGTGTGTGTAGAGTTCTATGGTCAAATGGACCAAAGTTTCACTCCTAACTCCTTTAGTTTCTCTCTGAAATTCAGTTTGCCCATTACTGAAATGATTATAATATATAGGAGTATGTAAGGATTCGATAAGATAATGTACATAAAGTTCCTAGGAATGTCCCCAATAAACAGCAGTCACTCAATCAATGGTAGGGATCATCAGTATCATCTCCATCATTATCAATAAGGCAGTGAAGCTTGGAAGAACTAAATCATTTAATTTCTGCTTGAGCTACCTATATTGATTAGTTCCTTTGGGACATATCTTATATACAAATACAGATAGAACCTCGATTGTTGAGTTGCTGGTATGTATGTACACAATAGTGAGGTTTAGATTCTCTACTTAGCTTTGGCTAGCAACATGTAGTTTTAAATAAAATATGAGCATGTAGAAGAAATTCTACAAGTATGGGGGCATATATATATGAATTGTAATTACTATAGTAAACGATGGCAAATTTTTAGTCACATGCAGAGGATATAAATTTGAAAGTATGCTGACACTTACAACTTGTCTCTGAAAAAATCCATTTATTTTTCATTTATCTCTAAGAGTGCATACCGATTAATGCATAAACAACATGATCCAGGGGAGTTTAAGTCTAGGGACTAATTTACTGAACTACCCAAGCAACAGAGGATTATTTTATCTAATTAAGACAGAGCACAAGTATTTAGAGTTAAGCATTTGCATTTAACAGCAAATTTGGAATTATAAAAGCAATTAAAGCTAAAATGAGGTATGATTATTTTTTTCCTGCACACCACTGCTGAACTAAAGCTCATTTTAATGTTTCCCTTTGTAGCATTATTGAATAGATTATTATGAATAGAAGTTCATGGCTGGGCAAAACCACCTTTTCAACCTCATTTCCAACTACTCATCCTCCTCAGGACCTGAATCTATCCCCACTGTTTTATTCAAGCCTCCTAAACATAACTTACATTTTCTTGTGTTTCTACTTCTGTTCTTCTGTTTCTCCAATGTGAAATGTTTTCCTTAACCTGCTCTTAACTGTTTAAACTCTACTGGACTTAAATTAAATTTTTGTCTTCCTTCGTGAAATCAGTGCTTCCTCCAGCCCAAGAGCTTTTTCCTTTATCTGAATGCAAGGACATTTATTTTAATACAGTTCTCTTTCTCATTCATTTACAAATTAATAGGTTAATACTTCAAAGCTTCTATTACAGTATTAACTCATATATTGACCTTTAGCTTCTTACATGTTTGTTATTTTCACTTATATTACAGACTTCTTAGCAAAATAACTTTGTTTTATACTCTTAAAATGAGGAACACAGTGCCTTCCTTACATGTGTACCTTAATGCATGTTTGATGATTGACTGGTGGAAATATCTGAACATGTATTCATCTTCACATTAATACTTCATCCATCCTTTTCCTCTACTCTGCTCCTGTTTTACTCAAACCTTGTAAGCTTATCTTATACTTTCTATTTTGTTCAAACTTATTTATACCATTTCCAGATATGCTACTTAATTATTACTAAAAGAATGGAAGAATATTACTTTATCAATTAATGTTTTGCCCTTACCTCCTACAGTGGTAATTTCCTTTTTTATCTGATTCTCTAAAGAGTCATTAAAATGTTGCCTTTAACAATGTTGTGGGAATTATGAAGGGGAATGCATTAACGATTGGTCCTTTCAAGAACTTTCTACATAAACCTGGTAAGAATATAGTCCAATATACAACCTGCTTCATAATAAATTTGAGTTTGCAGCTAATGGTGTTTTATTGAGGTCTTTGTGTATTTTGTGTATGTTCCTAGGTGCTTCACGTTTGCTTCGATAACTTACTTTCCCTGCAATTGTAGTTATTGTTTTTCTGAGACAGTCCCTATAGGACAAAGACAAAGACTATATCTATCCACTGTTAAAATACATAGCAGAGCGCCACACACACATACAAAAAACAAAACAAAGCAAGCTTTGAAAAACCTAATAAAGTTTTAAAAAACATTTTCTTGGAGATAAGCACAGATTTATAGGAAGTTGCAAAGAAATATACAGGAAAGTTCCAGGTACTTTTGACCCTGCCTCTCCCAATGTTGATATCTTACATATTAAAACAAGAAAAATCCAAACAGTGAAATTGATATTAGTACATCTCATAGAGCATATACAGATTTCACCAGTTACATATGTGCTCATTTGTGAGTGTATGTCTAGATCTTACAATTTTATCACATGTATAACTTCATATAATTACCACCACAATCAAGATACGTAACTGTTTCATTATTTCAAGGCTTCCTCATGTTAGCCCCTTTTAGCCACATGCAGCTATTCCCCATTCCCCTAATCCCTAGTCTTTGGCAACCATGAAACTTTCCTTCATCATAATGTTATATAATGGAATCATACAGAATGAGACCTTTTGAGATGGACTTTTTCCACTCAGCATTATTTTCCTGAAGTTCATTTAAGTAGCTATGTGTATCAATGGTTCATTCCTTTTCATTGCTGAATAATATTATATGGTATGGATGCACCACAGTTTTTAAACTTTTTACTTGTTGAAGGACATTTTGGTTATTCTCAGTTTTGGGCTAGTAGGAAGTTTCTAGCAATATGTGTGTACAGGTTTTAGTTTTTGATTAAGATAATTGCAATTCCTCTTCTATGGTTAGTTCATCTTACTTAGAGCAGAGATTTTCATGGATGAATGAGATGGGTGAGGAACTAGTGACTGCATACTACACAAAACGTGTTTGTTTGTGTTTTCAGGAAGAGGTAACTATCCATCACAGTTTTCCCAGAACAGGCTGATTTATGTCTTCTGTCCTGGCATAAAGATCCCTTCACTCTCAGAAGTGTTCCGGTTGGTATGATAAATTACATAATCACTCTGATTCAGTTTACATAAGGATCCCAAGTATCACTATTATGCCTGCTTCGTTATGATGGAGTTGAATTTTCGTAAATTTGTAGTTTTTCTAAGTACCTGTGGAGTGACTCACTGGAGTCTGAGGAATGAGATCATCTGCAATGAATGATAGTCTTGCTGAAGTCTCTAGTAGTCCTGCCGGCTTCCTTTCTGCTACAAAATATTTCTTCCTACAAAACATTTGTTCCTGAGTCAGTTTTATGGTTGAGGACACCGTCCAAGCTCATGCCTTAGCTCCACAACTGGAAAGGAAAATATTCTTTCACCTCCCCTGCCATTGCCAGTTTGAAAACAATTGTAGGACTAGGTTCTGATTGTTCTGGCTTAGATCACATGCCAATTCCAAAGACAGTGGTCAGCGAGGTGCAGTCCCCACATGGGCTTAGGTCAGGTGTTCACCTCTTGGCTGTTCACTCTGCCCAGAGCAGTGAGGTCAAGTAGGAGAATGGTATCCTCACTTCAGACTATGTGGATAAAGAGGAGAAGAAATTTTCCTCCAAGATTAGCAAGATATTAGCAAGGCTGGGCATAGGCTGACCTGGTGGGATGGCAGACTGGGCTGCTGGAGGAGTAGTGATCTGTGCAGCCACTGTGATTTGTCTTCTATGAAGAGATCAGTACACTGCCAAATGCCATAGCTAGTAAAGAATACAGCCAGAATTCAATCCTATATCTTTTTTTTAACCAGCATGCCTTTATTCTTAAGTTCCTTATGCACAGTATTTAGTTGTGAAAAAATAGAAAATAAATGTCTGCCAATATAGCATCTGAAGTTTTGCTATGTGTGTAATTCTTTAGTAGTTACACTAATGGTGGGCACATACATAGACAACAATCTCTTTGCTCAACAAATTCCTTTTCCCCACTTCATGGTTACAATCTGTATCTATGATCATCTATGTCTTTAACAATGCAAATACACTTGGGAATTGCATGCAATTGACCTGGACATATGGGTTAATGTCCCAAATTGCAGAAGAGTGAAAATGTTCAGGTCTTGAAAAAAATTATCACAATACCTTCAAGTGAAAAAAGCATGTATAGTAGGGAAGTTTTATACCTTTTTTTTTTTTTTTTTAACATACACACTCAAATGCACAGACACAGGAAAAGATTTGGAAAGATATGTCTCCAGATGGTAGCTATTTTGGAACGCAGTGTTTAGGGATGATGATATTCTTTTTCTGCCTGTTGTATTTTATACATTTTCCGCTGTGAACATCTATCAGTTTTCCAGTTCTTTGTATGTTATTACAGAATTCTCTTGCATGATGATGCACACCTGATTCAGGCTTAAAGATATCAAATTAAGAATGCCTTACTTCAAAACTATAAGCAACCATATAGTAAAGAGGCTAATTGAAGGCCTCAGTGTAGCAACAAGAATTTCAAAGGAAAGATTCTCATTAGTTTCTCAATTATCCTTCAGAAAAGAAAGATGTTGCATCAATCTAGCAGTGGAAATGAACCAAGGTAATAGCATAGAGATGGAAAAAGGGTTTAAAGATGCAACTGTATTTTATTTGTTGCAAATAAATAAAATGTAAATCCGAGGAAGCAATCTGAGACACATTATAAGGGTGGCTCAGTTTTAGCAAATTTTGCTAATTAAAAAAATTAACAAAACCTCATAAACTAAGTTTTTAGAATGAATTCCAAAGTATTTAGTTCTAAGTCCTTGCGATTATTTTAGGAAAGCTTTGTCAATACCACAATTTCCATATTACAAATCTCAAGTATCTAACCACTTTGAATAAGGCCTATAGTCAGTTCTAAAAGACTAATTAAAAGTATAATTTAGTTAGGGAAAATTGCAGAGGAAATTCCCCCATGACAATGCAGAATAAACTTGGCCACATCTCATCACTATGTTTATATGTAAATAAGGCTATTACACCAATGCATTTCATAAAAACCTTTTTTTCTATAATCCTTTAAGAGATGACCACATGACTCAATGTTTAATAATACATGCAGACAGTATACCATTCCCTCGGTCTTTTATTATTTACCTTATTAATCAACTTAACATTCACGAACTTTAGAAGCCAATTTTTTTCCTAGATAAAAATCTAAGAATTTTAAGTACATTCAAATGAGAAGATATTTCTTAAGGTGATGGTGTCAATATTTATTATTATAAGTGTGATGCTTATACTTTGTGGTATTTGGCAGTAACAACACTTCAGTTTTTATAATTACACTTTAGTTATCAGCACAATATCAAAGTAAGTAGAAAGCTCATAGTAATTTTACTAGGATATCTATTTTATGGATCACCAACTTGACTAAAATTGGAAATTCCTGGCTTATCTCAGAGACAGGATGATGTGTGACAATTAGCTTAATTCTAGTGTAGCCACTCCAGAGACAGAAAGAGACTTGTGTAAATGTGTTCTCAAATGTTTCCAGAAATTTTGATTTGATATTGAGTAAAGAAGATTATTAATTTTAAGGAAAACAATTCATTAAAGAATTATTAATGTTATTTTTATACTCTCCAGAAGTGAGTCTCCTGATCATAAATTTATAAAGGCAGGAGGAAAAACTCCTTTCAGTCATGCATGTGAGAGTGTAAATAATTTGATCACAATTTTCATTCTATTTTTGGCTTTGGATGATATATTGATTTGCCAACAAACAAACACAAAATTAAAGTTGCAGAATAAAAATTACAGCTAACCCAAACTTCAGTACTTTTTCAGTACAGTTAATAGACTATGGATATAGATCAGTGCATTACAAGATTATGTAATACCTTTCAACTTACCAGAGAAATACTGAATTATTTAAGTAATAGCAGTTGTCTTAAGCATATATTTTGTATGTTAGTCACTTGAAAATCTGGGCAATCGGGTTTGTGGTCTATATGTACTAACACTTTAATGTATGTAGCACTCATGAATCAGCATGTTTAACTCACTGTCTGTGTTGCGTAATAAAATACATTTCACCTAGTGTTTCAACTGAGTATAAAAATTACTAGTTGTTTCTATAAGAAGTTACCCAATGGAATTTTATCCAGTAAAAGACAATCATTTTCAAAAAGTCATTTTTAAAATTTCCGTGAGGTATCTATATGCATTTAAAAAAATAAAAAATAAAATTTTCAAAAGTAAAGGAAATCATAAAAGTTTTAAGTTTTGAAGAAAAACAATAATTTATCATCAGAGCTTCAGTTAGTTGTGTGAGTTTCCAGAAATGCCTTTTGAGGTCTAGACACAGTCTGGTTATACTGACGTGCATGGCGAGAGAAAAAAAGATTTACACATTAATTTTCAATTTGACATTTTCAAACTGTAGAGCCAAGATAAAAACAAATTTTTACATTTTAAAAACTTACTTTTTACAAGTAAGTAAATTATAGGCACAGTCAATGAATAAGATGGAGAATAAATGATCAGAAAAGCTATGTTTTTGCTTCACTACACAAGGGAACCTATTTATGACTTGGGCACCCATCATTTGGTCCTCAGTAGTTTACTCTAACCTGATAAAATAAAGAGAGAAAAAAGTGTCAGGAACATTATCTTGATGTCTAAACGAGCTCATTTTCATCTGTGGTAATAAAACCTCTGTTCCCTCCACCAGAGCAAAATGGCATCTCCAGGTCATCCTCCGCCCTGATGCCACTGCCTCCCCAGCCCAACTCAGTAGCACCTCCCTCCTAGCTCATCTCACTGTGCAGCTTCTCTACTCCCTGTACTTGCACACCTGCATCATGCTCTTCCTTTGTCTCGAGTCTGTCCCATAGCTTCCATTTGACCTCCCTCACTCCATTTATTTATTCAACACTCATTCGTTCACTCATTCAACAAATGTTCACTGGACATTACCATAGGCCAGACACTCTTCCAGGAGCTGAGGATACAATAGTGAACACAATGGACAAAGTCCTTGCTGTCATGAAACCTATAAATATTCCAGTAGAGGAGCTAAGTTATCATAAAATATGTAACGTAATGTCATTTAGTGAATGATACATTCTCTGAAGAAAAAGAAGCTTAGGTAAGAGTGGTAAAATGTTAGAGTGATAGGGATGATTTTAGATAGGCTGTTCAGAAAGACGTGCTGAATAAAAACATTTTTTGAGCAGAGATTGGAATAATATAAAATCTGCATGTATAGAATGCTTACTATGTGCCATGCATTTTTCTCACACTAGCATTCCCAACTCCTTACCGTGGTTCATCATGGAACACCCTCGGAAAGAATAAAAACTGTCTTCTACTCAACTTGTTATTGGGGCTATAAAAAAGAAAAAAATGGCAATAGGCAGAAAACTCAGGGTGGTGTAAATAGCTTAAAGTTGTGCGATGGAGGATGAGGACAGAACAGTGAGATGACAAGCTTCTCACATTTTATCTTTATAAGCCATCAGGTCTGTTGGCAAAGCAGTTATTCATAACATGCATGAGAGCAACAGCAGTTACTATATAGTGCTCTACTAAAGTCAAACAGAGATGGAAGTAACATGTGAACGCTACAACCAGAAGTAGTTAATCTCAAGACCAAACCAAATCAACAAAACAACAAAACTGTTGTCTAAAGGTGGAACGACTACTTTACAGCTGTTGGTAATATCACCATTTATGATTAATTAGCAGTGATATTAGAGACAATATCTAAGCATCAGCTTAAATTTTGAACTAGATGGTCTTTGAAAAAATATGGCTTTATGATTCAATGATAGATACTGAATAAAGTTGATTGGTCTGTTAAGCTATATATTAAGATAATTACATTGGAAAATGATGTTAAAAGTGTATGTTTCATTTTTTGATTCAAAACTCAAAGAAACATTTTACATGTACAATTACTGAAGCCAGAGTTAGTACAGTCCATAAAGTAAGGAAGATATCTACGTATTTTCCTCCAAAAGCATTTTCCTGAACATCAGTGTTTTATAAGAAAGTTGGGATGATTGCTTTCCAAGCAAATTCTCCTGATCCTGAGATTTAAATTACGGCTGATCTTGCTATGTTTTCTTTATCTTTAAGGTTACATTTATAATTTTTTAAACAAAGGAAAGATAAACAAAGCATCTAGCATGCGAGCATAAATATTGTTTCTTAGAGCATACTCATTATTCTCCTGAGGTCAGAAGTTCAAGACCAACCTGGCCAACATGGTGAAATTCTGTCTCTACTAAAAATACAAAAAATTAGCTCAGCAGGCTGGTGCATGCCTGTAATCCCAGCCACTTGGGAGACTGAGGCAGGAGAATTGCTTGAACCTGGAAGGCAGAGGTTGCAGTGAGCCTAGATCATGGCACTGCATTCCAGCCTTGGTGGCAGAGCAAGAAGACTCTGTCAAAAAAAAAAAAAAAAAAAAAAAGGAAAAGAAAAAGAAAAAGGATACTATAATCAAACAAGTTTGAAAATGTTATACACCATATTTCTCCTGTGAAAGATATAATACGTGTTAACATGTTAAAAGTTCTAAGAAATTCTGGCACACAAAAACAAGTTAATACTAGTTTAAACAAAGTTAAACTAATAATTTCCCAAATTCGTGTCACCACAAAGATATTCATTTTTAATAACATTCAATACAAGAGTATTGCCAGCCTCTCCAGTGTACTGTGGAGCACATTTTGGGAAATGCTGCTCTGTACACATTTTTATTGCCCTACCTCTTTGACTTCGCTTTGCCTATTTTTACTATTTTTCTCTTCAGTTTATTGTTATACATAACATTAATTGAGTGCTTACTGTATTCTAGGCACTGTTCCCAGTACTTTATGGTCATTTTCTTATTTATTCCTGACAATAATTCTAAGACATATGTATAAGAGATGAACAAAAGGGAATCCAGAAAGGTGAAATAACTTTCCCAACATCCTACTGCCAGTAAATAGCATAGTGGAGAATTGATATTGACCTCAGGTCTCTCTGATCTCACTTGGCACCTATGCTCTTATCAGATAAGGGGCTGCTTTTTTATTCTTCAATTCCCAGAAGCATTTATACCTCCCAGTCTCCACAGAGTCCAATAGCCTACCTATTTCCTAATATAAAGATACTTTCTAGACCTTAGCTTATAGGGCCTCTCTGTTGCATTAGATGCTGTTTGCCAAGTCCTCCACTTGAAATTTCCTAGATCGTGGGTTTCCTTGATTTTGCTTTCCTTCTGTACCTCTCTGGCTGTGCCTTCAGCTTCTTAGATTCCTTATTTGCCTGACATTAACAATCGGTGCCTCTCAAGACCCCCTTCCAGCCCACTGCCCTTCACTCCCTTTCTCTCTGCTAGGGGATCCCATTCACATCTCCAGGCCTTCCATCTCCTCTACCCTTCAGACTCATATCAAGTACCTGTTTTTGTTTGTTTATTTGTTTTCAACTGCTTCAAACTCAAAGGTCTACCACTAAACCTACCATGTCTTATATCAGTCATGGTCCCAGCAGGACACTCAAAAAGAAAATCCCAGGGAATGAAATGAAGGGATGGACTAGCCAAAGGGATCAAGGTTTGGAGCAGAAATAATGTATTAAGCATGGAGAAAACATACTTAGGATCTAGAAGCAGGGAGAAGCTATTGTTCTCAAGGGATAAGGACAGAGAACTGTTTCAGGAATTTGGCCAGAACATCAGCCTTGTAAGAGGGGCTGACTATAGAATTGGAAGAGAGAATGAAGCCACTGCCTAATGGGGGCTGGCCAGGGTGGAGGCTAGGAGAATAAATGATTTGATTTCTCCCTCCTTCTAGCAGTAATCTTTGGCTAGTGCCTTCTATTGGCCAAACTCACTAGGAGCCAAAGGGCAAGGGAACAGGAAGAAATGGTCCATAGAGGGACACTTCCTGGCACTGGGCACAGTGGAGAGGTGAGTTGATCTCGAGAGTAGACTATCCAGCACAGTTGATCTTGAGAGTAGACTATCCAGCACACATGCTATCTTGAGACCGCTACTCTTCCAGGCAAGAGGGTTGGTTACCAAGAAATTACCCTACATCTTGCTCTCTCCAATTTCCCACATCTAATCAGCCTTGCCAATGTAGCTATTTTTCAACATTGCCACTCTTTTACTGTCTGTCAGCCTAATGCCAGTGTTTGTCATCTCTTAATTGGATAATTTCAACAATCTGCTACTAGTTTAATTCTTCCAGGCTTGCTCTACCTTTGGGATAGCCTTTCTTGTAGGCAAAGAGCTCTATCTGAAATGCAACTCTTACCTCACTAATGCCTTGATTAAACCCTTCGATAAGGCCTCTTCCCCTAGAGAATACAGAGATCCTACTTTCTGGCTCAGCATGTAGAAGTCTCCCTGATCTGGCTCCTGTGGCTTCATTGCCTTTGATATATATCTGCATTTTCCTAAACTCTGCCATGCTTTTCACAACACTGGGCCTTTGCTTGTGCAGTTTTCTCTGCCTATGTGTGTATATATTTAAACCTAACTCGTACCTATGCTTCAGGACTCAGCTCAGGAATCATCTTAAAAGAAATCATTTCCCAAACCACTAAATAGTTAAGTGTCTCTCCTCTAGCAGCCCACATTTTCATCCTTAAAACAAAACACCATATTCTAATGACCATCATCTGTGTCCATGTTCCCACTATGCCACTGCCAGGGACTCAACTGAGTATTATCCACTTCTGTACCTATAATATCTAGTAAAATTCCTGGCACATACTAGATGCTTAATGGATGTTTGATTAACTAAATGGAATTGAGCAGTGAGTCTTTATTCTGGAATACAAAAGACAGTATTGAATAAGAAAAGGAGCTTCTCAATCTTTCCATTTTGGCATTGGGGAAAGATTGGTCAGCCAAAAAATGTTTATAGGATGCTCTTTCAAGGAAACTAAAAGACAAGGAAAGGTTAATTATAATTAATGCCAGGATTCAAAAGCAGGAATACTAGAGTTTATCAAAATAGAATATTGATTCAGAAAGTAAGTACAGAGAGGTGGGAATCAGGCTTCAGATAGGACCGAAGACACAAAGGGCACTGAAAATTCTTTTGAATTCTCTGACATCTGGTTTGTACATGCCAATCACAAATTCCTATGGGTGGAACCAAGAGAGAATCACAAGACACGTATCAGCACAGCAGGCTCATAATTGGTCTCTGATATGGGTTAAAGGTAGAGAGAACCGGGGTCAGAAATTCCTCTGCACTTAATTTGGTCAATGGTGGGTAATAATGAAGGAACAGTATTGAGAGCATGGTAGAGTCATATGACGCCTTTCCTCACCCGTTATATAAATCACTGATATTAAAAACTTAATGGGCAGAAAGAGGAAAATAAAACAAAGTCTCAGTTTTCTGAAAACAGTAAAATGAAATAGCACAAAAAAGGGAAACATTCATCATTTAAATCTCATATAGATTACTATTAATATAATTCTGATCTTGCACCACTACTTGTAGATAAATTGCATTCCTATTCTTTTAATTTGCTAGTAAATGTACCAAAAATCACATTTAAAAAAAGGTTTATTTAGTTTAAATTTTCATTAAGATAGAAATAGTTTTGTTAGAAAAATGAACTGTGCAGCATTCCTATTTATAAAGAGTGAAAAACCAAATAGAGTATTCGATAAGAAAATACATTTATTTGCGTATAAATAGAATTGCAGTGTATTTGTTTTCATCAAATGTTTTTCATTTCATTCTCTAATTTTCCCTATATTCATTTTCTTACAGAAATTACCATTCATACTCATAATTTGCAATACCGCTCTCAAGCTTGAAGTCCTATTTCTGATTCTCTGTTTCTGAAATATTTTTCCAAGCAAATATCACTTTTCTCCCTTTCATCTCAATTTCCTGAAAAAAAGGAAAGAAAAAAACCTTTTATCAAGAAATCCCTGCAACCTTGTTTCAAACATCTTCTGTTTGTTTGGTGGTTTTAAAATATTCAGAAGAAAAAGGAGCTGGCCTTTAAGTAACTAGAATGTCTAAGGAAAGAAGAAATCTTTCACTGGGGAATTAGATGCTGAAAGAGTTGCGAACGCTTTTCTGGCACAAGGATAAGATATGATCCTACTCATAGAAATAAATTCAAAGGCACAATGTACAGAGGAAAAAAAAATCTAAGGATTGATGTTCTGAAGACCTAGAACAACCTTGGAAAAGGGAAACATTAGGAGTAATCGGTGATAGCAGATTACATGACATGAGAGGTGTTTAATTAAGGAGGTTATTCACATATACTTTTTTTTTTTTTTTTTTTGAGACGAGTTTCACTCTTGTCACCCAGGCTGGAGTGCAATGGTGTGACCTTTGCTCACTGCAACCTCCGCCTCCCAGGTTCAAGCGATTCTCCTGCCTCACCCTCCCGAGTAACTGAGATTACAGGTGCCTGCCACCACGCCTGGCTATTTTTTGTATTTTTAGTAGAGAGGAGGTTTCACCACGTTGGCCAGGCTGGTATCGAATTCCTGACCTCAGGTGATCCACCTGCTTCAGGCTCCCAAAGTGCTGGGATTACAGGCGTGAGCCACCTCTTATTGGCTGATAGAAACCCTATGGGACCTGCTGGAATCAATAGCACCAGGAGAAAAGGAACCCATTCACACTCATCCCAATCCATTCACACTCTTGCTCACTTTACTTGGGCCACATTAACCTTGTTTGGGTTCCTCAAATCAATGACACCAGTGCACAAAAAAAACCTTACATACTTATTTGAGCAAAAAGAGCTGATATAATGGGTATTTAAGATGTCTATAGAAGAGTTCTATAAGAAATTGGGTTATACGACCTTGGATTAAACACTACCATAGGTAAAACCAAGACCAGGGTGTAGAAAATACTTCATCTCTTAAGGGTGATGTCTGACAAAACATTAGGAGGATTTCTACTAGGAACACAGAAACCTTGGTCAGTTCTGGTTGGTTGTGGTCATAGGGGAGTGGTGATGTGGAAGAGGAGGCAAAAACATTACCTGTATATCTGGGTACTAGCTGAAATTGTAGGTCACCCATAGAGGTTAAAAAAATCAATTTCCCCTAGTATGTCATTTGCTACTTTTTAATTAATAACATTAAACAGAGGTGAGGCAACATTAATGAATAAATGAGCAACTGAGAATATTACACTTTTGGGAAAAATAACACATTGATATTTTAATTTATGGTTTTAATAAGATTCTAATATAAGTGATTGGTAAATTTTTTACTATTTGAATGTAATGAGTACATTGTAGTTATGATTATTTAACTCCCATAATGATAATTTTCCTATATTTTCCTTAAATATGTGTTCACAAGTCAATATTACAATATTTCATAATTCTCAGCCAGAGCTTTTATATAATGCAGAAAATTTAGATCTGTTTATTAACCTTCTGTTAAATTCCTAACACCACATACTAGCACCATGGAAGATAGAAATATTACAATAGACATTCCTTTATTTCAAAAATATTTACAACATATTTGGAGTAATTAAACGAAAACATTAAGTGCTTTACAGTAAAGCTCATCATTGCACTGGGATATGTTTCTGAAAATGCAACATCACTGGAACTGTCTACGGAGAGGCATTAAATTAGGGGGAAAATGAGAACTTGTGGTGATTGTTGTTAAGCCTTCTATTGTGCCACACTGCTACCAATTACAATGTTTTATGTAGGTGCATCAACTGTATCTGACATCAAACATTCTTTTACAACCCCTCAAGCCTCAAGTTACAATTATATTTATACGCTTCAGGAGTAAATCTGCTTATAAGTTTAAATACCTTTAAGTTGGATATTTAGATAGTAGAAATAGTGTTACATTTTAAAATAAAGTACAACTCATATTGTTTTTAATCAGTTATCCACATAAATGTGCATTTTCTTTTGGGCCAAAATGAGGCAGAGGTGTAATGTGTATTTTCCATTCCTTCATACAACAATAGTCTCTCACAAAACAAAGAACAAAAGCAAACATATGTTCACAGTGGGAAGGATTATTACTCGATCATCTGTAGAAGCATGGCCCAGGGAGCCTTTGCCAACCTACTGGGGATGTCACATGTAAAAAGGTTTCTCCAAAAGGTTGGCAATATGATTTATTAAAGGAGTCAGATGACATGGGAGTTAAGGGCAGCAAACTTCATTGTGATGGAAAGGATCTAAGCTGCTCCAGCAAAATGAAAGGATTATGGTTCACCTGCCAACACTGTGCAATTTATGGATGAAACCTCAACCACAAAAAGTGAAACTTCTTTGTGTGTGTGTATGGGGTTGGGAGGGGAAACATAGGAAAGGAGAGAAAGGCAGACAGACCATGGAAAACAGATATTTCCCCTGGATAAGAGTAGAATGGCCAGTATCATAACACTCATGTATTATAGAATTAAATATAAACCTGTTTCAGAAAATACAACATTAAGACTTTTTAAATTTAATATTCTTTGACGATATCTCTGGTAAAAGCAGAAATAGAAAGAAATAGAGAGAAGGGGTTAAAAAGGGACACATGGCAAGCCCTTGAGTTTAGGAATATATTCCAGCTGACTACTAAAAAGCAACATTTCAGGGAAGGCCAACTTCAAATTCCTATGATGTCATATTCCACGATTTGTACCTTAGTAGACAAAGTACTTATACTGAGTAAACTGATACAGGAAGACATTTTCTAGGAGGGCTTTAGTAAAGATAGGACAAGTGTAGGAAGTTACATTTCTTTCACTGGGAATTATGGGAAGACGCACAACAGCGAGGCTCGCCAGATAAATACCTCACTTGCATTCATCCATAGAAGACTTTGAAATTAGTAGCCTTCAACTTAATAACAGAATTCCATTTTTTTCTTCTATTTTATATACACCATCAATATTGACATAAAAATAAAAATTTTCATAACCAACATGGTGTTTAGGCAAGATAAATTATGCAGACATTAGCTTCATAATGTGCAGTGAATGATTTAGAGAGTCTGAGATGCCCGATTATATGTGCTCATCACTGCTCCATGGATAAGGAATGACGGCACAAAGACCTTCTTGGCCAGTCACATTTAGTCTCCCTCAATGGAACTGGTTATAGCCATTCATACACATTCAAACTTTCCTACTTTTCCACCACTGATATCCAGCTGCTTATTTTTGAGTTGTGGAAAATGTAAAGCTATAAATTAAGCCTCATACTTGAATTTCTCTGTCTTATGTTCCTTCAGAATTTTCACTCTTATATAAAGGATACACATATGGAGTAGTGAAAAATGTATTAACTATAGTGAAAACTATGGAAATTATTTTGGCAAGGGAGAGTTGAGAGAATGTTTTATTTCTGACTCGGCACACGTGGAACATTTTGGATTTTATTATTAAGATACAGTTAGCAGTTTGGTATTTAATAATGAATTTTTTCTCATCCTCCAGTCACCACCTGCTTGAGTAGATCTATTTTACTGGCACTTAATCAGGACCTTTAATTCAAAAACATCTCCAAATTATAAAGAGATTATACCATATGTCCAATGCACCATGGAATATACTATCCCCTAAATGTAAGACATTACACTATGTGCCCAATTTACCACTTTGAACAACTCTTGTCAACTGCAACAAAATAGGATTAAATGAAATAACATATGTAAAATACCTAAAAAACCGGCACATAGAAGATATTTAATATATACAGTTTTTTCTTTTTTCCTCTGATATAGTTTATATTCAGGTGACAAAAATATTACATTCACATAAAATAAAGGACAATGATTTTTCTTACAAAGTTATGTGTCCCACTACAATAATTATTATTTAAATGGCAAACTTTGCCAATGTATTTACTATGGAAGCAGTTTGCCGTAATTTACATTTACCTGCAATGTTCAGGAATATACCTATTATATGAAGCAGGCTGGACCTCTATGACAATCACTAACGTTTTCATTACACCATCACTAACTGCATTTTCTCATTCCAATATCGAGTTTTAAGTCAAACAGTGGCCACATTTATTTTATTTTAATTGCAAAACCCTACCCCCACTCCCAACCAAGTCATTCTCTTATTTCTGGAATTATCTCATTATGAAGAACTCAAGCAAAAACCCGCAGTTGTGTTAAACATTAGGTTTGGATCAGATGTCATACATATAACTCTTAGCTGTTGCTCGGTAAAATGCGTAGTGACTTGGTTTCTAATTTTTGGTTCGTGACAATTATTGCATAGGTAAAATAGATGTGACAGTTTGATAAATAGTTAGAAAATGACTAATAGACAACCTAATAAGTCTAATGCATTTGTGATGTGTACGAAAGAACAACCTCCTACAGTAAAAACATATAACTGAGCTTATTATTTACCATATTTTAAAATTAATGATTATTGGTAATTTAAGAAAAAACGTTAAAACATATTAAATATATTTTAAGGTCTTACTTAGGCATTCTGTTGCTGTTTCTCCCTGAATTTTTTTTCTATTTTTCATTAAGATAAATGAAAATATGGAATATTTAAAATTAATGCAGTTCTTAATCCATTGGTCCTGTTCCATTATATTCTTTTTAGGCATTCATAATTAATGGTGCATATAAGCAAGAAGTGACTCTATAATAAGAAAACCTTTGGATCCATTAACCTGGCATCCATTTCTAGGGTAGGTATCACTGTGGTCCTGAAAGGACAGCTCCGAGTCACCTGTCGACATTCTTGAGTTTGCTTTGCGGAGAGGGGAAAAGACTAACGACAGAACTAAAGTAGATCCACTGAAGACATGAGTGA